>NC_134714.1:66640909-66943939 GCF_049634645.1 Pelodiscus sinensis
AGAGAAAAGACAAAAATGGCCTTGAAGCTTAGAATATGCACACATAGTAGGACCACGGATGTCCAATAGCAGCACAGATGTTCTTGGATGAGAGAGTCCCAGGGCAGGAGGGCCAGCAGATGAGAGCCCCGCGCTTGGTGAGGCTGGTGGTAGTGGGGTCAGGCCCTCGGCAGCCCAGTGGCCGTAGCGGGGCAGGAACAACTTGGGCTGGTTCAGGCTGTGTGTGCTGGACGGGCAGTGTGGCCAGGGCTGAGGCAGCCTAGCTGGTAGCAAGGCCAGGCTGCAGAAGCCCAGCAGCGGAAGCCCGTCCGGGGCCACAACAGCCTTTCCGGGCAACCCAGCTGGGACTAGTGCAGCTCAGCCAGGGCCACGTGCCACCCAGCAGTGCAGTTCGGAGCAGGCTGGCAGTGGGGATGGGACAGCTGTTCTGGAAATGTGGCTGGGGCAGCCGTGTTGACCTGTTGGCGGTGTGGCTGAAGGTGTTGGCTGGGAGGGCAGCAGGTTGAGGGAGCCAGTGGAAGGAAACCTACCATGGTCTGGCAGATTCCCTCATCTAGGACCACTCAGGAGCTGATGTACAAGTGAACCTAGTTAGACTGAGGTTTTGAGAGAGCCATGAACAAAGAGATGGAGATGGATTACAAGAAGTCTTCTAGAGAGCTCTGGAGCCCTAAGAGATGACCTGTTTATATTGTATTTTTTTACTTCAAAAACTATTACACTTTAGTAAGGGAGAGATGTTACTTTGTCTACGTACCAAAGGTTCACTGCTTTAAAATCTTTCTATATATATAAAACAAGTTTTTCCTGTGGGACAACAGAGTGACGTCATCACATCACTCTGCATCCTGTAGACCCTTCCTCCTCAGCCACCCAGCCTCCTCTCTCTCTCTCTCTCTCTCCCCTCCCTTACCACTGCCGAAGGCCTGGCTTCTCTGGTGCTGGGGCGGGCAGCAGCCACATGGCTTCCCCGGTCTTCCTGGTGCTCTGGGTGGCGAGGAGGTAGCTACACGGCTTTCCCAGTCTCCTCAGATCTCTGGGGCCAGGGCAGAAGCCACATGGCTTCCCTTGTGCTCTGAGGAACGGGTCCAGGAGCTGCGCCTCCTCCCCCGTGGCGGGTGGGGAAGGAGGGGGGCGGCCAAGAGCCATGCACCTTCCCCCCTCGCGGGGGTGTGCTGTGAACTGTGAAGGCTGGAGGCCAGGCCTTGGCCCCCCCCCCTCCGGCAGTGGGGGGGGGGGGTGGTGTGACAAGGGCCGGGGTGGCTTCGGACCCCCCTGGTGGTCAGGGGCAGCCGGGCAGCACTGCCTACCAAAGATAATAGCTCTGCAGCACCTTAGGGCTCATCTAGACTACATCCCTCCTTCGAAAGAGGGATGTAAATGAGCCCGATCGAAAGTGCAAATGAAGAGCAGATTTAAATATCCCGCTCTTCATTTGCATATTCACATCCAATTGCTGTTTTGAAAAAGGGTATTTTGAAAGTGAAACCGCAGTCTAGATGCAGTTCTTTCGGGGGGGGGGGGGGGGAGAGAACTCTTTTTCAAAAGATCCCATACTCCTGAAAAAATGAGGAGTATGGGTTATTTTGAAAATGGGTTGTTGTTTTTTAAAGAACCGCGTCTAGACTGTGGTTTTACTTTTGAAATACCCTTTTTTGAAACCGTGATCGGATGCAAATATGCAAATGAAGTGTGGGATATTTAAATCCACGCTTCATTTGCATTTCTGATTGGGCTCATTTACATCCCTCTTTTGAAAGAGGGATGTAGTTTAGATGAGCCCTTAGATACTAACAAAAAAAGAAGGTATCATGAGCTTTAGTGGGCACAACCCACTTCTTCAATATGTTAAAGCAGTACAACCCCATAATATGGATAGAGTTATTAGTATGAAAGTGCTTTATGCCAGCAAGCTATTGCTGTACAAGAAGATAATAAGCTATAGGTATATAAGACACCTTTACACCAGCATAACTATTTCCACATTAGGGCTGTGCCAGTGTATCGGTTTTCTTTAAACCAGCTCAACATACCCCTAAGTGAAATAGTTACACCAGTGCACAAACTGTATAACTGAAATCTTTATATTAACAGAGATTTCTTTTGGTAGCCTTTTTATGATTATAAAATTGAATTTGCAGGGAGAAAGTATTCATTTTATTTTTTTACAATAGGCAGTCAGGGCTCTGAATAAGCCATTGCAGAGAACAGTGGAGAGCTCTCTTCTGGATTACAGCATTTATAAGGCTTCTGAATAAGACTTATTTATTGAAGATAATCCTTTTGAATTAACTGATCAATAGACTAGCTTACATTTTAACACTAGCCAAAGGAAACATCAGTTGGAGTTAATTCAGCATGACTAATTTAGAATCATAAGGGTTTATCCATACATGATGTCCTTTTTCTTTTAAGGATAAATGTACAGTTTTTCTCCCCATCCTCAACATAGTTTTTCTCCCTACCATTCAACAACAAAACTGCTGTTAGCAAAGAGGCTCCTTTAGCTAGGCTTGTGTAACAATTTCCCCAGTAATCTCCATAAATTATGGTAATACTTAGCATTTACAGTGCTTTTCATCCATAGATCTTAAAAGTAGCTAATAGCAATAGTGGCTTGTTAATGCAGTATTTTGTGTTCTAGTTAATAGTGAATATAACTATTTTCTTTTCTACTTACACTATTATCAGATGTCAAGATTGCTAATTTGTTGTTTACTGATGTCAGTGTTATGTATGGACCCAGCTATTTCGGTCTAATGTGTGACTCCAGGTTTCTTCCTTTGAGTTGGGGAGGAGGAAGTGTTGTTTGGGTTTTTGGGAAAGTAGCTTGCCCACTTGCTTGGTGCAAATAGATAGATAGAACATCTTGTTGGGAATCAAATAATGACTTGTGTAGCAAGATCTATTTGATTTTCTTAACAACTTGAGTCACCTTTTATGAAAACAATTATTATTTTTACAAAGACATAGGCATTCATGGCACTTCACAGCTCAAAAAAAAGATATATACCTATCCTTAGCAGTTTGCAGTCATAAATATTGAACCTAATTCTTCAGTCCTTATTCATAGGAATAGTGTCACTCTTTTCTGAAAATTTACCAGCTCCTTTAAACAGCTTTTTCTAATATCAAGAAACTGACATCACACTCCTCCTATTGGGGTAGGGCAAAGTGTGTTTAAAACCAGATTAAAAATTCCAGTAGGGTTATATGCTGTTTGTTGCACAGATTAGTTTAATGTATGGCATCAGACTTATCAGGTGATGATGGTGATGAAAGCTCAAACCATGAACAAGATTTTTTTAGAATTATGTACATTATAAAGTAGCACTGAGAAATTCTGTTCTGATTAACTGATAATCACAATTCACATGTGTGCCTGCAAGAGACAGATACATCTTCCACAACTATGCAAGAATTGTAGAGAAGCTCAGCTGAATGCAGCCCAGAAGAGCCATGGGATGTGCCCCTAGGAATCTATGCATGCAGAGGAGTGTAGCACTAGTGAGATTGTAGTAGTTTGGGAATGGTTTTGCAGTGTGACTATTCAGTGCTCAGACCTGAATACCAATCACCCACGTGATCTTTTTAGTGAAGGTATATCTTGGGGGAAATAGTAATGAAAAATATTAGTTCTAATCAGTGGTATGACAGAAGGGTTTGGTTGTGATTACTGGTTAATCAAAACTCAGGATTTGTTATGGGTACTTGCTAATCCATAATACATTGAAGGATGAGAACTGACAAAATTTTAATGTGAGATAAAGTAGGAGAGTAGATAGACTTCTGTTTAAAGCATAACTAGGGGGCTGCACCCCCTGCTTGCTACACTCGCCAACCTCCCCTCCCCCCCCATGGCTTTCGCAGCCAGAGAGCGTGAGCTGCATTCCTCAACCCCCCCCTTTCTCTGGGGGGCAGATGTCTGGCTGGGGGGAGGGTGCAGGAGCAGGTTGGGGATGTAGGGTCTCAGTAGAAGGAGTGAGTGAGTGGGGGCTGGAGGTTCAGGGTCTCACTGGAGGGGATGTGTGAGGGGGCTGGGGATGTGGGGTCTTGGCAGGGTGGTGAGTGAGTAGGCTGGAGGTTCAGGGTCTTGGCTTGGGGGGGTATGAGTGAGGGGATTGGGGTACAGCGTCTCAGTGGAGGGGATGAGTAAGAGGACTGGGGGTTTGGGGTCTCGGCAGGGTGGTAACCGAGGGGAATAGGGACATGTTGGGAGTTTGTGCTCCAGCCTCGTCCCCCCCCCCCCCCAGCTGAGATCCTGCACCCCCCCTCACTCACTGCCCTGCTGAGCAGCAGGAAAAACCTTCTTGAAGCACATCCCTGCACTGCTGTCCCTGCCACCAGGGGAGGGGGAAGAAAAGCAGCAGCTCATGGGGAGCCTTGGGGCTTTCTTTTCCCCCTCCTCACCACAAGAAGCAAGTACTGGTGCTCCAGCCTCCTTCCTCCCCCATGAGATTGAAGCACCAGTGCCGACTTCCTGTGGGGGGGGCGGAGAAAGACTCAAGGCTCCCAGTGTGCTTCCACTCTGCTGTTGCTACATTTTGAAGGCGGAAGTGCCACCTGGCCTTCTGCCTTTGAAATGTACAAGAGCCCCAGTGGGGACTCTTGCACATTTCAAAGTTGGAACAAGGACACTGCACCCCTGCCCCCTCCCATGGAGCTTGAGCTGGGAGGAACTGGCTTTTAAGCCGGCTCCCCCCAGCACCCCTTCCTTTCTCCCCCCTTCCCCTTGCTGCCTCTTTCTGATAGAGGCAGAAAGGGGGGGAAGCAACTAGTTGACTAGTGTGTCGACTATCTGATAAGCTTTTGCTTATCAGATAGTCAACTAATCAATTAGTCGCTTGCATCCCTACCCACGCTCAGGATTTTTCCGTGCTGAGCCCACTGACAGCGTGGGCTGCAGCCTGGCAGGTTTTCCCCTACTCTCTGCAGCTCTCCAAGCTCCCTTAGCTCCCCCAGCAGTGGGGTGCCGCGCACTCCAGCCAGCACTCACTGCTTTGGGCCGTCCCGAACTGAGTTAGGGGTCAGCCTCGCTGCCGCCTCCTCCCCCAGCATCACAGAGTGGAGAAAATATCTCTTTCGCTCGCCTACCCCCCTCCCAGCCTGTTGATGCAGACCTCATGATGTCATTCTGTCGATCCACAGGGAAAAAAATTATATATAGAGAGAGATAGTAGGAGTTAGGAGGTATGGGCTGTATTTCAGGCTCTGCCATATGTAGTCATTTAACCTTTGGAATTCAGTTTCTCCATCTGTAACATGAGGTTAATGCTCTCACATCTAACCTGTGTGTTGTGAGGATTAACTCAGTAATGCTTGTAAAATGTTTGGAGAGCTTTGAATGGAAAACTGTTATGTGCATTGTACTGTTTTGAAGTAGGAGAGGAGTGGTGAATGAGCTGAAAGTACTACTTTCAGTGGAAGTACTACCTTTAGCAGTGTTGTGATGGATTCATCCATATTTTTTTCTTAGAGTTTTGTGAGAAAGGGATTAACTTGGAGCTATGCATATTTGTGTTGTGAGAAGGGGGAAAGCATATCCTGGACAAACTTTTAAAATTACTATTATTTGGTAATCTCAAATTCATGTCTTCTCTTTTTCCCTCCCCTTCTTTCCCCTATTCAGGTAGACAATAGATTTGAGGGCCCAGGGGACACAAGAGAGAAGATTGTGGCTTTTGGCTTTGATTTCTGCTATTGGTCAGTTGATCCTGATGATTCTAAGTATGCATCTCAGGAAGTGGTGAGTAATGTTTCAATTCCTTGTATATGTCCTGTTTTGACCTTTATTATTGTTTGGAGAGGATATATATACTCTCAGTAACCAAGTTTGAGATTCTGGTAATTGATTTATTTTTCCTAGAGCGTCTTTTTTTTCTTATCTTGAGGATGATACGTCAGTACTGTATCCCTGGTGTGGTGATGTCATAATCCTGAATTGAAAATAAAAGTTCTGGAGTACTTTTTGTACTAGTTGAAAGACATCACTTTCACTGTCACCAGCTTTCTGTGATAAGCACTCAATCTGAAAAGGCAAGAAGCCTGACCGACTCCAATTAAGCAATGAAAGATAATTGGAGATCAGATTTTGGAGGGAGAAAATGATGGCACTCTATGTAAATGCTGACCACAATCCCAAACTTAGTCCTCAGAATAGCTCCATGTTTTCACTGAAATTATTAGCAATGAAGTGACATTTTATATGGCAGTATTAAACTTCAGTGTTAAACCCACACTTTTGTAGTCTAAACAATAATAAATTAACTCTGAGCTTTTAACTGAAGAGTCAGAAATCTCTTGTTACCAAGCAGCACTCTTCCTGGTTTGATAGTCCAAGATTTCTTTTTTTAAATACAAAGGGCATAGGGGTATGTATATTTAAAAAAATAAAAACAATGAGGTTCAATTTCTTTTTTTTCAGTAACCCAGAAGTTCTTAAGTATGCTTGTAAAATGACATGTAATTATCGTAGACAGTCCCTACCGTGTGCATTTAGTGTTATCTGCTGACAGAAGTGACTAAATCATGTTTTTATTGCTCTTTGCTGCTGATAGACTTGAAGAACCAACACCTCTAAAAGGTAGTTGTATTTATTTATCTTGTCCATCAGCAGAATTGTTTACTAAATTCCAATCATTATACCTGTGCAGGCCTGTTGAAGACATTGGAATTACACAGGTGTCACTAAGGGCCTTATTAGCCCTTCATAACCTGTTTTATTGGTAGTGATGTGCATAGTACCTAACTGTACTCTGTGTCTATGCTAAATTTGCAAGGTGGCAGTTACAAAAATTATGGATCTCTCAAGGAGAAACCTGATAAAACAGGATGGGAGAAGACTTTTGGGAATTCTTTGCAGCTCCTTGATTGTCTGGGTGAATCTGTGCTGGCTGCAGCTGTAGCCCAAATTAGAGCATTCTGGGGATTGTGCCAACCTTCATCATCTTGCAGTTACCTAAAGATAACTAGAGTGCAATGCCTCTAACACTTCCTATCCACCAGCTGCAATCGTAAAATCGTAGTACTGGAAGGGACTTTGAGAGGTCATTTAATCTAGTCCCCTGCACTTATGGCAGGACTATTCAGACTAGGGGTGAGGAACCTGTGGCCCGAGGGCCAGATGTAGCACACCAAACAATTTAATCTGGCCCTGTGGGTGAGGGGTTGCTGGGGCCACTTCAGAAACTTCCCCCAGCCTTCCATGCAGTGTGGCTGAATACTTCCGGTTCCTCTGCTGCATGTGGGAGAGGCGCACACAGGAGATCTGGTGGGGGGGAGAAACACCACGTGTTGGAGCCCTATGGCGTCTCAGCAGGGTGGCAGTGAAGAAGACGTTGAAGCTGCTTCCCAGGCTCAGGCTGCTGCAGAGGCTACCAGCAAAACTCCTTTTGCCATGAACAGGCATGTGGGACTAGAGAAGAGAAAGGGAGGGAGGGAGGGGATCCATTCCCAGAGTAGGAGGGAAGAGAAGCCCCTCAGCCCCTTCCCTGCATGGGGCACCTTTCAGGAGGAAGGGGAGGACACATCAGGGCCATCTTCTCTTTTCCCCTCCTCCTCCCATAGGCTGGCTGGCTTCTGGCAGACTGGAACCTTAATGGTTAAGGAGGCATGTGGGACTGGAGAGAAGTGGGGGAATGCCTTGCAGGAGTGGGAGGGAAGAGAATCCCCCCAACCCCTTCCTTACATGGGGTGCCTTTAGGGAGGAAAGGGTGGCCACATCTGGGTAAGCCCCAGAGCCCCCTCCCTGCAATAGGCTGGCTGCAGCAAGTAGCAGTGTCTGGTACTCCTAGCTAGTCATACCCTGCCAGCAATGCCTCCTTAACAGTTAAGGAGGCAGGGGACCTGAGGGAAGGGGAGGGGAATCCCTTGCAAGAGTGGGAGGGAAGGGAAGCCCCCCCCCCCCACCTCTTCTCTTCATGGGGTGCCTTTAGGGAGGAAGGGGTGGATACAGCTAGGCAAGTTCCAGAGGCTTTGCTCTGGTTGGGGCATCTGCAAGCTTTTTTTCTATCCTGATAGGAAGTTTTCCCTAATATCCAACCAAACTTCCCTTGCTGCAATTTAAGCTTTTTGTCCTGTCCTCAGTGGTTAAGGAGAACAGTTTATTTCACTCCTCTTTATAACAACCGTTTATGTACTTAAACTATTATCTTGTCCCCTCTGTCATCTCTTCTCCAGACCAAACAAACCCAGTTTTTTTTAAATATTCCTCCAAATGTCATGTTCTAGACCACTAAGCATTTTTGGTGTTCTGTTTGGCACTTTCTCTAATTTTTCCTGAAATATGGTACCCAGAACTGGGCACATTACTCCTGGGGAGACCTGAGTAGTGTGGAAGGATTATTTCTCGTGTCTTGTTTATAACGCCCCTGCTAATACATCTCTGAATGATGTTTGCTTTTTTTTGGCAACAGTGTTACACTGCTGACTTATATTTAGCATCATGATCTCCATATCCCTTTCTACAATACTCCTATCTAGGCAGTCATTTCACATTTGTATGTCTGCAGCTGAAGGTTCCTTCCTGAGTGGAGTACTTTTGTATTTGTTCATATTGGATTTAATTCAGTTTACTTCAGACCATTTCTTCAGTTTGTTCAGATCATTTTGAATATTAATCCTATCCTCCAAAGCACTTGTAACTCCTCACACCTTGGTATCATCCACAAACTATATAAGTGTAATCTCTGTGCCATTATCTAAATCTTTGGGGTTAAGGGTGAGGTAACCGCTGACCACATGCCACTATTTACTAGGGTGTTTGCACTACCAGACCAGTGCAGAAAGGCAGAAATGCACCAGTCACTCTGACACTTAATCTTTTGATGTTTGAATTGAGCATTTGATATAGATAGACAGCAAAAAACCAGAGTCCAGGGATGCCTTTTTACAAGGTCCCTATTCAGAATAGAGCTACACTTTAATTACTGTTAGGGGAAAGGTTTAAATATGAAGAAATTTAGAACCGAGAGTGTGTTGTCATGTTATCTGAGTTATAGTCTCCAAATCCGACCCTGGACCAGAGCAGCTTTATTGTAGTGCTCCTAGTATATTCTCACCTTAGATTCCCAACCCTAATTATATTAGGAACGGTCTGTGGGCTTATTGAGCAAAGAAACTTTGCCCTTACTTGGAAGTGGAAGGAGAGAGATAGTCCATCCAACATGCCTTTTCACAGATGGGGAAATTAAAAGATTGAGTGGCTGGGTGTTGAAGGCAGCCACCATTCTGCTCCTAAAGAAGAGAAAGCCAAGTGAAAGATAACTATTGTAGATCTAATGAAAATAGGGCATTTAGCAGCTGAGAAAGTTTGTAGTCGGTAAAAGTAAAAGGTCTTCAGCACCTGCCCTTTTCTATGAATTGGGTGTTAAGTGAACTTTGCTTCTACTTTAAGACTTAAAATTTAATGAGCTATATCTCAGTGTTGTTGGTTTTCCCCCTTCAAATTGACCTCTAAATGGACCTAAATTGGGCAGGAAGTAGCTTCTTTTCTGTGTGCCATGTTGTGAACACTGAATTCTTTTTCTTCCCATCTTTATAACAATACAGAAAAACTTTTTTTTTTTTTTTTTTTTTTTGCCCAGAACTGTTTTTAGGTGGCTGGCTTTCCAGCTAGGGTACTTTTGCAAAAGGCATTGATAAATACAACCCACTATGTCCTCTTTAGCTCCACTCCATATGAGGAAGGATGAAAGGCTACCATATGAATTGCGCATCAGCTAGGACAATAAAGTACTCTTCGTTCTTGTAAAATAATGTTATAAATGAAGCAGTGTTTAAAATTTACCATCAAGTGACCTTGAGTAGTCACTGAATGTACCTGATGCCCAAAGCTAAATGGATGTTGGGTGCTGCTCATGTACTGGTTACTTGCAAGCCAGTGGAATGTCTGGCATTTAAAAGAACAGCAAGTGTATTCAGCAGCAAGGGAATGCAAGATGAAAGGGTTTAAAGATAGATTGGTGTCCTGAGGGACTTCGGACAGTGAGTATATTTCTGTCACTGATTTCCCCAACGGGTTTAGCATTTTTATAGCACATGTGATATATATTTCATAAGTGGGTGCTGGAGAAACTTGCTTGCTTTTGTAAGTGTCAGACCCCTAATATTGTTTGAATGATGTTCCTTGTATTTAATTCCATGTTTCAGATCAATACTCTATCAATGAGTACAGATTCAGTTTCCTAGCAGCTTCCTTATTTTAGTGATATTATCAGCTACTAAAGGAATTAAGTAACATTGCCCTACAGTAAAGCTTTCTTTTATAAGCTTCTCTGCAATCACTGTATTTCCTTACAGTGAAGTCTTATTGTGCCAACAGTTATCACCAGGGCTCGGTTTATTAGCTGAAGGATGAAATACTCTACCTTCTGGCTTCTTCCTTGAGAATACTGTCTCCTAAAAAAGTTATGTCCTTTCCTGTCTTCTGGATAAGATGTCAAAACAAGTTCCTAACAGCTTCTAGTTATTATTGAGATCCCATGGCAGTGACAAGAATAGGGGTATACATCCATGTATCTAGGCAAAATTACAACTCTGACAATTGTAATCTTCCTTTGTAAATTTCTCCTGCAGTTACTCCTGGATGTAAACGTTCATTTCAGATCTTGTTGTATTAAACAGTTGCTGTGCTGTGCTCCAGAGATGGCTGTGCTTCATAATATTACCATACATTTCTGTATCGCTCACTTATCTCCCAGATGCCTTTGAGAAGTTTAAGGCAGTGGTCTCAAACTCCCATCTGTGGGACGTCTATAGCCCCAGTACTTCTCCAATCCAGCCCACAAAATATTTTGCAGCTACTGTTGGGCAACCCTAACCAGCATGTGCCAAAATATAGCCCTACATTTGTAAAGCAGCTATGACAGAATTGTGTTAACTAACTTTCATTAGTAAAATTTGCTGCTATTAAAAATGTTTGCCTCGTTCTGGTAATTCACAAAAACATACACATGAAACACCTAGTACTGACTTAGCTTGTCAGTTAGGACAATAACGAAAACACTGCACTTAAAAAAACAAAGGAATGTTTAATTTTCAATGTCACACAAAATTTTATTTGACAACTTCTTGTGAAAAAGGATGGTAGGGAAAAAAAGGATATTGAAAATCATCTATTGATTGGAGTTCCTTATTGATGGCTTTTATTTTTAAATTGTCCATTGAGGTTTGAAAGTCTCAGAGAAGTAGCCATGTTAGTCTGTAACTTAAAAAAAAAAAAAAAAGAGTAGTCCTATAGCACTTTAGAGACTAAGAAAAAAAGATATACAATATCACCAGTTTTCGTCCCTCATCTGAAGAAGTAGGTTGTGCCCACGAAAGCTCATGATACTATATATATATTTTTGTTAGTCTCTAAGGTGCTACAGACCACTCATTGAGGTTTGTTTCATTTTGCACCCTAAGGATAACAATGGTCATTACTGAAAACAGGCACATAGTGACTCAACGGAGATTATATATAAAAACAAATCATATGAACATTTGTGAAAGTTAGTTTTTGAGCTATTACCCTCCTCATTCTGTTTTTAAATGGTTGTATTACTTGTGACCAAACCTTCATGTGCCCAAAAATCCTGGCCTGATTTTGTGTCCTAATTCCAGCTAAGCAAGTGGTGGGGGCCGGAGGGAAGATCCTTCTGCCCCCTTCCCTCCAACGCATAATTGAAGCCCAAACAGAAGAGATGCTGTTTGCCTCACAGACTATCCTATTTGAAGCAGTGTATAAGGCCTTCATTGATGTTGCAGGATCTTAATTTTACTCTGATACGGTTTAGATATAACTTGCATATAGAAAGAATTTAGAAAGTAACGATGATATTTGGAAAAAACACTAATTTGGTTAAAAAAAATTCTACTCTTAGTCATAGGTCACTAGTTAAGGTTGGTTATTTTGTTTTGGTTTTTCTTTCTTTTTCTCTCTAAACCATGTGTTCTCATACTTTTTCTTTGAGCCTCTCCCCCCCAGCATACTATAAAAACTCCCTGTTTTTCTGCATATCCAGCAGATTAAAAGCCAGAGCCAGCATTAGGGGATACCAAGCAGGACAGATTCCTGAGGTCCACATCACAGGGGGCTCTGCAAAGTAAAGTTGGCTTCATTCTCATGTGGCAGGGTTCAGTCTTCAGCATCAGGCCTTGGCAGTGGGGCTCAGACTCCAGCTTTCTTCCCTGGGTGGGCTGCAGTGACTCTAACTCAGGATTGGGCAAAATATGGCCTGTGGGCTGGATCCAGCCTATCAAGCTGCTGGATCCAATCCATGGATGCGACAGGGAGCCTCAGTCAGACTCCCTGCTTGCCTCCCACACACTGCTGAGAAAAGCAGTTGCTGCAGGGCCCTGTTTGAACAGCTGTGAGCCCGGGGTAGGGGGCAGAGACTTCATGCACTGCCCTTGCCCCAGCACAATCCCATTGGCCGGTTTTTGGCCTGTGGTAGCTACCTGTTGTCACCCTTGCTGCCCCTCCCCTCAGGCTTGTAGCTATTCAATGACACATGGCTCCTGCAATCAGTACTGGGGGTGGGGCAGGCAGGGAGTCTACCCGAGAAGGCAGCTGTCTGAGAGTCAAGCAGATAAGTCTCCCGGCCAGAGTCTGCCTCTGCCCGCACCATATAACCCAATCTCTCTGCACTCTCCTGTACCTATATCTCCTCACAGACCCTGCATCCCAATCCCATGCCCCAAGTCACAACCCAAACCCCTGTGCCCCCTCTTGCATCCTAGTACCCTGCCCCAGGTCACAACCCCCTCCTTCCCTAGGTCACAACCCAAACCCATGCACCCCAGTTCCCTGCTCCAGGTCACAACAGCCTTCTTCACCCAAACTCCCTCCCAGACCCCACACCCTCTCCTGCGCTTCAAACCCTTATCCCTTCTCCTTTCTGCACCCAGCCTCCATTCCAGACCATGTACCTCCTCCATTAATATGATGGAAGAGTGTGACTCTTGACCACTTTCCAAATTCTTGGAGTGGCCCCCATCAAAAATCATTACCCACCCCTGCTGTAACACCAACACTGCTCTGATTATATATTGGCAGACCCCCATGAAACCTGCTTACGGCCCCACAGGGAGCCTTGAATCCCTGGAGGAGAACCACTACTTTAGAAGAGCTTTTAAATTCTTCAGTTTTGGGAAGTGGGGAGGGGGAGACAGGAAAGAGCAGACTGTGGGTGTAAATGGCATTTTCTCATGAAATATTTGCAAAGCAGTGAGCATTCTATCCTTGGCATAGTTTTGGTTGGGAGAAACAGAAGTGAAAAGGAGAACATGCTATAAGAAAAAGGCTTTTTGTGCAATAATTGGATCAGTATGTAATGAATTGCATTGGAAGGAGGTAAATCACCACTATGAGCATTTTAATTCTGTCCTGTCTCCTCTGCCAGCAACACAGCTGCTGCATTCAATAGTCATTTAAATGGCTTGGATTATAGAGGAATAAGGTCAGTCTTCTGGCTATATCATGCTTTCTTCCTTTTCCATAAAATTTAAGTGGGAATCTTAATGAATAATCTTGAGATTCAAAGATGATTACATGAAGGACAAAAAAAACCCAACCCTTTGTAATTTTAGTAGCAGGGTGACAGCATTTAGAGATTATGAGAAAAGGAAGAAATACAAACAGAAAAACATGAGTTGCAAACAATTAGTTTATGAAGCTATTAAAGGAGGAAACAATTGCACACTTCATTGTAAGTTTGTATACAAATATAAATGAAAATGCATGCATTTCAAAATATGAAATATATGAAAAGGGGAAATGGGGGTATAGAGTGTAAAAGGGGGAACAAATATCAATTATATGAATATTTAGAAAAAACTGTCTTACTGCTGCAATATTTGCACATAAACACAAATATTCACAGACACTGACTACTGATTATTGGATGCATAGATTAAGCCAGATGCTACCTAGGAGAAAATACCAATGGAGTTTTTCCTGCTGCTTCCAAGGCTAGGCAAATCACTTTACCTCCCTATACCTCTGCTTCTTATCTGAAAAACATTGACAAACACTTATACAGCCGGTCCCCAAGTTACGAACGAGTTACGGACCAAACACTTGGCCGTAACTCGAAATGTCATAAGTCGGACCACACTGAGTTACGTTGTGACTGCGCTGTTCGTAAGCGTGGGTCACGTTTGTAACTCGGGGGCTGCCTTTACGACCGCTTAATGGGAGGTTTGGTCATAAATGCAAACGGTCGTAAATCGACTGTTCATAACTCGGGGACCGGCTGTATGCTTGATGTTGTAAAGATTAATTAGTTAATATTTGTAGAACACTTTGAACCTGTGAAGCATTATGGGTGCTATTTATTAGTAGTAGTACCTTAACAAATCCACAACCATGAAAAATGCATCATGGACTCTAAAATCTGTTCTACCCCTGTGAAATCTGGCCTTCTGTGTGCTTTTACCCTATACTATCTACAGTTCATGGGGGAGACCAGCTTTTCTCAGTTTCGGGGTTGTGACCCAAAAGGAAGTGGCAGAGGATCCCAAGGTTATTTTAGGGGGAGAGCCCCTAAAATACTTCAGAGAGAAGTAAGAGCTGTGGCTGTTGGCCAGATGCCCAGTTCAGAAAGCAGCACCATGCCAGTAGCAGTGCAGATATCTTACCTGTGCCATCCTTATGTCTGCACTGGTGATGTCTCTGCCTTGAGAGCTGGGCTCTTCTCCAGCAGCTGTTGTTCTGTGGCCACTCAGCTGTCAGCAGCAGTGCATTGTTTGTCCATTAGAAGTAGATGCAAAATAGAACAAGCCCCCTGAAACTTAATTTCTGCAGCCTGACCAACTTCATCTGAGTAGGTCAGTGGAAAAACTGTAGAAACTTGCTCCCTACATTGCAGAAACTTATAACTAGGTATTTGGCTGCTTCACCTAAAGTTATATTACAGAATTTATACATGATGCAAGACAGGTTATAGGAAGTACCTTACTGTAAAAATCTAGAAGAGATTCCTCATCCCAAAATTGTGTCTGTGATCTGTTCCTTGTAACCATATGGCAGAGCATGTTGTTAATCCACTGCCTTACCATGGTGGAAGTTCTACTGACATATTGTGATCCATGTGGCTTATTAATTCTATCCAGACAGAAGTGAGGCGAGAGTATCTATCTACACAGAGGAATCGAGCGAGCCAGTATAGGAGATTGCAGAGGAAAATCCAAGTTTGGGGAAAGTTGTGTGTGAGGAAATTTTGAATTGCCAATTAAGCTAAACTCCAGAGAGATGTGCTTGTCGCTGACTGCAGGGCTTTGCAACCTATTGAGGTGTGGGTAGAAAGTAACCTATTCAGAATGACCAGCCTTGATTAGTGATTTCTCTTCAAAATAGCTTCTTGAATTCTACCTACTTCTTGCTCAGTTTTTATTTATAATTACAATTTGGAGGTGAAGCCAACAGAACCAGTTGAAGGCAAGTCTGTTGCTGTTTCAAACATGAGAAGCCTAAGCTATGGGAGAGTGAAAGGTAGCACCCAGGCATTTGTTAGTATGCAGACCAGGGAGAAAGCACTGTGGCTCTTCCAAAACAAATGGAAAGCTGGGTGAGAAGAACAGGGTGGCAGAAATAATATAAAGGTAGCTAATTGCTGAGCTCTCTCCCAGTTTTGCAGAGATTAGGACACTTACCAGCATTACCTCCACTTTTTCTGCGGCAGCCCTTTGATCTGGTGCCAGGAGGGAACCCTGGTAATCCCTTCCCTTACGCAAATTTAAAACAAATACAAAACTATAAACAGCTTTGAGATATTCAACCAAGCACATCACCTGCCTAATACTGAAGTGTTCATGTCTGCCAATGGGTGCATAAAATGAGAAAGACCAGAGGGAATTGTAAGATTTTTTTTTTTTTATTGCATGTTGTTTTGTGCATTGGAATGATCTATAAGGTGACAATTAGAGATGTTTCATAGTAGCCATGAATATTTCAATGTCTTGAAAGTAAAAATGAAAACTTTGCATTGGTGACCCTGCTTGTTCAGTGGTGCACTTTCTGAAGTTGTTATGACGCGTCTGACTAATTTAAAGGGTGAGCTTTTAAATTTGCAGGTAGGGGAAGTTTGTTTGTTTTAGTGGTCTCAACCATATAGATTGCACTCTTTTCCTTGAGATCTTTCAAGCTTGGACTTCATGTCTAGACAAGTAAGATTTTTGCTTCTTTCATCTTTGCTCCTTAATTAATGAGGTACAGGCAGTCCCCGGGTTACGTACAAGATAGGGACTGTAGGTTTGTTCTTAAGTTGAATCTGTATGTAAGTCAGAACTGGCGTCCAGATTCAGCTGCTGCTGAAACTGACCAGCGGCTGACTACAGGAAGCCCGAGGCAGAGTTGCTCTGCCCCGGGCTTCCTGGAATCAGCCTCTGATCAGTTTCAACAGACTGAATCTGGACGCCAGTTCCGATTTACATACAGATTCAACTTAAGAACCCCCGGTGTCCCCAAGTCAGCTGCTGCTGAAACTGATCAGTGGCTGATTCCAGGAAGCCCGGGGCAGAGCAACTCTGCCTCGGGCTTCCTGTAGTCAGCACTGGTCAGTTTAAGCAGCGGCTGACTTGGGGATGCCTGGGGCAGAGCAGCTGGGGTGCTGCTGGGTTGCTCCAGTAGCGCTGCTCCTCGGCGCTACTGGACCAATCCACCAGCACCCCAGCTGCTCTGCCCCAGGCGTCCTGATTCAGCCGCTGAATCAGGACGCCTGGGGCAGAGCAGCTGGGGTGCTGCCGGGTTGGTCCAGTAGCGCCCAGAGTGGCGCTGCGGGACCAACCGGCAGCGCCCCAGCTGCTCTACCACAGGCGTCCGGAGAAAAGCCTGGACTGCTGGGTGGGGGGGGGCGTACTAGCTGCGCTCCCCCCCCCCCAGCAGACCAGGGAGACACGGGCGGGGGACCGAGACGCACCGCGGTCCCACCGCCCGGGTCCTCTGCGGCTTTGCTCCGCGTCTCCCTGGTCTGCTGGAGACCAGCAGACCAGGGAGACGGGGAGCAAAGCGGAGCAAAGCCTCTGAGGACGCCGGCAGCGGGACAGCCATGGCGTGTCTGGGCTGTCCGCTGCCCGCGTGCTCCCCGGCTTTGCTCCCTGTCTCCCTGGTCTGGGGAGACGTGGAGCAAAGCCGTGGAGCAAAGCCGCGGAGCACGCGGGCAGCGGACAGCCCAGATGCGCCACGGCTGTCCCGCTGCCGGCATCCTCAGAGGCTTTGCTTCCCGTCTCCCTGGTCTGCTGGAGACCAGCAGACCAGGGAGACAGGCAGCAAACCCCGTTCGTAACTGCGGATCCGACGTAAGTCGGATCCGCGTAACTCGGGGATTGCCTGTACTTGCTTCCCTGAGGTAATGATGCCTGAAGGATAGAATAGTATTGGATGAGAAGATCCTCCAGTTTGCAGACTGAAAGGGTTGACATGGTTCCCCGCAGTAGTCCTAGGTCCCCTATGTTCTCCCTTTACATGACTTAACTGTAACCCACTCTTGATCTTCTACAGGGCATTTTTAGAGGGATACACATGGAATGGAAAGTCATCTCTCTCCACAGTGCTTCTAAATCTTTGCCTAGCCAAGAAGCACTTGTCCTGTGGTCACATTTAACCCAGAATCATTCTTTTCCCCACCCTGTAGTGGTATATGGCTCTAATAACTGAACCATGAGACATTCCTTCTGGCAGTAAGATTTGTTGAGACAAATCACATTGAACTTCCAATATATATCACCAAGTCCCCCAAATACCTGCCTATGGTAGTTACTGGTTACTATTTAAAAAAATATAAAGTACTAGTTTGAATATAGAGTTAACTGCATGAGCCTTTTAGGCTTTTGGAGATGCATTGCTGTGGGACTGGCAAAGTCTACATGTAAAATTTTCTGGTTTTTTGTTTTTTTTGTTTTTGTTTTCTGGGGATGGGCGGGGAGAAGGGAGACAGCTGGCTTATGAAAGATCCTGTTGGATGGGGCAATGTTAGTACTGAATAATGGAATACATTTGTTGTAACAGCTGCAGTCTAGTTCAACACAGCCATTTGTTCAAGTCTGAAAATGTGTTGTGTTTCTGGCATGTTGCAGACATGGGATTGGACTTGAATAAATAATCACAACTGTAAAAACCCAGATGTTGTTGCAGATATTGTATGATTGCTTATCGAAGTGTTAGGTACAAACAGCAAATATTCAAATATATTTTTAAAGAAAACCAAAACTCACTTTTATAGCTACTTGCACTTATTTTTTTCAGTATCTATTTTTCTGCATGCCTTATCTTTGACTAAAATTGTTTTCTCTCTCACTGAAATGTGTGCGTGCCCTTGAAGACTGAGTGAATTATCTTTTTGGCTGTGAGGCCTTATATTGTTCCACAGTGTTTCTGATTCAACACAAGTTTACTCAGGAAAGCTCATTCATGAAAAGTAAAATTGACTTCTCTATTTAGCTGTCTCTTTTTTGTGAATCTTGATTCTGTTTGTGATGCCTCTGAATAGCATGGAAAGGATGAGTGAAGATTATAAAATTCATGAATTGTCCAATTGCACTGGAGAGACTAACTGTGTGGACTAGCATTTTATAACAAATTGTGAATATAATTTTTCCTAATAAATAGATATTTTTCTAAATTTGCTTTCTATTATGGAAAGCTTTCACTGTTTAATATTGGAAATATTCATTATTTGTGCTAATAAATTCATGGAGTCTAAGATTAGTAAGCACCCTGGTGATAATCTAGTTTGTCCTCTTGCATAGCACCAACCATCAAATGTCTTTGTAATGATTTCTATTTGAATATAATGTATCTTTTAGAAAAACATCCAATATTGATTTAAAAATTGCCAGGAGGATGGAGGATATGCCATACAATTTTTCCAGTGTTTAATTACCTGTACTGTTAAAAATGTATACCATATTCCCCGTCTGAACTTCTCTTACTTAAATTCATAGCCATGAAATTTTGCCTGTTGATTTATCAGCCCATTATCAAATGTTCGTTTCTCAAGTAGGTACTTATAGACTGTGATCAAGTCAGCCCTTGTCTTTCTCATCCATAAGCTAAACAGATTGAACTCCTTGAATGTCTCACTATGTGGCTTGTTTGCCAATCCTTTAATTATTCTCCTGACTCTTATCTGAACCTCCCCTCACTCCAAATCAGCTTTCTTGAAATATGTCCACACAAGCTGGACATGGGACTCTAGCTGTGGTTTCACCAGAAATAAACAAGATTCAAAAATCTGATGCAGTAATGCACTCTATTCACCAGTCTAAAATGTAGAACATACTGCTTTACTTAGGTAAGTTTCTCTGCATGCTCACACATCTCTCTCATATACAGTTCAATAATTAAAGAGGAATCATTATTTTGGAATGTACTTTATAATCCTGCAGTGACGTGGCACTCCATGTTCTTTATGGAAATATGCTTATGAATGTGACATAACTAGAAAATGCTTTATATAAAATACTACTTATAAGGTATCACTGGAAAAGTTATAATCGGTTGAACATCTTGTATTCTATTTGTGTGCATGTATTATTTCTGTATTTGAAGTTAGAAATATAAAGCATTAACCTGGGTTACTGATATGGACATGATATGTGAGGGCCATTAAGGGTATTTCAGAAACTTGATGGTTCAATGATCTGTAAATAGAGTTATTTTCCCCATGGGCCAACCCATAAGGGGGAAGGACGGGACTCAGTTCCCACAAGTACATGTGTTTAGGTCATCTGATATGGGAGTCCATCAATTTAGCATTTTTCCACATGAGGGGAGGATGGGAGGTTTGCTAACAAACAAAGCTTTCCCACCTCCTGGACAATCTATGTAACAGGGGAGCCCCTAGAGATGGGGCAGCCAGTCCTGAGAACACCTCTGTTTACCATCTCAGATATCTGCTGAAAAATACTGAAACTGAACATTAAGAAGAATTTGGCCCAGACAGGAGGCTTCCCAGTCTATAAAAGAAGATGATTAGAACTATTGGTAGGATAAGGTATTACATGTAACAAGCTTCTTAGTGTATTAAGCATAGCTGGAGTGCCTTTATTTTGCTTAGTAACTTTGTTCTGCGTGCTATTACTGTACTTGTAACCATTAAACCCTACTTTTTATATTTACTAAAATCACTTTTATTTAATAATAAACCCAGTGTAAATAATTGTTACTGAGAGGGGAGAAGGGGATGCAGCTGTGCATACCTCTCTTTACATAAGAAAGAGGGTGAAAAACATGAGCTTACCCTGTGTAAAAATTTTTGCAGAGTAAAATGGATTTATCTGGAGTTCTGGTCCCACTGGGGCGGAGTACCGGGATTCTGAAGCTAGTCCCATTGGCTGAGCTTTCCAAGAGGTAATCTGATCTCAGTATCTGTATTGCACTGCTGAGGTCTGTGACCCCATCTCTCCGTCAGCGCTAGAGGAGGCTGGAGGGCCTAGCTCAGCAAGACAGAGTAAAGGGGCACCCAAGAAGGTTGATTCAGTGGTATTTCAGCACATCAAATGACAGTCACCTGGGAAATTCTGTGACCGAATCCATCACACATTGTGGTTGATTTTATTGTACTTCTTAGATGTGGGACAGTAGCTATCAAAGAATAGGGAAAATCTTTCTTGCCCCTTTGTGTAAGATCTCTGCAGAGAGATGTCTTGCCTTGTAGTCTAAAAGTTGAGATGTGAATTCATTTTGATCTGTGTTCCAAGGGAATTCTCAGATCAAAGGTTCTCCAATGGAAATTGGACAGGGCTCCACAGGGATGGGGCTCACTGGTCCCAATGCTGCTCTGTCTGTTTGTGGCTCTCCAGGGATGGGCTCACCAGTCTGATGGTGGGGCTCCCCTCTGCTGGGCTCCCTGACTGGCTCAGATTCCCAGGCACTGGGGCTCTCTGGTCCAGCAACATCTGTTTATGCTATCCTTATTCCT
Source organism: Pelodiscus sinensis (assembly GCF_049634645.1). Lineage (NCBI taxonomy): Eukaryota > Metazoa > Chordata > Testudines > Trionychidae > Pelodiscus > Pelodiscus sinensis. The sequence continues at coordinate 66,661,813 of NC_134714.1, forward strand.
TCTAGGCATCTCCTTACTGTGTTTCTGTCTAAGTTTTTGTCTTTCTCAGTATTTGCATCTCCCAGCCTCAATTAAGATTACAAATGTTAGTGATGGAAAGACCTTATAAATCAGAGTCAAGCCCCCTACAAGTCTTGTTTTCTTGTCTTTTGGGAAATTATATATTGCATTCTCATTTAAAATGAATATTTTAAAAGGAACTGCTGCCCACCCTTCCTCAACTTTTTATTATTAGCCATGTGTTTGTTTTTGGAATATGACAGAAAATGAAGATGTGTTCAACAGGTTACTGTAGTGTTTTGGAGGAGTTTTTTAGGGCATGGGGGGATTATTCCTTTTAGAGTAAGAGCTTAACTTTTCCTAGATCATGGATTTCTTGAGGATCCATTGTCCTGTAAACTTGAACAGAGGACACTTTAAAAGGAATTTGGATTGTGTCTTGTGCAAGAAAGAGATTACTGCTTTGAAAGAGCTACAGCAGATGCTTTTTCTTGTATTCCACTGGCTCATATTATCTTTGATGGTTGCAATAAATGGACATGGTCAATTACCAATAGGAATATAAGTTGACAGACTTTTTTTTGTAGTAAGTCAAAAATATGAAAAAACCCAAAAGTTTCATAAATTAATATTCCTTTTCTTTCTCCACCCTGAAGGAGAGATCTTTCCTAGCTGACTGCTTTACTTCCAGAAGCTAAAGAGGAAGAGGAAAATTACTATTGTCTTATGCAAACTTTTTTTGGTGTTTTGTTTTTTTGCGCATGCAAGACACTGAGGTCTCTGGGCAAGAATTCTCTCTCCGTATAAGCACTACGTGCAGAGCTGGTGTTTAACAAATAAAAAAATGGCTACAGTAAATTGTGTGTATTACTTATCTTGTATAGGTTTTTGTTTTTTGCTTTTGTTTTTAACTGCATATTCTAACTTGTTTTCTAAAATCCTACCAGTTCTGCTTCTGAGTAGGTGGTTATTTGAATTCACTGACAAGTTGATTGGCTAAAAGTATTTTCAAACATGTTTTTGCTTACCTTTCATATTGTTCATTTAATTTTGGTGGTTCTTGATTTTAGTTGTTCTTGATTTTTAAAAGATTTTTTTTTAAAATCAAGAATATCTTTGCAAAGTTACTTTGGAATCATAATTCTGGTAGTATAATGTCTGTCATTCAAAATGAATAGAATGAATATTCTTATGAATACAATTCTAATGAATACAATTCTAATGAATAGAGACATAAGTAGCAGATTTCTCTTGGTCTACAGGACAATCTTTTTGTTAAATCAAAGTGATCACTGAAATCGAGCCAGAATTTTAAGGCCAAAAAACCTATCACTTCTGTAATCAGGATATCTTTTAATCTACAGACTAGAAATAACTGATATTTTACTTTTTTGTTTGGACCATGAATTCTCGCAATTCACAAGTGTTTCAATATAAGATATAGCAATAAAACAAGAAAATGATAGTGAGGCCTCAAGAAATAATGTATTTGAACAATATATGGTATTTCCTATGCTAAATATTCTTATAAATTTCTTTCAACTCCTCTGGACTATAGAAGTAGAAACTTGGCAATTAAAACGTGCTTAAGTGGCTTTTATAGGTTAAAGTTAAATAGATGCTATCAATCCAATAGTAGCTCAAAAGAACTACTAAAATGAAGCTGCATTTACTGAACTGCATAAAGATTTCAGACTATAAAACTATGCTTGTTCCAGTTCTTCCCAATGCCTTTCTTCACCATTAGCCTTGCCATTTCTGACTTTTTTTGCTCAACATAGCACAAAGCAATAATTGTTTCACATCCTACTGTGTATAATTTGCATAAAATTATTCCCTGATTACAGTACATGGAATGTAATCTTTTCTATTCCATTGGTTATGAATGTGAAAGGCTTTCTGCAATTGAATGTCATGGGGATGGAGGGGGTGGGAAAAGGACAAAAAAAGTCAAAAGATTCTTCTTTACCCATCAGCTCACTAATTTGGAATTGATAGGTGTTTCCTTTTCCTCAGCTGAAGCATTCTTCTATTAACAACAACAATAATAATTATAATTATTAATAGTGGTTCTGTAACATAGCTCATCATTGATCTCAAAGTATTTTAAAGAATAAGCCTCATAATACCTCTTTGAATCTTCAGGCCTGATTTTGCTGACAACTGCAGTACATGCAAATGTGGGATGGAATACAGCTGCTGTTCAGCAGGGTACAATGCTATGTAATGGTTTGGGGAAAGGAAGTGCAGAAGAATAGTACACCCAAAGGACACATCAGAGGGAGTTTAGATGGACAGAGTATAACATCTGAATTGGAATTTGTCCTAGACACAGCAGTAAAACCCTTACTCAGAAAAGAACTGGTGATTCCCCCCCCCCCCCATAAAAATAACAAGGCCTTGGGTTTTTATGTCTTAAAACAATCTAGCATCTTTATTAGCAGAGTGCATCCAAACATTACGTTGGAGCATTGATTCACTGAATTATCTACTGAAATAATTAGTTTGAAGCAAACGGGGATGTAAATCTTTCCCGTGCTAGTCTGCCACATGCTGTTTGTCCAGCATGGTCACTATCACTCAGGACAGAAACTGGCGAAAATCAGCAATGATTTCAGCTTCTGTTTTTATTTGTAGGGCCCCTAAATAGTTGCATTATGACTAAGAATTGCAGCCCATACAAACCATCAGTCAATATGTTAGAGTTCACAATTCTTCCATGTTTGGAATGTAAGAAAGCAGCTGACATAGCTAAGGGGTAGGATTAGCAGTTTACTAAACACTGGTTCTGGCAAACTTCGTTTTGCATTAAATTACCGAGTAAAAAAACCCAAAAATTCTCTCTGTGAACTCATAAGTGACCTTGAATTACTTGGTGTTTTGACTCATTTTACAAGAAACTAGTTATTCTCAAGGAGCCTGCACAGCTTCAAAGCAGTATTTCCTTAAGCTCGTGGGAAATATTCTGGAATGTTTGCTTTTATACATAGTAACAACCGTGAACGGCAGAACTGCAGTATAACATGTCTTAAGTATTGAACCAGATTGCAAAAAGCTGGCTCGGTGTCTTGGCTGCTGCTTTTATCAAGTACATGTAGGATGTCTCTTTGAGCTAGGGACAATGAATTCTTCCTAAAAGTGGGAGGAATGAGGTCCTGCCCCTCCCTCCGGCCATTCCCTCCACCTGATCAGGGTTGGGGTCCAAGAGCACCCTCTGTTCCCCTGTCCTCTCACCCAGGTGGGAGAAAGGGCAGATGACTGCTACAGTAGCCCAGGCAGCTCTTACCATGGTCTAGGTGTGGTTCTTCGTCCCTTGAGGCTCTGCCCACATGCCAGGCTGGAAGTTGGAGACAGGTTGGGGTAAGAGCCATATGAGTAGCTGTGGATGCTCCACTTGCCCTGGGAGATGGGGACACGGGCTGGGGCCTGCTCTCAGTATCCCCAACCTCCAGGGCTCCAACTTCTGGCCTGTCTGGGGGGGGGTGGAGCCTTTTGGAGAAGAGGGCCTATGGTGAAAAGTGGATGGGTAACATGTAACAAAATAAAAAACTGTTAACATCAACAATGTTGAGGGCTAAATTTGGTGAACTAAATTCTGGGAAGGTGTTGTAATCTCCATTTTTTTTCCTATGTGGAGAAAGAATTAGAACTGAATCTCTGTTGTATACTGTTAATGTGTTTCCTTTAAAATGTTTTCTGCAAATTACTTCTTAGTCATTTTTACACATAGCTACAGTTCACTTAAATATTAAATTGTCAGAAACTCTTCTCAAAGCTTCATGTAATAATCACACAGTAAAACAATTTGTTTGCTGGTGATCTGAAATGCTTTATTAACAAATAGAAATACAAAACCAGTAAACTCCTAGATTATAAACAGAATATATGTGTAGTTTTAAATTACAGGTATTGCAGAATACAAGTGAATTGTAGAATATAATTGAAAACTACTCCTTCCTTTCAGTGACCTGTTGAGACCTGTTGAGACCTGAATCAAGGGATATGGCTTTCTCTTTCAATAGCTGGTGGGTGACCAAAGCACAAGAAGTCAGTACATGGCAAACAGCTCACTGCTCTGCTTTCTTACTAATGAAGTCTTGAACTATTGCATGAAATACACATAGCCTTGAATTGTAAAGTTAATAAATAAAAAGGTTTTCAAATAGGATGTTAGGAATTATTAGGAAAGGGATAGAAAATAAGACACAGAATATCTTACTGCCCCTGTATAAAACTATGGTACGCCCACATCTTGAATACTGCGTATAGATGTGGTCTCCTCACCTCAGAAAAGATATTTTGGCCTTAGAAAGGGTTCAGCAGCGGCGGATATAGGGCAGGGTGAGCGGGGTGGCTGCCTCGGGCTCCGCGCTTCAATAGGCCCCGCACCAGCGCCGTGTTTTTAGATTACATCACATCTCTTACCCACTTCCCTGGGGAGCCAGCCTCCCGCCAGGTTTGTGCTAGGTTAAGAGCGAAGCTGAAGTGCAGACACAGCCCCCGGGGTCAGCCACCTCTTTCTCTCTCACAACCTTAGGCTCCCCTCCCAAGTTGCCAGTTCAACTCGCAAGAGAGCGTGAGGAGAGCAAGGAATCTCGTGTGGAGCGTGAAAGAACACATCGCCTGCCTGTGTGTGGCTCATCACAGCTAGCCCCGGGGCGGATGGCTGCTGGGATCTAGAACGACATCCCCCCTCCCCCCCCCCTCTCTCACACACACACACACACACACACACACACACACACACACACACACACACACACACACACACACACACACACACACACAAAATCAGGCCACCTGAGGACACCCGAATGCAGGGATCACCCCTCCCCAGTTCGCTCTGTCGCGCCCCGCCACTGCCCTGCACGCCACGCCTTTCGGAGAGTGGCGAGCGCTAGAGGGGGTGTTGCGATGTAGCTCATCACCGTGGCCAGGAGGGCGGGGGGCCAAGGAGCAGCAACGCGCCTATTTTTAAGCAGCCGAAAGCTCCCCAAAGCGCCCATCCCGGCGGGTTTGGGTTACCCGGGTTATAAACACAAGACACTGCCGAGGGGGGAGGGAGCCCCCAGTGCCCAGAGCGGAGCCCCAGAACATGGGGGGGGGGGACCAGTGGCACTTACTGCAGCATCTGTGCTCAGCCCTCAGAGCCCCAGCAGCAGGCAGCCGGCAGCCAAGCGGCTGCAGCCACGCGGCGCTGCCATAGCCCGGCCAGGGCTGAGCCTGCGGAGCGAGCCCCCCTTGTGGCGGTCCTTTCCCCTCTGCTCCGCCGGGCAAACTTCTCCCAACTTCACTTCTCCTGGCCCTATTTTGCCCCCAAAAAAGGCAGGCGGGCGGTATCCCTCCACCACACTCTAACCTCGCCGGGCTAATGGGCAACCTGGAGAGAGGGCCTGTCTTGGGGCAGGCCTGCTGAGAGCCCCTGTCAAGTTAGCTTTGCTCTAGCAAGGGTTTCCTTCCCTGCTCCAGGGGCGGACGCTTGTCCAAGCCCGCGTAGGATCACAAGATATGAGGGTCAAAACGGCAGCCTGCCTACTCTGTTTCAGCCAAAATTACAACATAATTAAATGAAAATTTGTAATTATTAATGCAGAATTTTGTTTAACAATGAATTACAATATAATTAAAATAAAAATTATCCAACTAAATTAAGTTTCTATCAGATTTATCCAATTCACATTTAGTATGAAAATAGCCTTCAATCTGCGCATTTGACGCTTTTTTCTATTTTTTCTCCAAAGGGGGCCCCGCAAAATTGTGCTGCCCCGGGCCCCGCAAAACTCTCATCTGCCCCTGGGGTTCAGAAAAGGGCATCTAAAATGATTAGGGGTTTGGAACGGGTCCCATATGAGGAGAGGTTAAAGAGACTGGGACTTTTCAGTTTAGAAAAGAGGAGACTGAGGGGGGATATGATAGAGATATATAAAATCATGAGTGGTGTGGAGAGAGCCGATAAAGAAAAGTTATTTATTAGTTCCCTAAATAGAAGAACTAGAGGACACCAAATGAAATTAATGGGGAGCAGGTTTAAAACTAATAAAAGAAAGTTTTTCACACAGTGTGTAGTCAACCTGTGGAACTCCTTGCTAGAGGAGGCTGTGAAGGCTAGGACCATAACAGAGTTTAAAGAGAAGCTAGATAATTTCATGGAGGTTAGGTCCATAAAATGCTATTAGCCAGGGGATAGAAATGGTGTTCCTGGCCTCTGTTTGTCAGAGGCTGGAGAAGGATGGCAGGAGACAAATCACTTGATCATTGTCTTCGGTCCCCCCCTCTGGGGCATCTGGTGCTGGCCACTGTCGGCAGACAGGCTACTGGGCTAGATGGACCTTTGGTCTGACCCAGTACGGCCATTTTTATGTTCTTATGTAATTTTAAAAAGATATTCAATTTGCTGTTGGTTTTGATGGAATAGGGAAAGAAAAGGGAAGATGTTGGATTTTTTAGAAGTTCATATTTAAAGGATGTAAATACTCCATCTATGATCATATATAGGTTTCCAGTTTTCATCTGAAAGGGTGAGGTAATTGATCTTGGTTTGTAATGTTCAAGCCAGAACTGAAAGATTAGCAGGAAATTACAAAGGGCCACTTCGGGCAGCCAAACCTATAGGCTTATTCTGCAAACTATATAGTGGTTGTATTAATGATGTTTGCTTAGTTTATAAGATACTCTCTCATTTTCTATATAGAACATGTAGCTTTTTTACGTTGGAAAAAATGTTTAAAGTGTGACCACCTGATCACTGCATAGTGGGACAGCTTTCCTCTTCTTTCTTCTAAAAATTATATTGAAATATGGGAATCTGAAGCTAGTAATGAAAATAACTTACTCTGATTCTTATCTATTTTGCTTATCAAAATAGTTACTTTCTACATCTCCCTCAGTTTCTTGGCATCATTTGGATATGCCAAAGATTAGAACTTGAGGTGCATTTGAGACCTTCTGAAGTATATGCTGCGCTCTCAAGAGGCCCATTCAGACTAAACAATGCCAAAACACAGGAAATTCTCGTCCAATAGTGTGAGTTGGAGCAAATTTGCTTCTACTCCAAATAGAGAAGAATGATGCCACAACAATTAAATTTAAAAATGGAAACCCTGACTCGTAGGACTTCCTATTATTTTAAAGACTTGTTTACATGACTTTTTATATAATCCTTTCCTCTCCTTTTTCTACATCTTACCTATTTTGTTTCTTTACAGCACTGCCAGCTGATCTCATGTGAAGGGTGAGAAGCCAGTTTGTGATTATGAATGTATATATTACAGGGTTAAGAGGTGTTTTCCAGTGCAGTGATCTTTAAGATCCAATTAGTAGCCAAAATTCCAACTTGCATCACCCGAGTAAGAAAAAACAAATACTGACAACTGATGTAAAAAAAGCTAAAATGCAGTGATTTCATTATATGCTACATGATGCTACACTGTTACTTGAGGATTACACATTGTGCAGATATATATCCTTTAAACAGTTTGGATTAGTACATTTTTGTAACAAATGTTTTTCTAACAAAAGTAGTATAAGAAGATACTGCTGGTACTATGGTGCTCTATTTTTTGTTTACTCACTTATATGTTTGTTTCGTATATATGCTTGCTTTTTTTATTCATAAAATCTATAAAAAGTCCATCAAAATCACAACAGGATTTGAGTCTTGAAACTCTTCCCTAAATCATTACTTAAGGGCTTCTTTAAACTACCACTTTTGCCTGTATAAGTTATGGTGCTCAAAGGTGGAAAGAAAAACAACCATGAGCAACAAAAAGTGTCAATGACAGAATGTGGTGTGTCCAGCACTGTAATGGTGGGGGAAGCTCTCTTGCCAACAAAACTGCATGCGGGCTTGTGAAGATGGTTTTATGATGTTGATGGGAGAGAAAAGATGTTAAGAAGAGGTAATTGACTAATCGTGTAGTCGATTAAATTTGTATCGACTACACGATTAGTCGATAAGGGGCCCCACTCTGGCTCTGCAGTGTAAATGTAGTAGGAGCCGGGTGGGCAGATCCTCAGCAGGGGTAGGTCCAGGACCCAGAGCCAGCAGGGACTGAGCAGTCTTGGCTCACACTGGGTCCCAGGCCACTGTGCCTCCACTTCCCCATCTCTCCCCCCCACCCCGGAGACAGTACTGGTGGGAACTGGCTTTTAAGCTGGCTTCCCCCAGCACCCGCTCCTGCTGCCTAAAGGGGCAGGGAGGGCGGGAGGGGGAGGGGAACAAGTAGTCGAGTAGTGACTTGACTACCCAATAAGCCTAGGCTTATCAGGTAGTCAATTACTCAACTAGTCGCTTTCATCCCTGTGTGCATATAGAGCAGCTACATGAGCAATTTTACAGCACCAGAATTGCATCTGTGTAGCTGTAAGCTAGCTAATGTAGATGTACACGAGGACAAGGGATGTGAATGGTTAACCAGTAATGATTAATGATTGAGGATTAACAGTTACGGTTAACTGATGGGGGCTGGAGCAGTGGGGAGGCTGTTCTAGCCCAGTCGTGGCAGGTAAGGTGGCCGATCCCACTGCCTGCCTCATTTAATCAGTTAACCAATTAAACATAATGTCTAACTAGTTAACTAAACGAGATTTAACATCCCTACCTAGGACGGTCCCCAGATTACTACCTATGTCCTTCAGAAGCCTGTCCTGGTAGAATAGTGGTAGAGATGTAGCCGTGTTAGTCTGGGGTAGCTGAAGCAAAATGCAGGACAATGTAGCACTTTCAAGCAGGGAGAATTTGTAGAGTCCTAGTCGGATACAAAATTCATAATCATATCTGATGCACACTCTACAAACATGGTCCAGAGATATAAGTCCGAAATCTGCAAAAATTTGCAGGGCTCTAAAAATTTGTTCCCAACCAAGAGGGAACAAGAGGGAAACTGCCTCTACATGGACCTGATTCTGCAAGGCCTTTTAGGAGGGTCTAAGCAACCTCAACTGTCTTGCAGGGTGGGGCACTTTATTACCTTGTGCTTAATTATGTATATGCACAAAAGTCTGTCTGATGGTTTAAATTTGCCCCAAACCATAGGTTTACAGCAATGCAATTGGGGTGGTGAATCATCACACTATTTCCAGCAGAATGGCACTTATTTTGTAAGGTAAAGAACATAAATTACAAATTTCTTAACTGTGCTCTGAAGCTTTCTAGCTGATAGTGAGGCACATTTTCTTCCTTTGTTCACTGTGTGAATTTTAACACGAACGTGTATAATGGAATTTGAGGAATCATAATGTAGAAGTGGGTTGTGCCCACGAAAGCTCATGATACCATCTACATTTTTGTTAGTCTGTAAGGTGCTGCAAGACTATTAGGTGGTTTTAGAGTTTTTTCAATTACAGACTAACACGGCTACCCCTCTGAAACATCTGATAATTTTTGCTAATATTTCATTTATGGAGGTGGTCTCGTCTGTCATGTGGTGAAAAGCCAGTTATTGATCTCTTAGCCTTTAAACCTAGTGTTTTCCGCCTTTATAAAAATAAACACAATTGCTTGTGTTGTTTTTGAAAAGTATTCTATTTGTGGAGGTGACTACTTGGATCATTTTCCTGTTATTTTGTTAATTTCTAAAATAGAAGGTCCTATTACTCCTCTAATTTCAGCCTAAATTTTCACAGAATCAGCAGTTTAATTTCATTAAATTATTACCACTATTATTGTTTACAGAATAGATCAGTGAGCCAGCAGTGACTTTTTAAAAAATCAGTCAAAATTCTGATTCTCACCTCTCACTGAGAGGACTGGTAAGATACAATGAGAATTTCAGGACATCAGGATTTGATAATAAGTTAGGACTGGTCCTGGTAAAATGCCAAGTTATTGCAGTCTGTGCAAAACAAGTGTTATTTACCATAGATAACATGGAGTTGAAAAATCCTTATTGCTCATAGTATTCCCCTGGCTCTGCAAACTTGGTTTTCAACGCTGTCTGTACAAATCTGCTACATTTTTCTTCCATGATGTTATTCTGAGATTTATATTTGGGATACCCTGATACACAAACCAGCCTTTTCCAAGATACATTTAAAACAGATCCCTCATTTCCCTTTTATAATTTCAGTAGTCTGTTTTTAAAGATCTAAAAGAATCAGGAAAAAGATCTGGTATATCATGCTTTTAAAATTCATGCTACCAAGATTGGATTATAATTAAAAGGCCTCAAATATCTTTAAAATTTGCATTGTGCATTTTAAACTGAAGCTGCTTTTGTAGTTCTCATAGTGTTTCTCTCAAAAAGATATGTACAGTTTCTATATACTACTTAATATCAATCATCCTACTAAATTGGCAAAGAATTAATTCAATACATGTTAATTAAATGAAAAGTAAGAGGATGTAGACGAGGGTGGGCAAAAGGGCTTCCATAGGCTGGATGCGGCCCACCAAGCAGGTTTATCTGGCCTGTGGACACCCTGCTGCTCCCCCACCCCCATCCAGGGCTTGGGGACGCAAAGTCACCTTCCCTGCCAGTGCTGTGTACCCTTTGCAGGGCTAGGGCAGAGAGCAAGAGACTTCACGTGATCGCCCCACCTCCAGGCAAAATCTAGGTCTGGGGGCAGGGGGAAGTCCCACCCTGCCCTGCAAAGGGAGTGCAGTGCTGAGAGTCAACCATCAGCTGAGCAGCTGGCAGTTGACTTTAAGTGTGGTGCCCCCTTGCAGAGTGAGGGCAGTGAGTAAGAGTCTTCCCGTGCTTCCCCCGCCCCCAGGCCCTGATTGACCTGGGGGAATGGGAGCACACAAAGTCTCCTCCTACTGCCAGGGATGCGGGTGCCTAGAGGGAACTGCCAGCTGTTCCTTCTGGGAGAGGCAGGGCAAAGACTTCATGCGGTCCCGCACCCCCAGACTAATCAGGGTTTGTGGGTGGGGAAGCACAGAAGTGTCCTGGCCCCTCCCTTTCTGTCCAAAGACCCACTCCTTCTGGGGTGGCCTAGGACCACTTAAAAAATGTCTGAGATAGCCCCCATCTAAAATTATTGCCCACCCCGATGTAGGCTATAGAAGTTATCCATATATTGCTGACTTACCAAGACAACAGTAAATTCCATATAATATGGCCGAGCAGTGAGCAAATATATTTATCCAACAAATGTTTACAGCAGATGTTTACAAAGTTATATAAACATTCCAGTTTTGTGAGTATTTTAATGGAAAAAGTATTAACGACTATCCAAAGACTAGGCAAAGGCCTCAGTGGCAAAATACAAGTGTCCACTTGTTCTCAAGTCATTACTCACATTAAATGCCTATAACTTTTTGATGTTGCATTGCACCCATTCCATCCTGACTTCCATGTCTTCTCGATGCTCTTCCAAAAATATATTGACACTTATTGCAGAAGAGAATGCAAATGTATTATCTATATAAATATATACGTCTTTCATAAAGAAGGCCACATTCCAAAGCCAAATGCTTGACTGTTTTAGTATCTTGAAAACTTGTTTTTATTTTTGTTTTTTGAAATAGTCATAGTATAGTCACTAAATCTGGATTTTAAATCCACTGCAAGACATTTTTGAAACCTTGCCTCCTTGGAAGATTTTTAAAATGGAAAAGAACAATAGATGAATTTTGTGCCTCTTTTTGATTAGCCATTTCCTAGAATTGAAGGCACCTTATTAATTTTAGCCTTGGCCCACATCTATACCTAAGTGGAAGTTAAAATTAAGACACACAACTCCAGCTACATTAATTGCATAGCTAAAGTCAACATACCTTAATTCAAACTTTTGCACCATCTCCACAGTGGGAAATCAATGGGAGCAAACGCTTCCATCAACTTCCCTTACTCCTTGTGATTCGAGGAGTGCCAGTGTCAGTGAGGGTGCCGTCAGCGTTCAATTTAACGGATCTTTTCTAGACCTGCTAAATCGGATGCTGGGAGATTGACTGCTACAGTGTTGATCTCTGCATAAGTATAGATATTTGGGGGATTTTGTAATATCATTTTCCACATGTGACATCTATATCATATAGATATTATATTTCTTCTGTTTAACTTTTACTTTTCTGGTAGTGTTGCTAATGAGGCCACTTATTTTTTTATCGAGACTAGTTTGATGTGAGATCATTTATGCTCAGACTGTGATTTGTGTTCCAAATTTCATTACATTTTGTAATCTCATTTCAGACTCAGCAGAGATTTAGGCATCTTTTCTATAATGGATCATCATACAGAATTGGGACTGTTGGGAGGAACTAGGCCCATCCAGTTTGTACCAATTTCTCTTTCAGTCTCTGTTTGTAACCCTGACATGACTCAGCCTCTAAGTCAGGGGTGGGTCAATTCTGGCCGATGGCTGAATCAGGTCTGCAGGGTTAGTCCCTGGCAGGGCTCCCAACTCCATGTTTACCTGCACCTCTGCAGGTATCAGAGGATCGCAGCTCTTGTTGGCCATGAATCACTGTTCTGTCCACAGTGCTTCCCACTGCTCGCATTGTCCACGAACAGCGTTTGCAGCCAACCAGAGCTGTGATTCTCGGATACCTGCAGAGGTGCAGGTAAACTTAGTGGTGGTGGCAAGGAGTCCTGTGGCACCTTATAGACTAACGGAAGTGTTGAAGCATAAGCTTTCATGGGCAAAGTGTATGATAGGCTTAGATCTGGGGTCTGCGGGGGGGGGGGGGGAAGAGGGGGAGTGCAGGAGTGTTATGATGCCACGGCCAGACAGGGGCTTGGCCCCAATTGGGGGTTTGTTGGTCAGGCTTCATTTTTAAATAAAATACTGTCTCAAACAAAAAAAGTTTCTGCATTGTCTTTATTTATGAGAAGGGCAGGGAACCTGTTTTGAGTCAGGGGTCACTGACCTACAGAAAAGTCAGTTGGGGGCCACACAAGGGAGATGCAAAAAAAATAAAAAAGAGCCCAAGCCTTCACTAATGTGTCCCCAACTGTGTTGGTGGGAGCAGGGGACATGGTACTGGGGAAGGGTGCTAGTGGGTGCTGGGGCAGGGTGCCAGTCAGGAACAGAGGAGGGGGGACAGGGTGCCGGGGGGGGCAGGGTTCTGCAGCAAGGGACAGGGTGCCAGTGGGAACAGGATGCCAGTGGGAGCAGGGGACAGGTTTCTGCAGGAGGGGACAGGGTGCCAGTGGGGGCAGGGCACAGGGTGTTGCTGGGCGTAGGGAGTCCCATACACCCACCTCCTCCCGGGACTCCTCCCTCACCCCCCCTCCCCCTGCAGAGGAGGGAAACCCCGTCGCGCGCCTCCTCTGGGGCCAACTCCCCCCTCCCACAGAGCAGGGAAGCCCCAGCGCATGCCTCCTCTGGGGACTCCCTCTCCCCCCCAAGTTCCTAGTACACCACAGATCTGGGGGAGGGGAGCAGCCAGCGCACTTCTGGAACCTCCGGAAGTGGTGCGCAGCTACAGGACTTCCGTCCACCCCACAGGAAGCTGGCACTACTTCCATTGTCGCTGGAGGTAAGTAGTGGGGCTTCTTGGGGGTGGAGGGAAATGGGGGAGACCCGAACGCCTCATGATCGACTGGCTGAGTCCTCACGATCGAACGGTTGATCACTATTGACAGGTTGGTTACCACGGCCATAACTCTAGTTGCTGACTGGTGGCCTTGCTGAGCTTTAGCAACTGTGAAATGTTTTTGTTTCTTTAATGACAGTACTGCTGCAGTTTTGAAAGTGGTTGGTCTGAAATATATTCCTATAGTGTTCTAAAATAGTTCTGGACTTCAGAAAATATTGGTGAACTGAGAATCACTGTATTTAGGTCCAAGTGCTCTGCAACAGTACTCTAATCAGAGAAACACTTGGAGGTAACTGACCTGGGATCATGGCAGCATAGAATGTTTGATTTACTATTAGCTACCTCTGTTTTACAACATAAGTGTTCATTTTCAAGCTAGGGGCTGAGAATGCTGCTTCTACAGCAATGTAAAGCCTCTGTCAAAATCTGAAGATACCCAGGGTTGAAAAGCTAAAGTAAGAGGAGTTGATGTTTTACTGAGTGCCATAACAATTGATTACCTAAAACATCTCAAAAGCCTTCTTTGATGCCACGTTAGAGTATATAAAACAGGATGCACCTTCAAATATTGTGTGCCCAGCTCCAACTACATTTAAACTGAAGAGTCACAGCAGGGGTACCAAGTGCCCCCCCATCAACTAATCAAGTAGTCGATGGAACTTCCATCAACTACTCGATTAGCTGATTAATCACAATTTAACATCCCTGCTCCACTCTTCACTGTTCTTTCCTTTCCCACCAATTTACCCTTAAAACTCCCAAGCAGCCCTCAGAACTAAACTAAAGCATACAAAGGTACCTTTAATGTGGCATGGGAGTTAGGGTGGAACAGCTACTGCACTTCAAATTCACACTCAAGTTTATTTCACAGAAGCCTCTGTGCATGGAGAATCTGCTGCCTCCATGCAATTCCTTCCCCGTTTCAGATCCCAATACTTACCCTCTGCTAATTAGAATCATAGATCACTAGAACTGGGAGAGACCTCTAGAGGTCATCAAGTCCAGTCCCCTGCCCTCACAGCAGGACCAAGCACCATCTAGACCATTTAGTTCTTGGTCTTAGAGCAGGGATGGGCAATAAAAAAATGGCAGCCCACAGGGTTAGTCCCTGGCAGACCACCACCACTAAGTATCAGAGAGGTAGTCGTGTTAGTCTGAATCTGCAAAAGCGGCGAGGAGTCCTGTGGCACCTTATAGACTAACAGAAGTGTTAGAAATGCACCAGAGATATCCCGGAAAAACTCTTCTGCATCCAGGGATGCGTTTGTTCTTCCACTTTTTTTACTGGAAGAGCAAACATGCTCTTTCGGTAACCCCTGTATTCTTCGTTCCATGAGGAATAAGGGGGCTTCTGAAAGAAGGAGTTTTTCTGACATTTGGTCCAGTCTAGACAGGCCAAATGTTGGAAAAACCTCTCCCTACAGAAGAATCGAAAAAAAAGCGGCACTATAGAGTGTATAAGGGCTGGGGATAGTAAGTGATGGAAAGGAGGAGAATAGAGTGGGTGGGGCTTCAAGGAAGGATGGGGCGGTAGATCTTGGCTTGTTCTGACATTTAAAAAGTGATCTTGGGTGTAAAAAGGTTGGAGACCATTGAGTTACGGGATATTTGAGGCAGTTTTCTATTAGCAAACATTTGCTCCCTGAAGCACGGACAGTTCTGCAGACCTTACTCTCGAGCAGTCCCCTTGAAGTCCACAGAATTGATTGTGTGAGGTAATAACTGCAGGATCCGGTCCATATTCTGATTGGATATTTATTCAGTTATTTTAAAAAGCACATTTCCCTTTCCACAGAAACCAATGAGATGAAAACAGATGCTGAAACACTACTACAAAGCAACCTCCAAGAATACTCTAACCCCAAATCAAATTCCTGCGGTTACATTTTCCCACAGCTCAAAGAAGGCCTCATGGACAAAATGCTGCTTATGATCTTATTTTATATTTCAAATGTGTATGTGATGAGAAATTTTTAAAAAGCCTGGTGGTGTCTGGGTGCTTTTAGGAGAGAACAGTGCTGCAAGAGAACAGTTTCCCAGTAGCTCTGAGAGAATATGAATTTATTACTGCATCCTTCTGTCCAGCATTCTGGGCAGAAAGAAAACATTTTTTTTAACCATTGCCACACCAGATGCAAACTCTTTATCCTCACCTACAAGGTCCTTCATAATTTCAGCCCTATTTTTTTCCCTTTTCTTCTTATTCAGTATTTTTGTCTTATCATTGCTGTAGCCATCTTTTTCCAATCTCTGCTCCATGTCTTCTTTGGACTTAGAACACAGTCTGAAATTCTGGCTGCCAGGAAGTCAATAGACATTTTAACCAGTGACTTAATCGAAGCCAGGATCTCACCCACTCATGTGTCCTGCTGTCTTGTCTCCTATTCTTGCACTTCTTTAAAAAAATAAAGATAGGAAATTCTTCAGGACAGAGAATAGATCTTATTTATGTCTGTAAAAACTGTGCCATATAAATGTTATTAATACATGAAAAATTTCCTCTATTAAAAACATGCAGTTTCAGATTACAGGATGATGATGATCTGTTCAGCATAGTTTTAATCCATCATATTACAGTGTCTGGCTATATTTTCAGACAGTATATGTTGATAAAGGTGTTCTATATGGTTATACAAGTCTGTCTTCCTGCTTGAACTTTCCAGGGGCTGTCATTCCTGATGCAGAATACTTTGTTAGACATTCTGCCACTGCTCGTGAACTACAACTGACATTTGACTTCTGGCTCAGATGGTTTATTATCAGAGAATACAAATAGCCAAGTTGTTCTTGATTAATGAAATATGCGTATAGTCTCAGCCTTGAGTGGAGTTGGAACTTTATTGAATTTTCTGCATCTGTTGTGTTTTTAACTGTAATATGACCTGCAAATTGAAGTCTCAAGAGTTTTTATTTTTGATACCTCTGTTTATTATTATTATTATTGCTTGGGATTGGGGTAAATTGTCCCTTCAGTGTATTTGTTCTCTTTATCCACCATTGCTAAGATTAATACATTGACATATCTGTGAAAGAAACCAAGTTGGCTGAATTTTTGCAGCAAGTATGGTATATAGCTAACTTTTTGCATGAGTAGAAAAGATTTTTATACTTAAAATATTTTTCTTTGAAAGGCTGTAACCATACTCAGTTAATGTATCCTGTGCTGGAGGACTTAGCAGTTGACGGCTTGTGTAAAGGGGACTCCAGAGCCCTGTGCATGCTGCCGAGGAGACAATACTGTAGTGGAGTGGGGATTTGGTATATTGGGGATGGGATCAGTGTGTTGGGCACAGTCAACTCCAAGCAGGAAAAAAACAAAGTAGTATCTGAGCAGCAAGTAAAATCTGCTACTTTCTGCCATGCTTAGCAATAGCCAACCTTTGGCCTTGATGATTGGAATAGTCAGCTCTTTTATGCTATGTCTACCCTGCAGAGTTTTTGTGCAAAACCAGCCATTTTTGCACAAAAACTTGTGGAGCGTCCACACTACAAGCGCGTTCTTGTGCAAGAAAACGTAGAGTTAATTGTAAGAACACAGGGGTTTTTGCACAAGAGTTATTCCTCTTTCTATGAGGAGTAAGCCTTTTGTGTGGACAGGCAACAGGCTAAAATGGCCATCAGAGCTTTCTTGCGCAAGAGAGTGTCCACACTGCCATGGATGCTCTTGCGCAAAAGCACATGGCAGTGTGGTCGTTCTCTTTCGCAAAAAGTTCTTGCTCAAAATTCCTGCAGTGTAGATGTGGCTTTATTATTTTGTATTATTTACATTGCTGGAGTGCCTTGTGGCTGTAGAATTGATCCAGGACACCACACAGCACAAAAAGAAAGTCCCTGACTCAAATAGCTTGCAATGTAAGTATAAGACAAGAGAAAACAGATGGACAGACGGGGGGGAAAAGTCAGCCTTACCCAAAGTAGAGATGTGAATGTTTAACGGGTTAACCAGTAAGCCAGAGCAGCCCTGGTCCATGTGGGACGGGGCATGGCACTCTAGCTGGTCCACCATGAGTAGGGGAGCTGGTCCAGCCCAGCCAGGCTGGAGCGCCCCTTCCCCCACCAGTTAAACATAACATTTAACTGGTTAACCAGTTAAATTGGATTTTACATCCCTAATCCAAAGAGCAATTAATAATGGTTCACAGTTACATTTGGAAGCCCTAATTAATTGGGTCTTACAGGAATCTGTCCTGGATCTGGTACTATTGAATATTTTCACCAATGAGTTGGATAGTGGAGAGAAGAATATGGTTGTAACATTTGAGGATGAAGCCAAGCTAGGAGCATATGCAAGTGCTTAGGAGAACAGGATTAGAATTAAAAATGATCTTGATAAACTGGTCTGCAATCAGCAAGACGAAATCAAATGCATAGCTCTCAAACAGGGAATAACTGGCTCAGTGGTAATACTGCAGAAAAGGATCTGATGTTATAGAGGATCAATATTGAATGAGTTAGAGACACAGTTGCAAATAATATTCTGGGGCATATTAATATAAATGTTATAGGGTAGAACATAGGATGTAATTGTCCTGCTCTCTTTGTCACTCATGAGCCTTCAGCTGGACTACTGTATTTAATTTTGGCCAACCCACCTTAAGAAAGATAGGCAAATTAGAGAGAGTTCAGGGGAGGGCAACAAAAATTGTTTTAGAAAAAGTTTAGAAACCTGATCTTTGAGGAAAGGTTAAAACAAATGAGCACATATGTTAGTCCCATTAAATAAAAGACAAATGGGATGGAAGTTTTTATCATTTTAGGCTTAAAATAGACTAATGATGTTTGAATGGCAGTGGGCGTTTCCAAGGAGGGGGAAAGACTGAGTGCATTTTTTTCCTTTGTCGTTCCAGGTTTTCCAGGACCTTGGCACCTCAGTGCTGTCTGGTGCTTTTAAGGGTTACAATATTTGTCTTTTTGCATATGGACAGACCGGTTCAGGAAAAACATATACGATGATGGGAACTCCAGTGAGTAACAGCCTGCATAACACTGTTTTGTTTTTCATGTGTTTGTTAAATTTAAGTTCATGATTAAGATCCCAGTTAAGCCAAATGTTTAAGTATGTTTTATTTGGGATTACTGTGCTTAAAATTAAGTACATAATTAAGACCATAGCTAAATAGCATAGGTTAAAATAATTAATATAAAGAAATCAGGTTTTCTACCGAACATATACTTCTTTGTATCAGCCAGCCTCAGTCTCTAAAAAATATTCTACTGCCACTGTTTTTGATAATCAGACAACCATGTAGAAGTTAAATTACTTTTGCTAATTAAAATTTGGAATAATTGTTTGTGCCATCTTTTCTGCTGCATTTCTGTGAGAAGACTTAGCCGTCTGAGGTGATCATACTTGTTTCACTTCCAATAATTAAATGAATTTAAATAGAAGCTTTGGAGATGAAACAGTAGCATATTCTCCTCAAAGCCACTCTGTTCTAAGATATTTGAGTGATGGGACCCCACAGAAAGTGCCTTTATATATTAAAAGCATCCAGACCAGTGGCTCCAGTAGATGGGCTACTGGATTTGTAGTCCAGAGAGAAAGGTAGTTAGTCTCCCTGAAAACCTATATAAATTGAAGGGAGAGAATTTCATTACTTTTTCCCATAGCACATTCATTGTAGTAATGTGGCTGTCACTAGATTCCTTAATAAGAAAGTGATTTGTGTTTCAGGAAGAATTCCGCTTTGATTCAATATTTAATAAACTGTATTTATTGTAAAACATTATTAGCACTGTTAATAGCTAGAAAATCAACCAGGTTGGTCCGTAAAGAACTTTCACATCCACACAAATGCATCTATTTAGGTAAAGTTGTGTTTTCCTCAATTTGTTACATTTCAAATATACCTTTTAAAAATCTTCACACCATACTTCAAAGAATTTCTGAGTTGGAGAGGTGGAGCCTGAGGGTGGCTCCAACTCTTTCCAGAAGCCATGGCTGTGGCAAGTGGTGTCATCTTAATGTTAAACTTTTCAGCAACCATGGCCTATGAAAAGTTTCCCACAATGTCTTTTAGTGAGAGTGAGAGTGAGATTGGCTATACCCATAACTGTCAGAGTACATCATCCTGTTAAGTGAATACATCTAGAGATGCCTTCACTGGAATATCTAGCACTGAGTGTGCCAAGATAGGTTGTGCTGTGATCTCCACATTGACTGCTTATGTATCTATCCATGTTTTAGTGGGTAGTTGATGCTGGAATAGTTGGATGTTGCCCATAGCTTTGTTTATAGTTATTAAAATGGCTTTTTATAAGAGAAACTGGGACTATGATCATATCATTTAATGATTTTTCTTTTGATTTGTTTTTATTTAAAGGCATCCATTGGGTTGACACCTCGTATATGTGAGGTATTTGTTTCTTTTATGAACTTGAATGTGTTTAAATTGTTTTTAATTTTATTTTTATTTTAAAGAAAAAAACATAAACTTTTGATTTGTTCAGGGCCTTTTTTCAAGGGAGGATGATTATTCAGAGCAGCCAGCATCTTGCCGAATAGAAGTCAGGTAGGAGTGTCTCGTAATCTTTAGCCGTATGTTTCTAAACATTTACAATTATGTAGTTCCCTAGTCAAAGCTCACTATTCAGGGCTGCCAGTCATTTTGTCGAGTGTGGGAAAATCTTGCTATTTGGTTTTCAGTCCAAGTGTAGTTCTTTGGATGCTGTGTGTTCACTGTTAGATCCCAAAGAATATGCAGTTAAGTAATAGTTGGTTAAGAAGAGTCCATTTCTTGCTTCTTTAACTCTTTAAAATTTGGACCATACACTGCATTTATTTCTCATTCATAACCACCATCTCCTTTGTGGAGTTATGTACTCTGAACAATTGATGAGTTGGGAACAACATTAAAAGTGCAGGAATATATTGTGTTGGCAATGCACATGATTTAACGCATCAACACTATTTCCAACCAGCTGGCAAGAGGGGACAGCTATTTCTTGCTTAATGTCAATTGAGTGCTTCTCAGTTCCTTTCCAAGTGTCTGTATGTACAACTGGTAAGAAGACGTAATGTGAGAGATAAGGAAGATGAATGCTTTAATTTTTTATGTGGAATATCTGTGCCCAGGCTGCTGGTGCAAATTTTCATTGTCCTAAGAACAACTTCAGATATTTTTTGTGAATAGAATATGCCCAAAAATATATCATTTTATTTACTTTTTTTTCAGTTTCCTTGAAATCTATAATGAGCGTGTCCGAGATTTGTTAAAGCAATCAAACCAGAAGAAACCTTATACACTTCGTGTCCGAGAGCACCCTGAGACAGGTCCATATGTGCAAGGTAAGAGTGAGTTTCAGTACTGATTACAGTGCTGTTTGGCTATTTTGTATATTCATTTACATTCCTAATATGATTTTTAATATTTCCATTCTTTCCAGTTATTAAACAGTCAACATGAAATATGTAGTTAGAAGAATTAAAACGCTTTACAGCAAAAGATATCGCAGAACATGGAATCTAATTCTTAGTATTTGAAGAGGGTGAAATTCTAGAGGAAGGACTCATTTTGTGTGTGTAGTGAATGTGTTAAATAAAAATATAAAACATAAGATTTACTGTATTGGATCAGGTTATTGATATATCTAGGCTGATAATCTGACTCCAAGCCTTACTGCACTTGGCTAATACAAGGAAGAAATATCTTTCTAAGCGCAGAAAAAAACTTACATAGCCATTTAGTTGATAGCAGTTTATCTGTAAACCCTAAAAGCTTCATTTTCCTGTCAGAAACATCTTGTGAAACAATGTATTTCTTTCCACTGAATTACTATGTTTTAGATTTCTAATCTAGGAGTTTACAAATGTATGTTTTCTGTAGCTATAAAAACATTCTGATTCAGTTCTACATTGTATCCAAACTTACACCTTTCAATAGAATTGTTTATTGTGGATTCTCTGTTTTGTTTTCCTCTTTTCAGTCCTCATATTTTCTCTTACCTTCAGCTATGTCTACACTGCAGAGAAAAGTCGGGAAAAGATACGCAAATTGTGAACTGCAATTTGGGTATTTTTTTCCCAAAGGGGCTTTTCTGAAATTTGTCTACACGGGGCCAAATTTTGGAAAAAACTCCTTTCGGAACATCCCTTATTCCTCTCACTGGCAAGAATATAGGGATGGTGAAAGAATATGTCCGCTTTTTTGGAAACTGTTCTGAAAAAGCAAATGCATTCCTTGGACGCAGAAGAGCTTATCCGGGATACCTCTGGTATCCCGGAAAAGCTCTGCAGTCTAGATTAGGGATGTAATAGTGTAGTAGATTAACCGATAAATGAAAGCTTATAGGTTAATGCTATAGACTATATGCATTTCCCCACCCCCTTCCCCAGTAAATATTTTTAGCAGGCTGGCCAGCACAGCAGCCTGGCTCAATCCTGGCTTATGGTGGGTCTGGGACCTACCCCCGCTGCGCTTAAAGTATATTAGGACCCGGGTGGGCAGGCAGCTTGGCTGAGATCCAGCTCATACTGAGTCTTGGAGCTCAGACACACCCCCAGACAGGAGCTGCTGTCTTTTTATCAGAGGTAGCAGCACAGGGCGACAGGCAGCCAGTCCGCGAGGGGAGCTGGTTTTGAAACTGGCTCCCCTTGCAGACCAGTTCCCACCTGCCACTCTCTGCTGATGCCTCTGATACAGAGGCAGCAGCACGGAGTGGCAGGGGGGCTCCTCAGGAGAAAAGCTGGAGTGCGCTGGCTGTCAGCCCCACCCCTGGGATTATAAAATAGTTGACTAACCAATAAGAATTCATGAGGTTACTTGACTATTCAATTAACCGATATTTAACATCCCTAGTCTAGACGTAGCCTTCTTTTATCCTACCAATTTTCCCGCTTCCTTGTCTCTTTTCTTTCTGCCTCTGCCCTACTGTCAGAAGTGTAAATGTTCTCAGCTGTTGGTGCTTACGTTGTTCGAGGTGCATTATATAGCACTGAATTTGCCCTCTGAAAAGTAATACATTTGGTCAGTGATTTCTGCAGAATCAGTCCACTAAAGGCAGTAGAAGTAATGGAGGCTTTTTCGACACTTTTGATTTTATAGGGCTGCTGTGGTAGCACTTTAACATGGCAGTATTAACACAGCACAAGCACTGGGAGAGCTCTTCCCAGGGCTGTAGGTAAACCACCTCCATGAGGGTAGTAGCTAACAGCTCTGCCTGTTTACACTGGTGCTTTACAGTGCTGTAACTTGCTGTGTTCAGGGTTTGCATGTGTGTGTGTGTGTGTTTTACACACCTGAGTTTGAGAGTTACAGTGCAGTAAAGTGGCAGTTTAGACAAACCCTGAATAAGTTATTTTAAAGCCATATAAATCATATTAATAGTCAAGAATGGAAAAAGAGACCTTTTCAAACTGATGCAAACTATAAATATGGGTGAGTCTATCTGGAAAGTAAATACACCCATTTCCTTTTTATTGTGGGCACGTGGTATTTAGCAACACAGTGGGCAGAACTCCAAATTCCTTCTGGAATTGCTCTTTGCTATTGGCCTAATAGTTTGTAGCAAATTTGACACCTAAGAAGTATTCTTTTAATGTGTAAAATGCACATAAGATAAAATTGTGTTGGTTCTGTCATATCAGATCAAGTACTAGCTTGTTCTGGTTTTGAATCATAGAATCCCTGACTCTGTCCCTTTTGTAAGTTTCCCCTCCTTGCCATTATGATGCCACCTAATCTTATGCAGGGGTTTTTTTTAGGAGAGGGAGGGAAATGGAAACGGAAAATCAAGATACTGTGGCTGAATTTTAAAAGAGCCGGATAATTTTAGAACTGCCAACTACATTTGTAGTCAATTATTTTAGCTTTGCAAGATATAATAATATTACATAGGATTCTTCATCCAAGAATCTCAAAATGCTTCACAAACAGCTCCTCAGTTTCACTCTATCTAAACTGTGAATACCATTTTTTGTTTGTGTAGTTGGCAGGATCTTAATACGTTTAAAAGGCTGAGGCACAGCGCGGGAAACTCAGTGCGAGCCTGGAAATCAGCGGTCCTGGGTTGCACTGGGTCCTCCTCCCTCCCCTCCACCCCCTGCTGCGCTTCTGCTTTGTAAGTGTATTAAGAGCAGGTAGGCTCGTAATACATTTAAAAAGTAGAAGCACAGTGCCCTGTCCCCACTACCACCCTTCCCCCTCACAGAGACAGTGCTGAGGGAACCAGCTTTTAAGCTGGCTCCCCCAAGCACCAGTTCCTGCTCCTCCCGCAGGAAGGGAAAGCAACTAATTGAGGGACTAGTTGACTAGTCGCTTACATCCCTACTCTTGAGATGAAATCTGTCTGTTTTCTTCTAGTTCTGGTATTTTATATTTATCGTTAGTTCTTTAAATTAGAATTCAATACTCAGCTGTTACCTGGAATATTGTGTGTAATTAGGATAGTGACTATAATTTTGGAGTTCTGTAGTGTCCCTTAAAATTTCCCCTTCCCTGACTTTTTCTTATTTTGTACTATGAGAAAAGCATAATATTAAAGCCATTACACAATTAGAAAGTACCATTTCTGGTCACATGAGGAAACCCAGTTTGAGCATTCAATTAGCCCTGCCCCTATATCTGTCCCGTGACAAACATTCTCACATTCTGATAAAGATCTCTTCAAGAAACTTGCAGTTCTGCTCATAATTAACATGATTCAAAATGTTAGAAAAAAATGGCTGGATGAATTAAAAATGAACTAACTTCTTGTTATAACTGTCATGTGGTACTATTACACGGTTGTTAGGGTACCACATGAATAGAATTGATACTGATGAGTCAGTGTCTTAGGGTCTGTACTTAGATGACATAGTTCTGTATGTGTATGGTACTCTGTGTGTTGTGCATTTAACAACTATTACCATGTGTATGATATATATTGCATGTGGTCTGTTTTTTTTGTGAGGTGGCGTTATTTTGTTTTTAGTGAGAGGTTAATAAAGAAGAGCTAATCACGTATATTCCTGGGGAAGTGTACTTGATAGTTTATATGTCAGATGAAGGGGGAGAGCGTTCAGATATTTTGCTCCCTGCTAATCAGGATAGGGGGCTTACTTTGAAGAACTTCCAATTCAGGTGTAAAGTGGATCACATATGCCAGTAAGAGCTGCTTATACTGTATTACTGAAACCAATAATTGCTGAGTTCAGTAATGTAAAGGTATAACCCTATAGTCCTTCTGTGTGAGCCCTTGCCCTTTGAAATCCACAGAAGTTTTGCATGTGAAGTCTTTGCAGGATCATGCCATAGGAATTGTATTACTGATAGCTGGGAGGACATATTTTCTGAATTATAGCCATTTAATTATAGCCTATAGTTGCGTAGGAGGATGTTTACACTCCTCTACCAGATAATCTGTTGCATGGAACAAATTATTGTTCAACAGATGAACATAAGCAAAGTCCAGAGATTTCCCATTATCTCACAGTACATTGCAGCATATCCAAATTTGCATCTGTACTTGCATTGTACTTGTTGTGTGCATGAGCCATCAGTTCAGGGGTAACAGAAACATTTTAATATTGGGTAAGAGCTCCCTTGTATACTGCAGGTGTCACTTACATAGTTTGTTTTAGTAATCTCTAGTGTATAGAAGCCAATAGTTGGATGAACTACAGACAAGGAAGGGAACCCAAGAGGAAACCCCTTAGGGTTGCCTAGTTACTTTCATGTTAGAGGCAATGCATTTTCCATTTGCAAGTCCAGTCAGGAAATCCCAACACTAAGTATTTTGAATAGTTTCCAGATTATCGTTTTTTCAGTGTAAAGGCAGCACGTTTCTAGTGTTTAAAATGCTGAAAGTGTTTCAGTGCTTCAGATTGGAATGGTTTCAAAATTCTCTCTTACAGATGGTTGCACTGTTAAGAAATCAGCCTCTTTCAAATCAGGAAATGATGCAATTTGAATTGTTACTCTGAGACTTTTTAGTTTGAGATAGATTTCTAGTCCAGACAGAGTTTTTTGACATTTTTCTGTGGTTCTTAAAAATAGACTCTTTTTCCAAGTAGCAGAAAAACCCCTTTCCTTTTCCAACAGAACAAATCATTTTTCTTTTGCCTTTTTATAATAAATCTTTGTGTATGGGGAGGCGGGAGATTAGTGTCAGTAATTACTTAAATGTAGTGGAAATTTTATAATAAATATAATTTTGCCTTCCCATCACATATCTAGTTTTTTATTTACAAGATTAAAAATCCTTAAAAGTGATCAGAGGAACAATACAAGGTGCTTTTCCATACTCGGTAGATTTGCAGATGCTGGTGCATTTTGAACAGTAACTAGTTATTGTTTTATGTGACAGAAAAATGCCATTACATCTTTTGGAGTTCAATGAATATCTAATACAATTCCAAACAGTAGAATAAATGCTTTGTTTTTGTAAACCAACCTGTAATTTTGCATTTTTTTAGGCCACTGATGAAATTCTTTTAGTTGTGAATAAATGTGATGCTGGTGTGAGAACTTGTTTTCTTTAGATCAGGTAGATATAAAAGGGCTAAAACAAATCACTCATCTTTGAGCCAAATTCTGATCTCTAAACAGTTTGTTAACCTTTTAGTATCTAAAGACATACTTTGTCCCTCTATCTCTGAAATAGCCATTTATGTCTTGCTGAGCTTTTAAATGATTGACTAGGGTAAGCAATTGATTTTGACTTCATACGTGATACAAAAATAACTTTAACTATTAAAATGAGACCTTTTAGAAGAGGGTTTCTATAGAAGTTGTGGAATAAGGAAGTTGATACCTATAGCACAGAAACTCTTTGCTTCCTGCAGATAAGATGTTCCAGTGAAACTGTATATTGTTTGGTTTTTTTTATGGTGCCAACTAATGTAAATTTGCTTGCTCATTTAAAATTAATCTTAAGAAATAATATTCTTACAATAAATAATTTTATGGTAATAAAGTAAACCTTTTCTTCACCTTCTTCCCCATACATAATTCTGTGGCACATATTAAAAAGAAAACATGTTTCCTGGATTGTTGTACTATTGAAATTCAACAAAAAATATGGGTAACATGTCACTCTATCCCCACAATAAACAATTTAGGCATAGGTTATTTTCTATAGCATCTTGTATGGTGCAGCACTAGGCCATGTCTGTGGTTCCTAGGTTATCACCCATGATACTACAACCACCAAAAATAAGACAGAGCAAACACGTGAGGTCAGTTTCATCCCAGGATTAAGCCCATTGAAGCCAACAGTTTATCTGCTACAATTTACATTTTATAAGATGCTAGTAAGATGCTAGAGAGCATACTGCCCTCCAGTGGGACCGTGTTACTCACTGCCAGTCCATTTGGCCTAGGAGTTTTTGTATTTCCACATGTTTAATTCCTGGCCAGTCAATTTCCTCCTTTTTTGTTTTGTTTTGTTTGTTTGTTTCCCCACAGGGCAGCTGTATTAATGCTTGACTCTTTTGAGGACCATAACCAGGATGCACTTTGGCATGGAGTAGGGCATAGATTTTTATGCAGAGATGTATGTTGAAGGTTGTAAGCATGGTATTCGACTGATGAAGTGAGCACCAAAGACTCCTGACAGAAGTTTTTCTCATTTTCTGATTAATTTGATTGATTTGAACTGAACATTTTACTTTACATCTGCTGAAACAATGGCTGAATAAATTGTACCACTGGAACTATGCTGGTGTAGTTAAAGTGACAAAAAAGTCAACCTCCTGTGTATGCAGTTATATTGGTATAAAAATGCTTATACCATTCTTATTTATTCCTATATGGGAGTAGGAATAAGCTATACAGGTATAAGACACATTTATATCAATATAAATGCATCCACATTTCGGTTGTACCATTGTAACTATTTGTGCTTCAGAACAAAACTGAAGCTTACCAAAATAGTTTTACGGATACAAAAATTGTGTGTAGACTAGGCCTAACTCTCAGACAGAATGTTTGTATACCCCTTCTCTCCAGTGAATTGTGATAGTGACTTTAGTGCACAGTTGGATCAAGTGACTAGAGTGAAACAATGTTTCCTGAGTAAGATCTATTTTTAACCGTCCGACTTCACTTTTTTAATCTCTGGCAGGATTGTCGCAGCATTTAGTTACAGACTACAAACAAGTCATGGGACTTCTAGAAGAAGGAATAGCCAACAGGTATTTTTTAATCAATTGTTTTTCTGTAGTTCCTGTTTTTCTCAGTTTTGATAGCACAACTATTGATTTTTCCAACAATGTTGCACACTTGCCATTTAACTTGAAACAGAAACAAAGAATGATTGAGCTATCACAGATATTATTGCGAAACTGTATCCTGACTTACACATAGTATACACGTAATATTACTTTTATATAGTCTGAAAAGTGAACTATAAGGAGATGTTTTGCTCTAAGTAAATCTGTATGTGCCATGCTCCAGTCTTCAGAGGATATAGTTTTCAATTGAATTTCAAAGTAGCTTAGTTTGTGATTACTGAAATCACAACACATTTGTGATTTACTTCAAACT
This sequence comes from Pelodiscus sinensis, assembly GCF_049634645.1. Lineage (NCBI taxonomy): Eukaryota > Metazoa > Chordata > Testudines > Trionychidae > Pelodiscus > Pelodiscus sinensis. The sequence goes on from NC_134714.1 coordinate 66,689,761, forward strand.
GTTTGATGTATGCTTATCGCTTGATTCAGGCTGATCACAGGGTAGAAATATTGTGAAAACAGGGCAGAAGCCATTTGTACCTTCCTTTCCTATGGGAAAGATCTAATGAAATAGCAAAAAATAGATAAATGAGAGGTATTTAATAGACTTTTGCTGTGCTTTTCCAATGATGTATTTATTTATGGCATTTAGCAGATGTTTGCTGTGCTCTGTCAAGCATTCTTTATTCATTTTTATTTCATATTATTCTCCAAAGTTTGTTCTTTACCCTGATCCCAGTCTCAACCTAATACTTCTCTGAAAATTCCAAAGGGTTCACCTTCATATTTAGTCCACTTCTCAAACGTAGTACAAGTTGGACCTCTCTGGTCCACCATCATTGGGACCTGACTGGTCCCAAACAAGAGAATTAGCAGGACCAGGGGAGGTCTCCTGCCACCAACTCCCAAGCCCATCTCCCGCTGCTGGCAGGCTACCCCAGCAAGCATCCCTGCTTCACCTTCCTCTTCAACCTGGCTGGGCTGCTTGCCAAGCTACTGCTGGCTCCCTGGGCAGCAGAGCCTCCAGCTCCTGCCACAGGGCTATGTTCCTGTGCAGCCAGGAGCAGTCACAGGGCTGGGGCTCTGACCCTGGCCATGCACAGCCCCAGCCCTGGTCCCATGCAGCTGGGGAAAGCCCCAGGGCTTGGGCTCCAGCCCCTCTCAGCCAAGAAAAGCCGTGGGGCTCCAGCCCCATTCCTGAGCAGCCGGGGGAAGTTGCTGGGCTCTGGCCCCATCCCTGCACAGCCCCCGCCCAGCCCTGCACAGCCTGAGGAAGCCGTGAGGCTCCAGCCCTGGCCCTGTGCTCCTGGGGGCTGCTGGAGGGCTCTGGTCCCAATCGCGCATGGCCCCCAGCCGGGCTGGTGTCCCGCTCACCTGGCCCTCCTGCCCTTAAGCTCCTAGGCTCTCTGCTCCAGGAGCATCTGTAGTCCTGCCGGACCATGGATGTTGCTGGACCAGAGAGTCCCAGATTTTGGTGGTACAACCTGCACTAACTTTTTCAATATTAAAGCCTTTAAACTCCTCCAGTAAACTCTTTCTTAAGATGGGGAGGTCTACAGTAGTTCTCCATCTCCTTTCTTCTTGGGAACTGGGAAGAACTTTGAATGCAAAATCTTTTCTCCCTATGATGAGGGGGTGCTTGTTCCATAACTTGCAGATGGAGTAGGGAATCTACATCTCAGTCGAGCATCCTCACATGAGAGGGTTCCTTGAAGAGGGAACAAGACTTTTTTTTAAAGTTTCATGGGGGAACGGGGACTACACAGTGTTAGCCAATGGTGATTATTTCCAGATCCCATTTATCTGTTGTGATAAGATACCAGGCCTGGCAAAAATGAGCTAGCTGGTCACCAAATTGATACTGGAGTCTTCAACAAGTTGATATGGTAGAGGGACTGATGCTTTCAAAGATCACATTGAAAGTTTTTCCCAGTGGGAAGCTTCATTCGCTGCCCCTGCCTTCAACATAATTTCTCAGCTCCTATTGGTGGGAAACTGGCCAGTGGGAGCTGGGGAATTTTGCTAGGGGGTGGAGACACCGTGCAAAGCTTTCTCCTCCCTGCCCAGACTGCATAGCAATTAGCAGTCTGCAACTACTGTGTAAGGGCCACAAGCTGAATCCACCATCTTGGCAGCTTGGATCTGGTCCGCTAGCTGCCTCTTGCCCACCCCTACTATAAACCCTCTGCATTATGGAAACCGCTTCAATCAGGAGGTGCAGCAGCACTAGGGTTATCAGGTGGCTTAAAAAAAAAATACCGGACACACTTGATCTCAAATGGGGGAGAGGGGGGAACAGGCCAGCAGGAAGCAGGGTTGGCGGTGGGGGTGGGGGAAGGGGTCGGGGCAGCAGGGCTGGCCAGGAGAGATCGGGGTGGGGGTGGATGGACCGGCCAGCAGGAAGCAGGGCTTGCAGAGGGCAGGTTGGGAGGGGGTGGGAGAACTGGCCGGTGGGAAGCAGGGCTGGTCAGGGGGAGCGGGGCTGACTGTGTGGGGGGCCGGGACTGGCCGATGGGAAGCAGGGCTGGTAAGGAGGGCGTTGGACAGAGCGGGGGAAAAGAATCAGCCGGCGGAGAGAGGGACTGACCCGGGCACACGCAGATCCCGGGATGCTGCCCATCCCGTGCACAATCCCAGCGAAGCATGAGCAAGTCCGGCCCTGGGGATTCCATCCCACCTCCCCCTCGTGTAGTTGCATACTGCCTGGCTGGTAGACATTCTTACGCAGCGTGAGCGTGTCTACCAGCCAGGCAGTTCGCAACTAGGTACTGATACGCCTAATAATAATAAAACTTACCTAATTAGACATTTTTTATGTCTGGTATTTTCTTCATTTTTTTCCTGGACAGAATCCTCAAATACCGGACTGTCTGGTTCAAAACCGGACACCTGGCAACCCTAAGCAGCAAGCCCATTTACATTATTTCCTGCATCTAGAGACAAGGGACGATGTTAGTTTGCTACACTGCATTCTCTGACACTTTCTGTGTGGCTTGTAACACCTCTCATGATAAAAGGTTTGAGGGGCTGGTTCTTTGTAAGGCTGAGGCTTGTTGTATTTCTTCTGTGGTGCTGATGTGTGTGGTGCTGATGTGTAGATTGCTCAAGACATGGAGGGTTGCCCTAGAGTCCTTTTTAAAAATGTAGCAACTCATCTGACTTTTCACTAAACAAGTTGTTACTATAAAAATAAAATAAAGTTGCAATCCCAATATTTAGTAGCTAATAAAGTTTTCAGAAGTGTCTTATAAAATAAAATTGAAGTAATTTTAGAAACGTGCACTTAAAAACTTGCATTAATTTACACTTCAAAACTCACTAAATAATTAAAAAATGAAGTATTAAAATGTTCAAATATTAAATCCTTAATTTAATAATTAACCCAGTTATAGTGGTATAATTTGGTGCAGTGATGCCTAGGAATTTTTCATAAGCAAAATGATGTAACTAAAAATAATGTAATCAAAATCACACAAAACTTCTGTAGAGTTTATCTGCTTTTTAATGTACTCATGTAACCTAAATGCAAAAAAGAAAATATAGTGCTAAATTTAAAAAATAAAATTACCTATCAAAAACATTAATTATAACAATAAGCTTGCAAACCTCTTTAATAGTAAAATGAAATTAATAAAATAATACAAAATCACCAGAAAAACAAAATGTTGCTAAAATACAGCAGTTATCAAAAGCAAGGTTAAAATGTTATCTTGCATGTTTAAAACATAACAAACCCTTTAAGCTTTAATATAGAAACAAATATTGCAATTTTAAAATGTGAGTAACTTAAATGTCAGTTGCTTATAGCTTACAATGTAAAAAAAATTCTTTAAAACTATAAAACCAACTTTAAAAAATTCAAAAGCTCAGATAGCAGAGCTAAGCAAGCAACTTTAAAATATTGTGGTCTCTTATAATAAACTCTTTACAAAATAACAAACCGCAAAATTAAAAGAGAAACTGTACGGATAAAATAAATTAGCTCTTAATTATAAAAATCCATCTAGATCTCTAATTCAGAATGGAAGAGCTAACACAAATATATGTTGCACTTCTATAAAACGGGACTCTGGTCTGGTAACATTCATGGTCTGGCAGGACCACGGATGTTCCAGGATCTAAGAGTCCCCGGGCTCTGTAGTGTTCGGGGGCCCAGGAGCCTAGTGCCGTGTGGGGGTGGGTGGGAACCTAATGCATGGCTCAGCTGGGCTGTGGGGGGAGGGTGGGAGCTGGTGCATGGCTCAGCTGAGCTGTGTGTTGGGGGAACCAAGAAGAACAGCACATGCGACCCAGCTGGGATGTGGCTAAGGGGAAACCCAGCACGCATGATCCAGCTGGGCTGCCAGGGAGACCAGTACATGGCTTAGCTGGGCTGGGCAGAGGGAGCCGGGAAGCCTGACATGACCCAATTGAGCGGGGTTGAGAGGAGGAGCCTGGCGTGTGACCCAGCTGTGCTTCCAGGGGAGCCAGGAAGCTCAATGGGGTGGCAGGGCAGGGAGTGGGGCTGGCAGCAGGGGGCCAGAAATAATCTCTCTTGGTCCATCAGAATCCCTCGTCTGGGCCGTCATGTCCCGAGGGTGCCAGACCAGACCTTGAAGGTCCCGCCTGTACTCTTGATGGACTTGAGGGCAGCAGTAGTCTCACTTCAAGATGTCTCTCTCCTGGAAATCTGTAAGGCAGCAATATGGGGCTGTGTTCATACTTTTGCAAGACTTTACACCCTGGGACAAGCTTCCACATCTGATGCATCCTTTGGCAGAGTGGCCCTTTACTCATTGGTCCAACAGGATTCCTTAAACCCTCCTCCTCAACAAATATTGCTCATGAGTAACCCACAGTGAAACACAGATAGGGAGCATCACTTAAAGGAAAGTGTATTTACCTTGTGCGATAACTAGAGCTCATTGATTTAAGTGGTCTCTGTCCGTATTCTGCTATCCAGCCTCCTTCCCTTCTGCCTCAGAGACTTATCTTAGCAGTTTTTTGTGGTAGAAAAGTAACTGGAGAAGTGGTTGGTCTGCATCACACCGTATGCTCAGAACGAGGAGCAGGGTGCAGGTGTGGATTCATGGATACTGCTAGAAAATTTTTTCCAGTATCAAGCACATGCAGCACATACGTACCTCACAATGGAATATGCATAGGGATCACACATATTGAAGAACTCTAGTTACTGTACAGGTGAGTAACCTTTCTTTATACTTTCAGGCTATATTAAGCTCTTATTTAACCCCATAAATATGACCTGAAGACAGTTTTAATTTATGCTCCTCGACTGTCCCTGGATCAAAATGCAAATGTGGATTTAATTCACCTTTGCCCTCCACTTTTTGAGGTCCTATATGGGGCTCAATTTGGCCAGATCTCAGAATTTGGCCACTCTAGTTAAAGCTACATTTATTTAGTCTTAGACTTCATTAATTAGTTGACTCTTGTGTTTGCACTTTAGAAACATGAATTATCCCAACTAAACTTTTTTTTTGCACTTTTTATATAGAATCACAGCAGCTACACATGTTCATGATGCCAGCAGCAGATCCCATGCCATCTTCACCATTCAATACACTCAGGTTAGCTAAATATTACAATATTTTTTTCTCGTTCTCCCACAAAGGACATTGTTTGACATACTGTACAAAGTTTGTGCTATTTTCAGGAGTCTCAGTAGAAATTATGCTATTTAATTTCTTTGAATCCGCAAATTTTGTTCCACTTCCTATTTCACCTGAAAGGCTTTGTACTTATTGAAGTCTTCCTATTTCCTTGTGCCAGTTTATGGTTAGGAGTGCAGCCAAAAGCTCCTAGTGAAAGGAAAAAAAATGAAATTGAAAACTGATCTTTATATTGCAATATCACCCCAATAATGTTGTGAAAATTCCTGTGTGGTAAGGTGTTTGCAGTTTCACTACCTTTTGTACTGTGCAGTTACTACTGATTTGGATCTTAATATAAAGAGTAGTATTTTAATTCTTCCTCTGACTGTTTTGTCTTTTTGAGATTTCTGTGTTCATCTCCTAAGCGTCTTGATCCATAGTGTGCTTATCTGATACATCCTTTTTCTGGGGGCACTGTAAGGGTACGTCTAGACTACAGGCTTTTGTCGACAAAAGCTCTGTCGGCAAATACTGTTGACAAAGCTTCTGTCAACAAAGAGCGTCTAGACTACATCCAGTTCTGTTGACAAAGCAAGCTGCTTTGTCGACATGAGAGTGTAGACGCAAAGGACAGTGTAGATGCACTAACGCCTTCTGTCGACAGAGTTCTGTCAACAAAAGGCGTTATTCCTTGTAGAATGAGGTTTACCGCTGTCAACAGAACTCGGTGGTAGTGTAGACACAGATATAGTTGTGTCGACAAAAGTCCACTTTTGTTGACAAAACCCTGTAGTCTAGACACACCCTAACTTACACTGTGATGAGATGGTTTCAGTCATATAATAGATCTTTTCCATTTCTCTCTTCTAACATCCTGTAAATTTAGAACATTCAAGATATTTTTCAGGAGTTGCACAAAAGAATTACAGTTTGTTAGAATACATTAATAGTGATTTTTGTCAGATCTAAAAGAAAATATTTTCATAACGCCTTTAGGCATTGATTTTTGTTCAAGAGAAAATGAGCATGCGAGTTGGCTTTGCATGTAACTTAAGAGAACTGTTGGGTTGATGTTTTGACAATATTGTATGATGTAAGATCACATAGCAAGTAGAAGACCCAGATATTCACCACTTCTGTAGAACATGTAGTGTCTTGTATTTTTATAAATTTGAATACGTGGAATAACATTTTCCTTTCAGGCAATATTGGAGAACAGTCTTCCCTCTGAAATTGCAAGCAAGATCAACCTGGTGGACCTTGCAGGCAGGTAATAATGAACTAAGGGGGAAATGCTCTATTGACATATTAACTGCTGTGTTACATACAATTGATTATGCTGATGTTTTAAAAATGGAAATTATATGTTTGAAAACTGAATTGAAAAAATGCTAAGTATAACTTCTGTATATGAAAGCAAAGAGGATATTGAGCTAAAGTTGTTACTTTGTTGTGTATCGTTTTGTTTTGGGAGTAGAGTATCATTGAACCAGTATCATTATGAAAGATGGATTCACCAAAACCATATGCAACAATAGTGAGCTAAAATCAGTTTTCTCTCCACTATGGTACAGCATAGAAAGGAGCAAAACAGTAGTGACTCCGTGTTAAACAGGGTAGCAGGATCCATGAGGGGGAAAGAAAGTATGCTCTGTGTTCCTCTACCACTAGCCATTTGCAACACCATTGTTCTATTTCAGCGGAGCTCTGCAATAAGGATATTAAGTAACGGTTAACTGAGTAGTCAAGCAGCCGATGGAATTTCCATCAACTGCTTGACTAGTTGATAGGCACTTCCGAATTCCTCCCACTGGGGCTCTTGTACATTTCAAAGGAGGAACTCTGCATGCGGCCTGGGGCCAGGGGGAAGTCCTGCTGACTCTGGGCTGCAGGCGGCGTACAGGCTTTGAAATGCACAAGAGTCCCCAGCGGGGGACAGTCCTCAGCTGTGCGGCACTGCCGCTTTGAAGTATCCCCTTTTCCCCCTTTTCAAGGCGGGGGGTTCAACTAGTCCAGTGTTTCTCAACCTTTTTTTTTTTTTTTTTTTTTTTTTAAATATGAAGTACTCCTTTTTTGAGGGGGAAAAAAGTACCCCACCCGCTCTAACCCAATGCCCTCCCCCTTCCACAGAGCCAGGCGCTCCAATTCCCCCCCCCCCCCGCCTTGCTGTAACTCAATGCTTCTCCCCTCCCCCAGAGTCCGACACCCGATGTATGGTAACCCTACCTTTGAAGTGCCCACTCCCGCCGCCCAGCCCTGCCTTGACGGCTTATCTGCAGGGAGCAAGTGGCCCACCAGCACCAGACTGGCCACGTGGGGCTGTACGCTCCCACCTCAGCCCGGCGCCTCCCTGATGCAGGGGTGGGGGCCTTTGGAGCAAAGCTTATTGTGCCACTTCGCCACCTTTTAGCTCCTCTCCGCAGCACCGTGGGGAAGGGGTGATGGGGATGCGTTGTACCTAGCTGCTAGCAGGGGTGAGTGTAATGCGTGTCTCCAGGTTCAGCCGCCCTCCCCACTGGAGCAACCCAGGGAGGCTACCGGAGAGGAAACGAACTCGGTGAGGCGGCCATGGAAATGATTTTCTTTTCCCTGCCCCCCCAGCTTGGAACTTCTCTGGGTCTCGCCGGAACTGCTGCAGCCAAGCACTTTTCCCATCAACGCTGGTGCACATGCTCACAGCGGCTGTTAACGTCCAGGCACATGGCTCTGAACATTCAATTTGACAAGCACACGCTGCTGTCCTCTCCCTGATCCCCTTTGCAGGGCAAAATCCTGAACATTTTTTGCCAAATTTCACTTGTGTTGATGTACCCTCCAGAATTCTCTCACATATCCCTAAGGTATGCGTACCACCGGTTGAGAAACACTGGGCTAGTTGACTGACTATCCTATAAGCTTATCGGATAGTCGACTAGTCCTTAACATCCCTACTCTGCAATTAAAAAGGGTATATATGGATGTGGTGAAGAGCAGAGTCCTGATTTGCTGCCCTTTAAAAAAGAGCATAAGAGGAACACATTTTCTATAAAATGCTCAACGTGTATGCTGTTTACATCAGAGGATTAAATTCCGTCGTTCTTGTACCTCTGTGGTCCCCAACCGTTTGGGGCTCCTGGGTACCAGGGGGTGGGGCTGCGCATGTGCCGCGCGCCTGGGGTCCGGGGTGGAAGAATGGCTTGGGTCGGCCCTGGTCACTAGGCGAGTGCACATAAATGCCCCAGCGGGCGCCATGGCACCCGCGGGCACCACATTGGAGACCTCTGTAGTACCTCAAAAGAACATGTTCTCATTCAAGAGCTCCCTCGCATGTGTTAAATATGAAGTACATTCAGGTGGTTTGTATTTTTTTCCCTGATGTATGTTATAGTGAAAGAGCTGATCCCAGTTATTGCAAAGATCGAATTACAGAAGGTGCCAACATTAACAAGTCATTGGTTACTCTGGGAATTGTCATCTCCACTTTAGGTATGTGTTATAAATTGAATATTTTTTTTATTTTATACACAAAGCCACAAGATCCTTTACTATGTGCTGTATTTTAAAAGTGTGTTAGGTTTAGAATACCAAGCTAAAGAGACCAGTTCTGAGGCCCCTTCATGTACTCATGTGACATTATAGAATGAAAATAGCCCTCATTAGAAAAAATGCAGTGATATCTAACTTGATTTCTAAAACAAAATTTCGGATAAACAACTGATAAGGTTTTAAACACTTGAGTATCAGAGGAGAGCCAGCAGGACAGTGTAAAATACAGAACGAGGAATATTTTTTATTATTTCAGCCAATTAGGATACGGAATTGAGAGAAATAAGGACACACCAAATACAGTAGACAAGAAATTTCAATCTAAGCCCATTGAAAATAACCTTTCTCAGAAAATGTCTATTGTGTTACCCACAGCACAAAACTCTCAGATGTTCAGCAGCTGCCAGAGCATAAACAGCATACCCAGTGAAGGGGACAACCATGTGAGCAGTCACTCTGCAGGCAGTATCAGTGGGCCGAGGCGTCCGGCTTACATCCCATATCGTGACTCCATCCTCACCTGGCTTCTGAAGGACAGTCTAGGTGGCAACTCGAAGACCATTATGATTGCCAGTGAGTTCAGTCTCCTGTTCACTTTATATGTGGTGTCTGTTGTGTTGTGCTGAAAAATAAGCTACTACTTTGGTATGAGATCCATTACATCATGTAAAGCTTGGTCTTGCAAAAATTTTCACCCATGCAAAGGAATAATCTTATTGAAGGAAATCAGTGGAACTAAATTTAAGCGTGAACAAAGCAGCTCTATTAGATGATGTGTTTTATAAGTTAAGGGATTTTTGGTCTTGAGAAAAGTCCCTAAAGACATTTTAAGTTTTTAATAAATTTACTATTTTTATAAAAACAGTAATCTCTTTAAATCAGTTTTTGTTCTTCATTTAAAGCCATCTCTCCTGCTAGCTCCAGCTACAATGAGACCATGAGTACCTTGAGATATGCCTCAAATGCCAAAAACATTATTAACAAGCCCCGGGTGAATGAGGTGAGACACTAACCTCTGATTTTATTTATTTTATATGTTTTAAATTTATTCAGCATATGTATCAAACACACTCTGAGCACATTTTAAGTAATTGAAAAATAAAATATATAATATTTTGATTAATGTCAGTGTCATTCTGGATCCAAAAGGAATTGTTTGCAATTGACTGAGTGCATTTTTTATCATTTTGTACCTTTGACAGGTGAGACATTCATGTTCTGTATCTCTTCAGTTTTCATCCCTTTTGTTTCTGAATTTTCATTACAAACATGTCTACTATGGACTTGTCTGTAGGAACACTTTTAGTCGACCACAAGCTGAGTTGTAAATCTATCCCACACTTCCATGCATGTGTCTGTGTGGACTTGGCTGTTATGCACTGAAAGTTCCCCAGTATGCTTTGATCTACTCCTTTTTCAAGGCAGAGCATGTTTATAATAGAGCATTGAATTATGTGATCACATGCTATATTTTCCATGGAACTTAAGCTTTATTCAGTGCACTGCTTAGACCAGCTTTGGATATCATAACATCTTTTCATCACACAGGGTGGCGTAAAGATAATTCAGTTAATATTTGTGAAGCTCTCAGATCCTCTAGTGATGGATGTCATAGAAAAGCTCCTGAGGAAATTAAGAATTCTGTCTTCAGAGGAAGGGGTTGAATAGTGTGTGAGAAATAAGGTGTGGGGACATACACTGAGCAGTGAAGATGAAGCAAAATACTGAATAGTAGTTCATTAAATGAACATAATCTGTCCTGGTCACGGAATGAGAATGGGATCTTAGGCGATGGGGGGGGAAGCATGTGATCATGTCCTTAAAGACTTTGTCATAATACATACAAACTAAGCGGCTGAATTAAGGTTGCACAGACAGCCTCATTGTGGTATTTTCTTAGTTTTGAGTTCTTGACTGTACAGCCTTATTAGTGTCCTTGTGGTATAGGTTTGTGTGGGGAATTTCCTAGATTTATACAAAAGAAAAATGAAAAAATAGAAATTTCATGTGGTATCATTTCGACCCCACATTGATCATCAGCAGGGTTTGAAAATTTACATTTACGACACAGATGTCTGCAAGCTGAATTAACTGAATAACCTGTAGCATTAGTTGACTTTTGTGGCCCTTTATGTGGCCCAGCACTGACAGGTTTGACTGTCAGGTTCTTGCTGACAGCAGAAAGATGGTGAGATTTGAGGGCTTGAGTTCTGTTTCAGGGTATGGAGGGTAGCGTTCTCCAGTAGGTGCAGTCTCTTCTGCCAATTCCTCCAAATGTGACGCTTTATGTGCTGGCCCCTCCAACCTATCTCAGTTGCATTGCTGTCACGTGTGTGCCCCTAGCTCCTTGTCCTAGTCCCGTTCTCCTCTTCTAGCCAGTTCCAGTCTCCACTCCCCAGGATTCTCATCTCAGTCCTTACTCAGCTAGTACTAGTACTCCCTCCAGGTTCCTCATCCATTCTCTCTCCTGCTTTCCTCCCAAGTCAGCTTCACCGGACGCATTATACAGCTGTCTTCCCATACTGCCTGCCTGGGTCCTTGCCTCAGTCCTACCTGATCCTGACTCCTTATCCCAGTTTTTTTGCTCTGTCAATTCTAGTTCTTCCCTGGCATCCCAACTCTTGGTTGGATTTATCCGCTACTCCTCCCTGTTCCTCCCCTGGCTGCTGTTCTTGGTTCCTGTCTCCTTGGCCAGCCAGTCCCAGTTTCGTCCAAGCTCCTTGTCTAATCTTGATATCCTGTAACTCCCAGTCAGCTGGATCCATGTCTCTCCCACGTCCCTCATTGGCTCCCAGTCCTAGCCTTCTTGCCCAAGCAGGTCCAGCCTTCCCTCCCTTTTGGATCCTAGTCACCTCTTTCCCCAGCTTCCAGTTCCAATCTCCTTGTCCACCAGTTCCAGTCAAAACCATTTCTCTGCCTGCCCACCTCCAGTCCTAGTCTAACCAGGCTCCTTAGACTGATTTCTTCCTTTCCTTTCCCTTCCCTCAGTCCAGCTTTTGCGTCTTGTTCATTCACGTCAGCTGGTTTCCTCCTTCACGCTGCACGGGTGGCCCTTGAGAGCACAAGAGAGACATGCTTCCTGCTCAGTTCCAGTGACTGACCCAACCCCACCCCATCCTGAAGCAGTAATTTCAGGGGATGTCCAGTTTTGCCCCGGTAGCCCAGGGATAGAGCAGTTTGAGCTGTTCTGTGGAGATGGTGCCTGCACAGTCCAGTCACGCGTACAACTATGTTCAGTGGGGGCAGAATCTCTGTCCGATTACACACAGGCACTAGATCTCTTCAAAGGAAAAAGGATTTGTACTTGAAATGTACTTTTCTTCTTTGAGGAGGGTCCCTGTGGGTGCTCTATTTTAAGTGTCTTGGCTAAAGCCCTATGCTTCAAATTGGAAATTTGTAGTAGCAGCACTTGTTTGACTGCATACGCGCATAGCAGCTGTCTCATGCTGCTCCGGACAGCGACCTAGCGCGCACAGCCAACCGTCCTTCTGTTTCTTCTCTGTGTCCTTGGCTTGAGTTGAAGTGACAGCAGCGCAACCTCCAATTCCATAGATAGCTTCATATTTCTTCCTTTTAGCCTTTTAATCCTAGTTAATTTCAATTGATACCCCCACAATCTCGCTCCATGCCCCCCCGCCACCTATTCCTATAATGGACATTTGCAAAGCAGCTCATACCTTTACCAAATGCTATGCTCTTAAATGACAATCAGCAGCAGATGCTCAGTTTGGCCAACAAGTGCTATCCACTGCTAACAATCTGATTCCAAAGTCCCTCTGCTCCACTGGAGGCACTGCTCTACTCTACCCAAAGTGGAGCACCCAGAGGGATTCTCCTCAAAGAAAAAGAGAGTTATTTACCCTACACAGTTTCTGAGGATCTTTGAGATGTGTGTCCCTGCATGTGTTCCACTGTCCATTCCCTCCCCTCTTATTCAGAGTTTTCATTCAATCCTCTGGGGTAGAGAAGGAACTGTGGGATGGTTGGTTGTTCACTAGGTAGCCACTTGGAGCAGCATGAGACGACTGCTGCATGTGTGTGGCCAAACAGGCATTGCTACTACAAATCTCTGATTCAAAGCTGAGGGCACCAAGATGCCTAAAGTGGAGCACCCACCGGGACAACCATCTTGAAGAACTTCGATTACTGTGCAGGGTAAACTACTCTCTCTTTCCCTAGTCTTATTCTTGGAAATGGTTGAGCCATTTTGGCTGAAATTTAAAAAAAAATTTTTTTTGGCTTGAAGCAGAGAGCTGAGACATGGAAAATTTGAGTCCAAACGGTTAAAATTTGGCAAAGTTTTAGACAATGTCTTAAAATGGAGAGTGTCAGATAACATTAATGATAGGTGTTGCTAAGAGCCATATTCATCATATCACATTGCCTGGATTCTGTAATCCTGACTCAGGTAAAATTACCCTTGAAGACTGCAGGAATGAGGGCTACAGCAGTAGAGATCCCATAAGCAGTACTTATACATGAGAGTGGCCTGCTGGTTAGGACACTAACCTAAACATGAGTCTATATGACAGACTTATGTTAATATAACTATATTTCTCAGGGGTGAGGAAAATCTGCACTCCCGAGCAACACTCTTATTCTGATCTAAATCCTGTTTATACATAGCATTGCATCAATGGAAGGGCTTCTCCCCATTGATACAACTACTGCTTCATACAACTATGCTGGGAAAAGATGCTTTCCTGTCGACGTAGGTAGCATTTTCACTTGGCACTACAATGTCACGGCTGCAGTGCTGTAAGCATGGACAGGTTCTAAGAGTTGGGAGACCTGAGTTCAATTCCCAGCTCTGCCATAAGCTTCCTGTGGGAACTTGGACAAATCACGTAGTGAACAAGTACTGCACGTCTAGCTACTCACCATAGTGAAAGACTCCAGCAGTGGGGAGGCAGCAGGGAAAGGCTCAGGCAGACTTTCACTGTGATGAGGAAAGCCTTTGGTATGAAGGAAAACTCTGTGAGCTGCCAGAACCTTTCCCTATGACCTTCCCTCTGCCAGAGCTTTTGCCTGCTACTGGCACCTTTCACTGTGGCAGAGAGAGGCTCTGGCATGAGGGAGGCAGAGAGCTTCTGAGAGCTCTACAATAATTGAGGTACAACATGAGGAATGGCAGTTTTTATTTTAACATTTTCCTTTTTTCCCTCCTCTAATAGAAAATACTAATTTTATTTTAAGATAATTGTTTTACACTATCCATCTGTAATGTAAGTCATTGTCTCATTTTACTAGATGATTATTTTTATGTATGATGTTTAATGATTATCTCTTCATGTTTCAGGATGGAAAAGTAAAACTGATCAGAGAACTGCGAGAGGAAATTGATAGATTAAAAACTATGCTGCTGAGCTTTGAACTGGTATGTGTCAGTTCTTATGTAGCTGAGCCCTCAGTAGTGCTTTCAGTAGCTGAATAAACATAATTGTATATGTTGAATGGGACTGTGAGGGAATGAATCTGTTAATTTGTTGAGTGTTCTCATCACGGTTTTGCACCAGCTGCCCCTCTCCCAGGAAGGCTACATTCTCTGGTATTGTTTCTTAATGACCCATAAGCATAAGCTATTAAGCAATTATTAAAAGGGCCTCTTCCTCTCAGTCTCTAGGATGGATAGGCTGACTCAGCTACCTAGGCTGGTATACACATTCCGTTATACAGCACAAGAGCACCAGGCTAGTAACAAAATAAGAGCACCCCCACCCTTGTCCTAATCCTTTTCTAAGAAAGTGATTAATAGTCCTTAAGTAGTTTAGAGTTAGAACATAGATATTACTCCCTAAGAGATGATGGGAATGGACATAATATACAGCTAGCGTTCTTTGCTGTTTTCCTGCCTGTTTCCTGCTTCTCCTTTGGACCCACTGTGAACTTTAGCACATTTGTGTCGCTACTCCTGCTGCAGGTAGCGGCTAATACTACACTAGCTCTGAGCTTCCCCATTTAGAGAGGGGTAGTGCAAAGGCAGTAGTTAACTATTTATTTCACAGTATCATACAAGCAATAGCAAGAAGTTATTTCCTGAGTAAGTATGGAGGGCAAAATGAGCTGTCTGCCTATATTATCTTTACTTCCCTTGCTTAATTTCTCTGAAATCAGAATGTTTGATAGACCTTGCCTGCCTGGGTTGTAAGAATTTCTGTAATGTTTGTTTGTACAGAGGAATTCTAGCCCTTCTTGGAGTGATGACAGAGATGGCAATCTTACAGAATTAGTTCTTCAGAATGAAATGAAGGTAGGTATATTTTATTAGTCTCCCATCACACACACTTTAATATGGGTATGTCTACACTACAGAGTTTTGTCAGAAAAAAGGCCGTTTTTCCGACAGAACCTGAATTATGTCCACAGAGGGGTTTTTCCGGCATTGGTAATCCTCTTTCTACGAGGAAGAAGCCTTTTTCCAAAAGAGGAAAAAGGTGTGTGTGAACGGGCAAGAGGGAGTTCTTTTGGAAGAAGAGGAAAAAGCAGAGGTGCCCTGGTGGCCACTCTGTCCTTAGTAATCACAGCTTAAATGTGAGATAGTGTCCATTCAGTATGAACGCTGTCTTTCGAAAAAGCAGATCACTTTTTTGATGTGTGGACGCGCTTTCAGAAGAAGTTTTTTTTTGGAAGATCTCTTCTGAAAAAAGGTTCTTCTGAAAGAAGCCTGCATTCTAGACATAGCCCAAGTGACATATTTTTTAAACAGTGAAAATGTTCCCTTAGTAACACTTTTAAACCTGCTGGTGGAATATTCCTAGTTTTCATAAAACTTTCATTGCACAAAGGCAGAGAGATCTGTTCAGTTCACAACAAGCATTCAAAATCTCCTTCATAGTTCCTGGTATGTTTTTCATATACCTATGTAACCTGGCCTTTTTGAGTGTTCCGTAGCACCCAGCACTATAGTAGCAATGTGCCTGTCAGGTAAGCTAGATGTATGTGTTGAGATACCAAGTGGACTTTAAGGAGAGAAGTTTTCTACCCTTCTCTCTGAAGTTGTTAGGAAGACACAAACAATGGAAAATGAGAATTGTGTTGTCTGTTAGTACTTATTGACATGCTAGCTTCTGAGTGCCACTTGAGTGCAGAAAAACTTTAATCTTGCAGAACTGCTAAATTGCATAGGGCGGTAGCTCTGCCTCTCACTGAACTGACTTGGTCAGCAGCAATGCATGTTTCCCATTCTGTCCATCGGTTCACTGTCAGTCTTCACCTTTAACGAACCACATCTTGGGGATATAATAAAGGAGATGCTTGACAACTTAATCTTATATCTATATGGTTTCTTTATTACAAGTGGCACTCAAGAATATTGTTGTTTACAGGATTTAGCAAAAAAACCCAAACATTCTCCTTTTAAAATGTGTGTTTAAATTGTATTTTTGACAGCAGAGTGTATTTAATCAGTTCCCCTGTTTTGCCTGCACAGTCCACAAGTAAAGTACTAATTAAATAGCAGAAAAAAACTTTATGGATATCAGCAAGCATGCAGAAAAACTCTCAACTTTCGTTTTTAGAGAAATATTTCATAATCACAATTTTAAAAATGTTCTGCTAGAAAATTATGTCTTTAAAAACTGGTCAGTTTTGTTAGCTTTCAAAAACTCAAGTTGATAGTGTACCTTTGTCTTCATGGTTTTCATGTCATTGATCTTTCTGGCAAGACTATCAAAACCTATACCAAAAGTGACTGTAGTTTTGAGATACGGACACTTGTCATTTTAAGACCTGAACTGAGATCACCAGTGTATTTCATATAAATTACTTCACAATTATCAAAGAATTAATGATATTTAGACTACAGAGATAACATTAAAGGACCACAAATCACCACTGATCTGGAGTGGATTTGAAGTCTTAATTTTAAGATTCAGTGAGGGTTATAACAGCACAAAAATTATTATTTAAATAGTTTGAAAAACACCTTGAGAATGTATCCTTTGATATTTTGGAGTAATGTGCTAAGCCCCAGCTTCCCCTTAGAGTGGTGCATTTTTGCACACATGAAATACATTGCAGTTACAGTTCTAATTGCATGTCTAATTATATGCTTTTCATTAAGAATTGCAAGTACCCAGGTTTGCCCTAAGGATGCTAAGAAGCAGGTAATTGGCTAATTGTGTAGTCGATACAGTTTATATCAACTACATGATTAGTCGATAAGGGGAGGCACTCTGTCCCGGTTTGCACCAGAGCCAGGAACTATCCCAGTTGTGACTCTGCAGTTTAAATGTAATAGGAGCCGGGCACACAGGCAGCCCAGTTTCTATTGCATTTAAATTGCAGAGCCACGGCAGGGGTAGCTCCTGAAGCCGGTACAAGCCTGGAGTAAGCAGTCTTGGCTCACACCGGCTCCAGGGCCACAGCGGTACTGCATTTTAAATGTAGTAAGAGCTGCTGGGCGCTTGCTACACTTAAAATGCAGAGCCGCAGCAGGGGTAGCTCCTGAGTCTGGAGCAAGCCAGGACTGCTGTTTCCCCTTTCCTCTCCCCCCCCCCCCCCTCCACTGCACCATGGAGATGGTGCTGGGGGGGCGGTGGAACCAACTTTTAAGCCAGCTCTCTCCAGCACTGGCTCCTGCTCCCCTCCCCCCTTTCTGCCTTTGATACAGAGGCAGCAAGGGGGAGGGGAGAAGCGTAGTTGACTACTCAACCAGCTGCTTACATCCCTAGTTTGCACCCATAATTAAATAGAAGATAGAAATTTTGTAAGAGTAAATTGCAAAAGAAAAGCTGCCCTTTTTGGGGGAAAATGATTCTTTTAGCCATACTTTAACTTGCTGTGTAAATAAAATCTTTACTGTTAACTTTCTTTTCTGGTCTTCCTTAAGATCGAACAGCTGACCAAAGACTGGAGTGATAAGTGGACTGACAGAAAAGCCATAATGGAAGAGTACAGTGTGGACATCAACAAACAAAAGGCTGGAGTGACAATAGATTCCAATTTACCTCATTTAATGGCAATGAATGATGATATCCTCAGTACTGGAGTTGTGCTTTATCATCTCAGGGTGAGACTTAATCTCTTGCTTTATTTTATGACTTGCAGTAAGTGTCTTTCCTTTGGGAACAGAGATCCAGATTGGGTGACATTAGAACGGCAATTATTACAGAGCAAAAAGCTGTATTGCAAGACAGCTTCACTGGTAACAGGACAACATTAAAAAAACAAAGGGGAAACTATATTCTACACTAGCTGTACAAAACAAGATATTTTCAGCTGACTATTAAGATGACTTTTATCAGTGTCCATGCAACACTTATGGGGAAACCAAACTAAGTGTCCAATGGCCCAAATAAGCATATAGGCATTTGCACACACAGAATGGGTTCGTGTCACTTTTTGTGGGCTCTGTCTCAGTTCAGGGCAACTACTCCTGTGTTCCCTTTCTGTGGTCCAACATGGGCAGTGATTCTAGACTCCATGCTCCTCCAGCTGTTACCTTTCATGAGTTGAGACCAATCTCTTTCTCTATCCTAAGAAGTTTTTTCCAGGCTGCACCATTTTCTGTCTTCATTGTGATATACCCAGCAAGTCAAACTGCCTAAATAGCATCTGTGCTTTAGCCCAGTTGCCAGTAGTTGTAAGCTACCCCACAGCCCTACAGAATAAAAGTTCTTGTATGCATGCTAAAAGCGTAAAAGAGATTACCCATCAGTCTTATGGGACCTTAATATGCCAAAGTCCTTCCAGTTTCTTCCATTTGCTTAATCTGAACAAAGTCCCTCAGACTGTTTATCCAGTAGTCTCCTCTATGTTTACTTATCTCTGTAGAATCAACTTGGAAATACTTTGTATGTGCCTGACCGAGTGATGGTATTTCTCTGGAGGTGTTAGTACTTGAGTGAAATTGCCTAATCACACTCCACTGTGCTTAGTTTGTGGAGAGTGGTGATTACTCTCCCCCATGGTATTACATACAATCCCTGGTTCACAATGATAAATAAACTCAGTACAGTAAGAGTTCCCAAAGATATTGGAGGAAATTGTCATGTCACAGGCTTAATCAATAGTTATGTCAAAGTATGTATGCAAAAGCAGAAGCTTAAAATTTGGCCTGGTGTTCTAATATAAGCACCCTTTACATGGAATGTGTAGTGGATAGTAGCTAGGAGCGCTGGAACCTGTGTAGAAGTGAGATGGCCACCAGCCCCAGAACTGTGGTCCATGTGCTGCGCCTCCTCTTTTCCTTGAGGCTCTGCCCCATGGCCTGGCTGGAAGCTAGAGCCAGTCTGTGGTAAGAGCTGCCTAGGGAATCCAGGACTTTGTTTATGAGCAAAGTCTCACTACAAGTCTTACCATTAGAAACCATTTTTTAAAATGGGATTTAGGCTTCTAGGTCACTCAGGGACAGATTTTGAAAGAATTTAGGGCATGTAAACAAGCAGATAAGCTTCTAGTGGAACTTTCCAAGTATCTAGCACAGTGGTAGGCAACCTGCAGCCTGTGGGCCGCATATGGCCATTTGGGACTTATGTGTGATTCGCAAGAGATTTTGTTTACTGTTGCCCACACCCAAGGTTGCTAGATTCCGCTGGTTTCCAGCTCTGTGTTTTTTTTCTATCAGTATGTAAAGCACAGGCAAGTGAAGTGACAGACCGTGAAATCCATGTTCTCTCTCTGCAACCAATCAAAGTGTTGCTCAGGTTCATTTGGCAAAACGACCCTATCCTGGGAGACCATCTTCATCACTGAGATGGAGGGCCACTCATGCAACCCACTCACTAGCCTATGAGTCAACAGTGTGATGCTGTTGCAAAAAAAAGCAAATATGATTCTAGGTTGTATCAACAGGTGTGTTGTAAGCAAAACTCGTGAAGTCATTCTGCCGCTCTACTCTGCACTAGTTAGGCCTCAGCTGGAGTACTGTGTCCAGTTCTGGGCGCCACATTTCAAGAAAGATGTGGAGAAATTGGAAAGGGTACAGAGAAGAGCGACAAGAATGATTAAAGGTTTAGAGAACATGACCTAGGCTTCATGAACTGGGCTTGTTTAGTTTGGAAAAAAGAAGAAGAAGGGGGAACATGATAGCGGTTTTCAAATATCTAAAAGGGTGTCACAAGGAGGAAGGAGAAAATTTGTTCCTCTTGGTTTCTGAGGACAGGACAAGGAGTAATTGGCTTAAAGTACAGCAGGGGAGGTTTAGATTGGACATTAGGAAAAAATTCCTAACTGTCAGGGTGGTCAAATATTGGAATAAATTGCCAAGGGAGGTGGTGGAATCTCCCTCTCTGGAGATATTTAAGAACAGCTTAGATAGGCATCTGTCAGGGATGGTGTAGATCGAGCTTGGTCCTGCCTTGAGGGCGGGGGGCTGGACTCGATGACCTCTTGAGGTCCCTTCCAGTCCTATTATTCTATGATTCTATGATTCTATGTTGCCTATCACTGGCCTAGCACTTAGTTGCCATTGATTTTCATCATTTTCCATTGAAATCAATGAGAGTTATATACTTGGCTGCTTTTGAAAATCCCAGTAGGCATGTATTTGCATCTTTAGGTGCTTAACTGTCTTTAAAGATCTCATCCTTAGGCACTTTTGGAAAATTTTGCCCAATCTTTAGACATGAGGGCTGTGTCTACACTGGCAAGTTATTCCGGAAAATCAGCCGCTTTTCTGGAAAAACTTGCCAGCTGTCTACACTGGCCGCTTGAATTTCTGGAAAAGCACTGATGATCTAATGTAAAATCATCAGTGCTTTTCTGGAAAAGGGCCAGTGTAGACAGCACAGTAGTGTTTGCCGCAAAAAAGCCCCGATCGCAAAAATGACGATGGGGGCTTTTTTGCGGAAAAGTGCGTCTAGATTGGCCACGGACGCTCTTCCGGAAAAAGTGCTTTTCCGGAAAAGCGTCCTGCCAATCTAGACGTGCTTTTCCGAAAATGCTTTTAACGGAAAACTTTTTCGTTAAAAGCATTTCCGGAAAATCATGCCAGTGTAGACGTAGCCCTGAGGTTTTGTTGGCTGCAGCATGCCTCTTTAACTGTTTGATGCCAGAAGCTAGTACTAGCATGCAGTGACATGGCACATCTAGCTTTCCTGCTACAGACAACAAGTGGGTTTGCAACATACATTTGTTTCCCTTACATTTATGACGCACAATGCTGCAAGCCCTCCTACTTTTTGTGTGACAGCAAATATGATTTAAAGATCAGATCAGCGTCATGATCAGGAAAATGCCTTTTTGCTTTGTGTGACATTGTGGAAAATATTGTCTGGGATAATTCATCCTTAGAACAACCTGACAGGTTGTCTGTTAACCTGGTTTGAGGGAACTGTTACTAGCTTCCTTGTCCTTTTAGTGTTCTCTCTGTAGTTCAGATAGTTTGCTCTGTAATACTAGTTTTATGTCTCCTTCCTGTCAGTCCTTATGGTAGCTGCAATCATTGTTATGGTAAACAATGGCGTGTACTCTTGGAACTGTCATTCATGTTATTTATTATGAAATAATTTATTTTCTTAGTAATCCATTTGTCAAGTCAATCACCTGTCCCTGAATGCTCCCATGAAAGATTGCTCTATGCTGGGATTCAGTTCAGGAATGGAGTGCAGTATCTGTAATTAACAATTCCCACGA
The DNA here is from genome assembly GCF_049634645.1 of Pelodiscus sinensis. Classification (NCBI taxonomy): domain Eukaryota; kingdom Metazoa; phylum Chordata; order Testudines; family Trionychidae; genus Pelodiscus; species Pelodiscus sinensis. The sequence goes on from NC_134714.1 coordinate 66,710,996, forward strand.
GCAGTGTATTTTTCTTCTTCCTTTTCTAACCTAACTCCTTCACTGTCTTAAACTAGCCTGTGAGCAAGAGGCCATTTCAAATGGCTAGAACATTTTGTAGAGACTGAGTGGGTGAGGTAATAGCTTTGTTGGACCAGCTTCTGTTGGTGAGAAGAGATGAGTGTTTGAGCCATACAGACCTCATCTGAAGGTGGTCTTTGTGTAACAAATTCATACACTAACGACCAGATTTTCAAATTACCCTCTATATGTGAGCCTGCATGTACTGAACATGTACGTACCATCAGGTAGTTAGTTACATGGTGGGGATGGGGTTGTGTTCAGTTTGGCTAAGGTCATTTGTTTCTTGCAAAGGCTCATCTTTGCTATGATTTTTTTCTTATATGGAAATTGTAGCATTTGAAATTTGTGCTTGTAGATTTTTTAGTGATTCCTGCTTTAATTTGGTCTGAAGCATCAGATTTTTCTAGCTTGAATGCTTTAATTTGAAGTATACATGTAGACATAACCCTCTCTTCTGTTGCAAAAATAATTGGTAAATTGCATACCCACAACTTTGGTGCTGTAGTCTAAAGACAGAGTTTTATTATGAAACTATGAAGTTTTATTATGAAACTACCTTTACTATGAAGGTTTATTACCAGTGAGGTGAATGCAACCAAAGGTCTCCTCCCTTGAGTGACATAGAATACATAGATATTGTCACCAATATGCAGTGTGTAGAATTGTTTTTGTTAGTCATTTTAAAAACAAAAATTGGAGAGTATCCGCAATACAGCTATTGATGTCAGTGTTGGTAGCCATTCATATTTTTTTACATTAATCTCAAGTATATATAGAAAGTTGTATCCACCACTTAAAGCACTTTTTTAAGCTAGTCCCTCCATATTTTCAAGTACCAATTTGCAAACTAGAATTATTCTACATGCTACTTTTGACAAAATCTAAAGTGGTTAAGAGATAATGGAGAAAAACTAATCTTAAGGCTCACCGATAGGACTCATATTAAGGCCTCTTATTAAGTTTGTTTCACTTATACTAACATCTTTGTCCCCTCTTTCTTTGCTCCTAGATGCTGCCTTTTCTTTTCTTTGTGCTTTGCCTCTTTTAGGCTCTGGTGTCTGTTACTTCCATCTGAACAACAAGAAGGTAAAATTTAGTGTTTTTGTTTTTATGCTATAGCACTGCTCCATCATAGTTTTTGCATGGAAGGAAAAGGCAGCCAGCTTTGAATCATATAGAGCAAGCAGTGTGCTATCCATTATTCTCTTATTGCTTCCTACTTCATATACTTTTCATATACAGAAAATTTTACAACAGCTTAGTGATATGTTGTTGCTTGTCTTTTGTGAACAGTGCCTTTCCCCTTGATTTTAATTGCACCATTTGACCTGAAGTTTGTTGTGGGATTTGTTTGTATTGGTGTAAAAAGGACAAGTCAGTTTGTGTAGTAAAGTCTTTTGGGAGATTATGTGCTTTTAAAAATGAAATGCAAAAATATTATCCCTAATATACAGTTCCTCCAGAAGGCTCAGGGAGTGGTGTTCTTGTTCATGGAGCATTGCTATAGAAAGTTAGAGTATAAAACAATAATTATATACAGTAGATGGCCTAGCACTTGTAGTTGCTACAGTGAATCTAGGTGATATTTTAATCCTTTTATCAAATGCCAAGCTTTTATCTCTATGCAGAACATTTAGATAAGTAAACTGAATAATAGTATTAAAAACATTCAAACTAGGGCTGCCAAGCGATTGAAAAAAAATTAATCGCAATTAATTTCAATTTTAATTGCACTGTTAAACAGTGTTAGAATTCCATGTATTTAAATATTTTGGAAGGCTTTCTTTATTTTTGTGGGGTCCTGGGATTCAGAGCTGCCTAGGGTTTCAGCCCAGCATAGTGTGTAGGGCTCTGGGTCCCATTCTTCTTTATCACTTGCTACCTGGGAAGCTGTGGGCTGGGGCTGCTCCATTCTTCCCTTTTGCCCATCAATAATCACATGGGCATTTCCCTTAATGATGGAGAATGAGGAATGTATTTAGAATCTTTGACTTCCGATCATCATACACAATGACCCCTTGCTTTGAAATTAGCATTTTTCTATTAAAGTTCTTCATCTGCATTTCACAAGGCTTCTTTCTTATTCAGTGGGTTATTTAGTTACAGGTATATACACAATGTAAATATTTGATATTACATTATATTGAGATATAGATAAATAAAACAATGAAAGCAATATCCCATTAGTTTTCATGTTGTTTCATGTTTAGAATTCAGTTGTATGCTATTTGGGGCAACACCATATTTTCATTTGTTTTGGTTGGATCATAGAAAACTTTAAATACATATATTATTATTATTTATTAATATTTGTATAGTCTAAAAGCTGAATATCAAGATGTAGTTGTGTTATATTTTTTAAAATAAACTTGTTAGAGAATGTGTGTATACAAATCAGCTTACTGAACTATTGAAACATACTGCTAGATTTAAATAGATATAGTGCCTCTTCAAAACTAAGAAATGTCCTGATTTTATTTTCCTAAGGAATAAAACAAGGAACAAAACGGTTAGGATGAGTTGACTGCTTTTACTGTTATTTTACATATTTAGAATATTGATTTTGTGACCTTATGTTTTATTGACATTTCCTTTGTCATAATATTATAGAAATTATTTCTCTTCCATCAGTCCACATTTATTTTTAGGACTGGATGTCCTTGAATTTTATTCTGACACTTTATTTTTCTTTTCTTTTTTTTCAAAATTGTGGGTGTATTTAATATTTGTTCCTATGTAGGGACACCTACACGTTACTAATCAATAAAAATATTGATTTACTATAACTCATTCACCCCTGGAAAATTTACATACAATGATTATTCTTTGTTTATAGTGATTTTACTGCATCCATACTCAGTGCCCAACTCCCTTTAAGAGCTGGAATAACGTTCTGGTTGTCTTCTTTCATTTATGTATTGATTGATCAGTAAATTGCTGCTCTTTGAAGATTCAGATTCTGGGCTGTTTTCAAAATTGTCTTCTCATTTTGTGCACATAGCTATTTATGCATGCAGTTATTGTAACTGTCTATTCAGATTGGGTCATTGGGCATCTGAGTATCTAGTTTGAAAAGTCAAATATCTGTGTGTGTGTTCCATTACAGTAATTGTGCATGAGAGCAACCATGCAAGCAAAGTATCTGTCTGAAACAACTTAAAACAACTATCCGTCTGGTTGTAGCATCTGCTTAAGTAACAGCAGAGGAAGCATTAAGTGTGGCACGTAGCAATTACAAAGCCATGGAGAGTCGCGGTTAAGATTCCATACACATTACAATTTATAGCACTAGTCTTCCCTAATCCATTCAGGCAGGGATAACTTGTCTGGAATATTTACCAAGATACTATAGCAGAATTAATGATAACTTTTTTCATTTTCAGTAGATGACTTTTAATTCACCTCATTAACAATAACTATTTCCCACTTTTAGGAAGGAACAACCAAAATTGGAAGAAGTGATTCAGAGCAGGAGCAGGATATTGGTAAGAAAATCATATTACAGAGGGTTTCATATTGTGTTCTCTTTACTTAAGTTCTTTTGCTTTTCTAGGGTAACATTTTTCTTTACCAGCCATCTCCATGTGAGAAGTTGAGGAGAACATAGCTGGTTGTAGGTATGCTATATAGTAGTGTTAGAGTTAATTTCTGCTGCTATTTATTGGGTCAAGAAACACCATGGAAGTAATTGAGGACCTACAGTTTTTCCCCAGTAGTGTAAACTACATTAGGGATTGAAAATTACAGAGGTTCAAAGTCCAGAACTTGCTATATTAAATCCTGTATCAGTGCCTCTTCTCTAACCCCCTGCTGCAAAAGCTAGAGAGAGAGAAAAAAACTAGCAAAGTATCTTTCCTGTGGTTCAATATCATTCTTTCCAGCTGTGTTGGTTTATTAATATTAGACATTAAAAGCACTTCACTTTCATTCTTTCTCCCCGCTTCATTCTGGATGTGATTTTTAGCAGCCACAAATTCAAGAAATACCAAAGCTAGTAGAAACTGATACGTAATACAGAAATTGTTGTTTGACCATAGTACTGTGTAGCTAGAGGTTTTATTCTAAAGTAAATGTGGAAAAGAGTTTTTAAAATAAACCTAAAATGATCAAATAAGAGACCATTAATTTATAGTTTTGCAGGGTCAATGGATTGAAAGGAACCATTGCATTATAGATAATAAGTGTGGGATTGTGACACTGCGGCCAGCCCAGGGAGCATATTGTACTGTAAATGGACAGGAAGTCAGTGGTGCTTGTCATCTATCACAAGGTGAGTCTCACAGTTCCTTTTTGTGATATTGGTGCTAATCGTACAGATATCAGTAAGTGAATATAGTATCTTAAAAACCAACAATGGTCCTGTAGCACCTTGGAGACTAACAAAAATATGTAAATAGTATCATGAGCTTTTGTGGGCACAACCCTCTTCTTCAGATGACAAATACGGAGCAAAGGCTCAGAGTTTGAAATATAAAGCAGAAAAAGAGGGGAGAGGGGAAGGAGAAAGAAAAGGGGAGGGGGAAAACCTGCCAATTAAAGTGTCCGTGCTAAATAAGGCTAATAGCGTGGGCTGTAAGTGCCTGATACTTAGCTTTTGATGTAATTTGGGTGTTGAATATAATGGCCCATCCAGTTCACGTCTTTGCTCATGCCTTGCAAGATTGTATCAAATTTGCTTATAAAGCCTAGTTCCGCAGATTCTCTCGAATTGATTCCTGAAATTGCTTTGTAAGAAAATAGCCACTTTTAAATCCATTAATGAGTACCCAGGCAAGTTAAAAATACTGTGACTCCATTGCTCAACATTCTTTCCCTTCTTTAGGATGGAACAATACAACCCAATAATCCTTTGAGTTCAGAAATTAGGATCTTCAGAAGTCATACATGTCTATTAAATGAATGGACATGTGTGTTATGTTAAAATTAAACAGTTATGGTAATGTTATTAATTTTAGCTACAGGAATTCTTAGTTCTCTGAAAATAGAAGACTTACTAAGGATTTCTTCTGACCAACGAAGTTATGGGTTAGGTAAAACCCCTCTAATGTGTCCACTGCAAATGCCACAAGGGCTTGGCTTTACGTGGACTGTGCTAGCATGGTTGAACTACCTTGAATTTCATTTCTTATTGGAATCTGATTTTTATCAAAATTGTAGACACTGAGCTACAGAGTATAGGGGTTGTCTCTGATTTCAAAGTTAGAGATTTAAGGTAGGGTTTACAAAAGCACCTCATAGACTCCAGTGATGTCTGTGGAATAGACCCCTTTTTGTGGTTTCAAAAGCAGACCCTGGGAAACCACTTTTGTTGGCTGCCCAGAGCTTCTGCTATTAGGAGATGCTTCGACTTTCACACACCATTACCAGACAGTCTTATTCAGCTTACTAGGACAAGTCTTTATCTTCTTACTGACTTTTTTTTTAATTCTACTTAAGTTCCAAGACCATGCTGTGGGATTAAAATGGCCTTATGCCAGAGTGTTTCTAACTTTTTTCTTTGGTTTTTTTTTTTTTTACACTTTATAATTTTTGCTTTAGATTTTTTCTCAGTTTTTGTAAAATTTTTCACTTTAAAGATACTTGAGTATATTAATAACTGACTTCTGGGACATTTTCTCTTATGTGTTCCTTGTCATTGAGATGGAGTCAGTTTTCTACAGGTTAGAATAAAAAGAAATTTCTAATACAAGTTGAATCTCTCTAGTCTAGGTTTCTCTAGTCTGGCAATATCTGCCCTCTGACATGATTTTAGTTAGCTGGATATTCACTCATCATGGGTGTAGCCAAGTTTCCTACAGTCTCATAAAGTTTGTTTACAGCCACCAGTCCTGGTTCTTATTGTTTTGTGCTGTTATTTAGCTCTAATTTACCCCCCTAAATATCTTCTAAGAGCCCAGTAGGCAACAGAAGTGTTGTCTATCAGCATTACCAACATTGACCTCCTATTGTCCACATTTTCTGATTCGACACCAGTCAGTTCCTGAGGGTGCTAGACTAGAGAGGTTCAACCTTACTGGCTTTGACACTGGCCTGCATGGTTTAACATTTTTAAAAACTCTAAGGATGTTAATTATCGGGTAATTAACTAATAGACTAGTCAATGCATTTTTGCATCAACTATTCGTAGTCGATAGGGCGCCTCTGTCTTTGAAGTCTACACGTCAAAAGTGAAAGTGCAGTGTAAAGCCTATGGTCAGCTGGGGACTCGCTGACCCCAGGCTTTATGCGGTGCTGCCACTTTGAAATGCCACAAGGAGCCCAGCGCTGGGCTCCCCGGCGTTTCAAAGTGGCAGTGCCGAACGGAGCCCAGTTTCAGTTGAGGAGTCCCGGGCTCCATGTGGTGCTGCTGCTTTGAAGTACCCCTCCCCCCTTACTACCTATATTTGATAGAGGCAGCAAGGTGGGGGAGAAGCAACTAGTCGACTATCATGTCAAAAACTCCCAATAATCCTGGCAGTAACAATCAGCAAAGCATTGTTAGGAGTGGCTTAAATTGTAGGTACCATGGATACACATCAAATTCCAGATGTTTAGTAAATTTTATGTCCATAGTTTCCTCACTCTCCTTTTTTTTTTTTTTTTTTTTTTTTTTTATAGGAAGTCTTGTTGTCCTGGGTAAGGCTCATAAATTTAGGTTCAACCACCCAGCAGAGGCTGCTATTTTAAGACAAAGAAGATTGGTAAGTATATTTTTCTTTCCAAAATTTTTTCATTGGTGACTAACCTCATTATTTCCTTTTAAAAGCGTCTCTGAAATGTATAATGCATCTTCATGTCTACTTATTCACTTGCTTCATTTCCTCCTTGTAGTGGTCTGTGGTAACACTAAGCCATTATGGGTTAACACCAGTGCCACTCACAGTCTTGCTTAGCAAAATAAAATGGAGATCCTCTTAAATTATTTACCATTTCCTTGTTTTGTAGTCATGACTTCATTAAGGCTGATACAGTTTCACTATGGGCAGAATACCGAAGCAGAAAGACCAATTTAAAAACTTTCCATAATCAATAATATTCTCAGTTATCCTTTGTTTTCTCACTGTTCATCATTAAATATGCTAAAAACAATTTTAGTTGGAGAAATTATAGAATTAATGAGTGCCTCAGTAATATTAGCCGTGGAGATGTTCTTTTGTTACATACAGCAGAGTTAGAAATGGAAATTAAAAATTGATAAAAGGAAATAATTTTTATGTGGGGTATAAAAAAGTAACTCAGTACTACTGAATATTATTTAGGAGATAGCTTATTAAGATTTCCAAACAGATTTAGTCATCTGTAAGGTCACCATTTCAGTATGCTGAAGCACATATTAACAGCAGCAATAATAAGTTGTAACATGTCAAGTTATTAGAATATTCTTTCATCCAATTCCCGTCTTGTTTTTTTTTTAAATAGATTAGTGAGGCCTCCCTCATTTTGAGCAGTAGATCTTTGGAATGGCTGGACTTGGATGGAAATTTCACTCCTTCCCCTCCCTATATTTTTTCTCTATTTGAAAAAGAAAGGTAAGTTTAAAATGGAGTTTCCTTGAAAGCAGGGTTCATTTCAAAGAGAATTAGAATGCACAAATTCCATCGTGTTTTATTTACTTGTTTAGATTTAAATTATAATGATGAATAGCTCCAGTAAGAGAGATTGAGCGAGAACCACTGTCGATTACTGTATACCTTGGTGGTTAGGGCACTCTCCTGAGGTATAAGAGTACTTGTTGCAAATGAAGCAGAGTAAGGATTTAAAAATAGGTCTCTTGCATTGCAGGTGAGTGCCCTATCAATGAGCTATAGGGTATCCTGGGAAACACCCATACCACCATCCCCCAAAAATGCCCTTTATGGTCAACCTCATTTATCTTTTGTACAAGACTCAGTCTGATATGCATACTCTTAAAACACCCCAACTGGACTAGGTCCTGCAGGAGAGAGAGGTGGGTCAAGTTCGAAAATCTTGCCAGGGTTTAGGCATGAGCTAGGGTGCTGAACTGACTAGCAGGAAACGTAGGCATATTACCACCAGAAATTTAGTCTTCTAGGGAATTTAGGCACCTTCCGCTAATTTTGGGTGTCTGATTTGAGATTACTAGGATCTGCTTTTTCAGAATACTTAGCATAGGTGGGTACATCACACTTTCAAAGCACAGCTTTCACTAACTTCAGTTGCTGCTGTGAATTTTCAGCAGTTCTGCAAATGAAGATCCCCCAGGATATCAATTCAGAAACCCAGAAAATGAGAAACCCAGTTAGTGACAACCAGGGAAGACTTCGGTTTAAGTGATTTGCCCAGCATCACATAGGAATTGTGTGGCCCAAGCAGGAATCTCTTCTGCTTTCAACTTCTTTAACCAGGAAACCATCCTTTCCCTTCCCTGCCTCATTTATCATAGAATCATAGGACTGGAAGGACTTCAAGAGGTCATCGAGTCCAGCCCCCCGCCCTCAAGGCAGGACCAAGCTCTATCTACACCATCCCTGACAGATGTCTATCTAACCTGTTCTTAAATATCTCCAGAGAGGGAGATTCCACCACCTCCCTTGGCAATTTATTCCAATATTTGACCACCCTGACAGTTAGGAATTTTTTCCTAATGTCCAATCTAAACCTCCCCTGCTGCACTTTAAGCCCATTACTCCTTGTCTTGTCCTCAGAAACCAAGAGGAACAAATTTTCGCCTTCCTCCTTGTGACACCCTTTTAGATATTTGAAAATCGCTATCATGTCCCCCCTTAATCTTCTTTTTTCCAAACTAAACAAGCCCAGTTCATGAAGCCTGGCTTCATAGGTCATGTTCTCTAGGCTTTTAATCATTCTTGTCGCTCTTCTCTGTACCCTTTCCAATTTCTCCACATCTTTCTTGAAATGTGGCGCCCAGAACTGGACACAGTACTCCAGCTGAGGCCTAACTAGTGCAGAGTAGAGCGGCAGAATGACTTCACGAGTTTTGCTTACAACACACCTGTTGATACAACCTAGAATCATATTTGCTTTTTTTGCAACAGCATCACACTGTTGACTCATATTCAACTTGTGGTCCACTATGACCCCTAGATCCCTTTCCGCCATGTTCCTTCCTAGACAGTCGCTTCCCATCTTGTATGTATGGAACTGATTGTTCCTTCCTAAGTGGAGCACTTTGCATTTCTCTTTATTAAACCTCATCCTGTTTACCTCTGACCATTTCTCTAACTTGCTAAGGTCATTTTGAATTATGTCCCTATCCTCCAAAGAAGTTGCAACCCCACCCAGTTTGATATCATCTGCAAACTTAATAAGCGTACTCTCTATCCCAATATCTACATCATTGATGAAGATATTGCACAGTACGGGTCCCAAAACAGACCCTTGAGGAACTCCACTTGTTATCCCTTTCCAGCAGGATTTAGCACCATTAACAACAACTCTCTGACTACGGTTATCCAGCCAATTATGCACCCACCTTATCGTGGCCCTTTCTAAGTTATATTTGCCTAGTTTATCAATAAGAATATCATGCGATACCGTATCAAATGCCTTACTAAAGTCTAGGTATATGACATCCACCGCTTCTCCCTTATCCACAAGGCTCGTTATCCTATCAAAGAAAGTTATCAGATTAGTTTGGCATGACTTGTTCTTCACAAACCCATGCTGGCTATTTACCACATGCCTTCCAATTTCTGCAGCAAAGGGGTCCTATAGACAGCATCCTCCTTCACTACACAACCTTGATTGATCCACAGAGCAGGTCTGTCATATGCCCTGTGTGGAATATATAGTATGTAATTGTGTAATTAAAGACCATAGTGCATGCTGAATTAATGCTGCACAAGCAACCTTAATCTGCCATTTCCTAACTTTTGAGTGTTTAATTTTGCAACCTTAATGTTCTTTTAATCAAATTGTGGTGTATAATTTAAGTTATAAAGAGGATGCCACTTGATGTATTTATAAAACTAAATATAATAATTTCTTCCTCTGGGAGAGCTGTCATGCATCAGTGACAACTACCTGGTGAATTGTATTTAATTGTGTGGGAAAGAATAATTACTACTTCCATAGTTCACCTGAAGCATTAACCTATTTCTTTGCTTGAGTTGTTCTAGTGCAGTGGCAAAATTGATCAACTTTTAAGTCTCTGGAAATGTTTTGCTACCTTATATTTATGAACGTGAAACTTGCATCCATATACAGTATTTGTGTGCATTTTTTGTGTTACTGGCTTGCTTTTCATTAGGACTGTCAAGCGATTAAAAAATGTAATCATGATTAATTGCGTGATTAAAAAATTTAATCGCGTGCGCCTCTCCTTTGATGCCCCCATGGCATTTCAATGGGGGCAGTGCTGCATGAAGCCCAGGATTAGCTAGAGTCCCCAGATGACCTCGTGCTCCATGCAGCGCTGCCCTTTTGAAGTGCTGTGGTCGAGCATAAAAGGGACAGCGCAACATGGAGCCCAGGATCAGCTGGAGTGCCCAGCTGATCCCAGGCTCCGTATTGCACTGCTCCTTGAAAACACCACCCCAGTGCCTCAAAGGGGGAGCACATTAGGAGCCTGGCCCTGGCTCCGCATTGCGCTGCTCCTTTGAGATGCCGGAGCAACGTGGAGCCAGGGATCAGCTGGGCACTCTAGCTGATTCCCGGTAGGGAAGTTAAAGACTAGTCTACTATCCGATAAGCAAATGCTTATCAGATACTCAGTTGACTAGTGGACTAGTCAATTCCTTCCCCCCCCCCTTTTCTGTCTCTGTCAGATAGAGGAAGCAAAGGGGGGGGAAGGGGTACTTCAAAGTGGCAGCACCACACAACTGTGCAGCGCTGCCACTTTGAAACCCCAAGGCGGCATTTCAAAGGGGCCGCTGTGGAGCCCTGGGTCAGCTGGGGACTCCCTAGCTGAACCCGGGCTCTGTACGGCATTTCCCCAGAATCCGGGGTCAGCTGAGGAATCCCCAACTGATCCTGGGCTCCATGTTGTGCTGCCCCTTTGAAGCGCCGCAATGGCACTTCAAAGGGGGCAGTGCAGCATTAACGCCTGCGATTAACATGTTAAAACATTTAATGCGTTAATCCTGGACTGCATTAATCATAGGTGTTAACGCATGTCAATTGACAGCCCTACTTTTCATCCTCCAGGAATGCACTGTTGTGCTCTCCTTCTCTCAGGATAACATCCTTAGATCCTCCTAAACTATTTTCTTTTAATTTTTATATAACAATACCTTTCTTTACCAAACAATATTTGGTATTTATTTGTTTTTTTTTAAATGTATCACACCAGGTAATCTCCTCTCCCTCAAAAGGTAAAAATTTACAAATAAAACCTTTCCTAATAAGCTATATGATTCTGGGAGACTCGCTACACTGTTTTGAATATAAAAGAGGTAGACACTATGTTGTAAGCTCCCAGTGATGTGCATTAGATATCTGCACACATCTCAAGGCAGATATGATTGTACGTCACTTTTGCCTTTTTAGCAAGTGTTTGAATTGCCTTCATAAACCAGATAGGATTGAGGACTATTTCTGATTGATTTCCAGATTATGTAAAGATAGTAGAGTCCTTTTTGATGAGAATATGCTGTATTGTCTTATATAATATTATTTTCCATTTTACCATGCTTATCTTAAACTGTTATTCTGAAAATGAAATATTTTGATGTCCTGCTCATTTAATTTTATCATAATTATTGTCGGTTACTGAGATCTTTTGTTTCTTTTTAGTAGTCTTTCCAAAAAATTAAACTAGTTACTAAATTGTTTCTTCTACCCTTTCACTAAGTGATAAGTGCCTCTGATTTCAGACAAGTGGATTTGCTCATGTGATTGAAATATTTCCCCTGATAGGGTCAGCATAAAGAGCTATAAAATAGGACTAACATGGTTTGAAGTACTCTGTAGATGTTGCAAAGGCCCTCTCTACAGAACAGATCAATGTTACATCATAGAAGTATATCTGAAATACAGTATTTACTGTAATATATTCTTTATTCCACAGTACAAAGCATATAGGCCATGAGGAATGTAAACATTCTGCTGAAACGAGGTAAGAGAATAACTTGAATTTAATATGTAATTGTACATTTCATCATGAGGTTTTCTGCACAGTTCTCTAGTCTGCAAATGTGTATGCATCCTTGTACAAACTTTAGGCATTACAGATATGTGAGGTTCAGGGAAATGGATACTGGTACAATGATGCAGTCAGCTTCTTCCTCTCTAATCTCTGACCTTGCCTCAGCCTATTCAGATGTGGGAATTGCACCATATTTCTCAGGATAAGGAACATTTAAGTTCACTTTTACAGTATTGTTTAATTCAGGGATGCGGAACCTGTTTTGGATCGGGGGCCATTGCCCCACAGGAAAATCAGTCGGAGGCCACACACAAGTGAGAAGCCAAAAAAAAAAAGAAAATCCTCACTGACATGGCCCCTGACTGAGAAGGAGAAAGACACTCCTCACATTCATCTCCCACACCAGAGCCTTGGGGGGCCCAGACTTGTTGATTTTGTCAGAGCAGCAGGGGGTGCAGGAGTGCTAGCATAAGCCCTGCAATGCTGGGAGAGGCCCTGAGCTTCAGGGGCCAAATCCAGGCAAGCCAGGGGCCACATCCAGCTCCTGGGCCTGAGGTTCCCCACCCCTGGTTTAATTGCTTAATTTTCTGTATTTTGTTATCTGTGGATTTCACAAGTTAGAATTATTGGGAGGATGTCAAAATCATGCTGATTTTCTGGCCTCTCTAATCTTTCCTTTCCCCATTGGCTTCTGTAGAGAGAGGCAATCTGGACCATGATAACCAAAGTGCATTGTGTGTCTGCTTTGACTTCAGCACACTGAAGCGTAAGAATGGCAGTTCACAGATGAGACCGTATTGTGTGCTGCCACTGTGCTAGTCTTATTTCACAGCTGATGCTTTTTTTGATTTAGTGGCTTGCCAATCCTAATAAACTCCAGTCCTAAGAGAGAGAAACCTAACATTCTAATGGGTTCAACCTCAAAGCTGTGCTGACCGGTTGTTGTGGGATTTTCAATGTTGTAAGTGCAATTTAACAAATGGATTGCAGCCTTGCAAAACATCATCTCATCTCAGGGTTCTTTTTCCAGTCAAACTGTGAGTGTGAAAATGTTGCTTCTGAGGGAATGGGGGGTACTGTTTCTGAAATGCTCCAGTTAGCAGGAACTGTGGAGCAACGGCACCAACTTCCAACATTATTCCAGCTGACATAGGACTAAATAGTGTCAAAAATGTTCAGGATGAGTGAAATTCACACCTGTGCAAAGAGTCAGCAATCTTGAGCCTTCTAAGAAGGGCTTACATATGACTCAAGCAGAACTCAAAGTGATGCAAAAGCTGTATGCTGGCTTTCTACACAGGGCTGGAGTTCACCCATTTGGAGTAGCACTCTGTCTCTGGGACTTCTGCATTAGTCACGACATAGCTTGCCATCTCCCGGGCATCAAGAATAATGGTAGCAGATCACCTCAGCAGGGACTTCTCCTCTCACCATGAGTGATTGCTATGCCCAGATGAGGCTTGCACGATCTTCAAGAGGTGGGGAACTCTCCTACTAGACCTGTTCGCCACCAGACAAAACAAAAAGTGCCATCAGTTTTGCTTCCAGTGAGGAGTTGACAAAAGCTTTGTCAAAAGCTTGACAAATGCCTTTCTCCTGTCATGGTCAGGAGAGCTGATGTTCGTCTTCCTTCCACTCCCTCTTATCGGCATAGTCCTGGTAAAAATCAAATGAGACAAAGCATGGGTGATCATGGTTACCCCAGTATGGCCTCATCAGCACTGGTTTGGCATGCTTGTGAACCTGTCAACAGCCCTTCCCTGGCACCTTCCCAACCGACTGGACTTGCTATCACAGCCTTATGTCTTTCCACCTCTCAGCATGGGATGCTCTGTGGCTAAACCCACAGAGGGATTCCTGTGGAAGAATGTACCTGCTCGGAGGAGATCCAGCAGATCCTTTTGGGAAGCAGGAAGCCATCCTCTAGACTGACTTACCTGGCCAAGCAGACAAGGTTTTCCTGTTGGGTGCCTGGACGTGGCATTTGCCCCTCACATTCTTCTCTGCAGTCCATCTTGGATTACCTTCTGCAACTCAAGAATCAAGGTCTAGCTCACACTTCCATCAGAGTGCAACATGCAGCCATCTCCATGTTCCACCAGCCAATCCAGGGTCAGATGGTGTTTTCTTATGACATGACAGATTCCTGAGAGTTCTTAAGAGGCTTTACCCACAAGTATGGGCCCACAGTGGGATCTTAACCAGATCATATCCAGACTCATCTGTCCGCCCTTCAAGCTGCTGGGCTCCCGTTCCCTTTCCCGCCTGTCCTGGAATGTTGCTTTCCTGGTAGCAGTGACATCAACAAGATGGATCTCAGGGATTCTTGAGCAAAAGGAAGGGCAAGGTCTGTAAATATATTTTCCTGAAGCGGTGTCTCTCTCTCATTGCTGGACAGATGCTCAGATGCATTATTGGTATGCCAATCCTAACTGATGTTATTGGATCTGCATATTTAAGTAGTAGAAGGAGTTGGTCATATTCTTAAGAGGAGAAGGTAAGGCAACTGAAAAAAATCACGCTAGTCATTTTTTTCTTTCAGCACACCATCTTGTCAAAGAACTAAATGCCAGTCTTGCAGCATGACGATTTCCCTTCTGTAACCTTCAGAGATTTCCCTTTGTGATTGTTTTCAAAGATCACATATGGCTGTACTTTCAATTAATTCTGCATGTAATTATGTAACCTTCAGTGTCTCAAGAGGTAGAAGGAGATGATATAACATGTTCATGGCCATTTTAGCACTTTTCCCTTGGGAGTTTGCAAGCTTTAAATTCTGTGCTATATTTGAGTTAGATATGTATAGCTAGTTTCTTAAGATGGTCCTGTGCAGTTGCCGTAGTCCTCTACTTGCTGTGTGTTATTCTGAGGCTGTGCTATGGGAAAGGAGCATTCTGACTGGACAAATGTCCTGGAGAGGGGATATAGTATAGAAAAATGCAAATCAGCAGATGGGCTAGAAACCCTGACTTGTAGTTGGTTTTATTGCCAGCCTGTTTTGCTTTGTAAATATAAGTAATGTCTTTGTAAAAAAAAAAAAAAAAAAAATCTTTTATTTTTTGTTTAAACAATAAAGAAGCATTTAACTGGAATGCAGATAGGAAGTAAGAAGAGGGAAACCGTCTGATTTGAATGATGGTTTTTCGGTTATTAAATCAGTACAATTGTGGTGTGTTAAGGGCACACTATTTTTGTTTTGGGGTTTTTTTTTTTTTTTTGGTAATACTACTTCGCTTGAGTTTCTTGTTTTGAGCCTTAGTGTTATATTATGAGAAGCGCTGTGCTTCATTCCAGTGCTGCTGCTGCCATAGTTACTGAAAACTGCATTATGCTGTAGAAGCCGCCAGCCTCTGCATCAACCTTGGAAGTGTTTGGGAAAGAGGGGAGGGGAATTACACAATAGGACTCCAGAAAGCTGACGACAGAACAGGCTGGAGAAAATGTGAATCTACAGCAGGTTCATTTAACATACCTAATGCAAACTTTGTGGATAGAAAGATGAGATAAAAAATAATCCAGCTTTGTTGTTATAGTATGAAGATTTTCTCCATAAATTACATTTAGGTTAAGGTTGGTATTTTTTGGCTGCTTACTAAATACTTGTAAATGTTTACTTGGAGGAGAATGAAGTGTTAATATTTCTGTTATTTGGTAAATCTGCACGCACAATATTAATTTCTGCTTTGTTATGTACAATTCTACAAAGGGAATTTATTCTGCCTTCTATTTTTAGCTTGCTTTTTGACATGCTGTTTACCACTAAATGCTGGTCTTGTCCTGATGTTAAATTATTTTATTTCCTAATTGTGTGTGAGAGAGAGCGAGAGAATATAAGGGATAGAAAGGATGCAGGCACTAGAGGGAACTGATCCCTGCTTGAAATACATAGATTGAGAATCTCTGAAACAAGATGAAATCTTACTGGTATGTCCAGTACAGGGTGTGTTTCTATGGACCAATCAAGCAACCACCTGTACCTATCTAAGAATGCGCTAGTTTGTTTTTGTGACATAAGATGACCTTCATTTTTATTTAATCATTTAGATGTATTCTGAACATATAAATTGGACTTTAAATTGCCTGTTCGAAAAATTCATCTACCAAATATGTTGTCATTTTATTTTCTTGTTTGTCTATTGTCACTTCATTTCTAATTTCACTTTACTTTATCATTTTCACAAACCAGAGAGGATAATTCTGGGTGACTGTAAAGCATTCGGAAAGTAAAAGGGAAACATTTTGGATTCATGTAATCAATTTATCACTGAATGTAGAATAATAGGTCTGAATCCCAAATCCAAGCACATCACTTATCCTCAGTGCCAGTGGAAAAACACTCCATGTTCTACCATACCTGTATTATATAAGCGACAGTCTGTGAATTTTCATCATCTCTCCTCCTCCTCCTCCTCCTCAGAGAAACCATTATCAGGCTATGAATGTGGCTGGTTGGTGTTCAGTCCCAGCCAGTGCATGGTTACTCAAGCCTTTCTTCATTGCCATGTCTGATTTTTATCTCATAATACTACTAAAATCACACAGAAAAAAGGCAGGGACACTGAAATGGCAAGAGAATTGTAACTGGCATGTGTATCTTGCCATTTTAGCAAGACAATATTCTCTTCCTCTATTACAGAACCAATAACCTCAGAGAGGTAAAGATCCATAGCTATGTGTCCCTATAATGAAAACATCGGATTATAACAGTATGCTAATAATTGTAGCCATGGTATTGTCTAAGTGTTACAAAGCATTTTTGAATGCAGTGGGGTATGGGTATGCTTCTGTGTACTGTGTCTTTAAGGGACATATTCCTAGTATATAGAGCTTTCAATAGCGTAAGTAGGTTTGGCTAGTATTGTTCTGCTGAATGTGCAAACTCAAAACCGTTAACAATGGGGAGGATCACTAGCTTCATGCCAATTCAGCAAAAAGAAACTCTTGTGAGGGGCTATGCTAGTGCTCTTGGTACTGCAGCTGCTGCAGGTAACCCACAGGCAAACAAAAGATGAGTTGTTTAAACTGTGACACTTAGCACCAGTGTTTTTTCCCTGCTCCTGAAAAATGTATACTGAGAACCTCCATTTCCCCAGCTGATATTTACTTATCTCTGGAAGGCATTTGATGTCTTAGGATCAAATGCAATGTATGATTGTTACTGTGTTATCTTTTTGATTTCTCACTTGTAAACATTTTGGGATACGTGACTTGGCTAATTTATGTTAAGGATGTTTGAGGGTTTATATACAGAAAGCTACAACCAAGAAGTGTTAACTTGAAAAGATTATTAAATAGTATGTTCTGTAGAGGAAATTGTTTTGGTTTTTAGAGCACAGTTGTGGCATGGTAGTTATTTATTTGTATTAATATTATCTAAATCTGCATTTTTTTTTACATTATTGGCAATGATATATACAGATCCTTCATGTCTTTGTATTTTTTCCATTAGTGATGATTATACACACACAGATCAGCTGCCCTAATAATACTTAGCATTTCCATAACTCCACGAGTTTAAAGTACTTTACTAAATGCTCATTAGTCCTCCCAGCAGCTTGTGAATGAAGATGTTTTCCTTTTATATATAGGGCCTAGAGAGGTTAAGTGATTTGCCCAAGGTGATACTTCCAGTCAGTGACAGAGATAAACCATCATCCAGGTTGCCTAACTGCCTCTCCACTCTGTCCACCTTTTAAAATGAGCAAAACATTTATATGCCAATAAACAAAATATAATAGAACCTTGTTTACCCCATTCTCCCTTAACCAGCTTTCCACATTTACTGGAAAAAAAACCCAGGACTCCAGGGCAAGATGAGGGTGAGCTCCCCTGTGGCTGCTAGATGGTGCTGCAGCCTCTCCTTTTCCAATTTATCCAGAGTTTTGATTATCTGATGTGGCTCCTGTCCCAGTTAGACTGGATAAACATGGTTCTACTGTACTTTAAAATTCTAAACCATTATCAGAATGTATGTGCAGACTTAAAGCTTACAGGAACTATGTTGTTTTTTATTTATACCAATGTAGTATGTAAAGACCTCAATTGAGATTAGGGCCCTGTTGTTTACTATGTACAGAAACAAGAGGCAGTCTTTGCCCCGAAGAGCTTATGATGTAAATATGTAAGATACAAAACGTGAGAAGGGAAATAGAGGCAACAAGAGATGAAGTGACTTGCCAAAATTACAGCAAGTCAGTAATTGATAAACCCATATCTTACGATTTCCATTCTGGCTATCCTCTAAACTATGTTGTCTGTCCATTAGACTTACTTTTGAAAATTATATGGGGCAAAAGACTTCTGGGTTAATTCAGGAAAAAAACCTATTTGATGTCAATGAAAGCATTGTCTGAATAAGACCTGCAGGATTTGGACTTTGTTTAAAAAGCAGTTTCTTTCACTGGTCCACCTGTCTTGAGTTCTGAGTTATATACCTTGCGTTGATGACACACACACCCCTAACTCAGAAATGGGATGGTTATCTCATGTGCTTCTGATATCATCAGTTCTTGAAGAGCAAATATGAACTCCTTGAAGAATGGATGTCTTGGTGAATTGATAATAGGATATAGAAACTTTTAGTTCAATAGTAGGTCATCAATTCAACCTAGTCCAGGTCAACAGTTGGTGGTCTCAATCTACTTTCTAGAGCAGTGATTCTCAAAGTGTGGGACCATCTTGCAGGTCAGCTGCGGCTTGGGGGTCGCTCCCCAACCCCTCTCACCCACTTGCACCCTACCTCCTGCCTAGATCCTGTACCCCATCCCTATCATGCTGCATGGCAGCCCCTTCCCACACACTGAACCCCTCCTTTTTTGCCCCACCCCAGAGCCTAGAGAAACCCATACAATCTACTAGCCCTGGGACCTCTGAAGAGTTACTCTGGCCTGTGGGAAGCCCTGAACCTCAGTTCTTCCTCTCCTCCCTCCCCATGGAGTTTGAGAGGAGTATGGTATCTTAGTCAGGGGCCACATAAGTGAGAGTTGGGGGGGGAGGTCGTTTTTTGTTGTGGTGGGTTTTTTGCTTTTCACCTTTGTGTGGCCTGTGACTGATTTTTCTGTGGGCCAGTGTTCTCTGACCCAAAAGAGCTTCTCACCCCAGCAATAAATAAAGACAATATTGAAACCTTTTATTTTGGACATAAATTAATATTTTACTTTATTTAAAACAAAGTTTGGTTAACATGATAAAGTTAAAGTGCTTAATTTATTTATTAATTATTAGGAATGTGAAAGGTTAACCAATTCCCCGGTTAACCAGTTAGCATCACCCTAAACAGGTAATGCTTACTTATTCCAGTTAACTGGTATACCCAAACCCCATCTTTGACCCTGCACCTTTCCGTTAATATCATAGAGAAGTTCGGCCCCTGACCACTTACCAAATTCTTGGGAGTGCCGTCCATCATCAAAAATTATTGCCCACCTCTTATAGAGAAGAAGCAACCTGATCTAGCAGTTAGAGCAGATAATTTGGTGATGAGACCTGGGCTCTTGACTCTATTGGTGACTGACTCTATAAATCTGGATTATTTGCTTAACTTCCCTAGACCTTGGGGGGGGGCTTGACCTGTAACAAGAGAATAATAATCAAGTGCCACTTTTGCAAAGCACTTTAAAATGTTAAGATGAAAGGCACAAAATATACAAAGTATTTTACATATTTAAAGAAAAGGCTCTCCTTAGGATTACCTTAAACAAAAATGATCCATGACCATATTA
Organism: Pelodiscus sinensis; assembly: GCF_049634645.1. Taxonomy (NCBI): domain Eukaryota; kingdom Metazoa; phylum Chordata; order Testudines; family Trionychidae; genus Pelodiscus; species Pelodiscus sinensis. The sequence continues at coordinate 66,730,826 of NC_134714.1, forward strand.
AAAAAATTTCCCCTGCTATTAACTTTCTAATAATGGAATTTTGTTTTACCGTGAGAAACCTAAAGTGTGGTGGCATTTACTGTTTTAGATGGCATTGTGACATATTATGACATCATATGCGCATATGGTGATCTGATCTTGGCATAATTTTCTAGCCTTTGAAAATATTTGTACACCCACTAACTTGAATTTTGTCTGATCCATGCATCTGTCTTACATAAAAATGTGTTTTAACAAAAATGATGTTTGTTTCTTGGTATAAAGTAATTATCAACATTTCTCTCAGCAGAGAGATTGATGCTATACATGAAGAGTACAGGCAGAAGCTGAGAGATCAGGAAGCTTTCCACCGGGAACACATTCAACAGCAGCAACTCTATGTTGAGGATTTAAAGCAGCAGATCCTGACCGGACAGATCAAAGCAGAGCAGGAACTAGAATATGACCAGGCACTAATCAACCAGCAGATCAGAGAAAGTGGGTGTACATGTCTTTCTCTCTTTCCATCTCTTTCTCTCCTACTTCCCTTCCTTACTGCAATTCTTCATCTTCTGATTTCATTTTTCTCCTCTACATTTTTGGACCTGTGATTGGAGTCTTTGATAGCTCTCCTAATAAGGACAATAATAGGAGAAAATTAACGATCAAACTTTTAAATGTTCTGTTATCTCTTGGATTAATCCTGGGAAGCTGAAACCCAAGAGGGTCTCTCAAGGCTGAGATAATTCCCGATGAAAGGCATATAGGAAGTTGCCCTCTAAAGATAGACTGTTGTGCATACCCAACACACTGATGGAACAACTCATGTTTGCAATTGCAGTAAAGATCTGTGAGTGATATATACTGCCCACTTTGCCCACAGTATCATGCTCAAGCTGCTGTTCATAGGAAAATGTGTGTGTGTATATAGGCCTGTGGCACTGATTGAAATCTTCTGCAGATTTCATGTGAAGCCTAAACAATGAAACTCATTAAACTTCAGAGAGAACCAAAAATAACGAGGGACAAACTTGAAAAAGAAGGGAGATAATTTGTTTAAACTCTAGATTAATACACTACTTAATGAGTTTTACATCAAACACTAGTGTGTAGAGGAACCAGAATTTCACCTACTTCATGGAATCATAGAGTTGGAAGAGACCTCAGGAGGCCATCTAATCCAACCTCCTGCTCAAAACAGGACCAACCACAACTAAATCATCCTGCTAGGGCTTTGTCAAGCCTGCTCTTAAAAACCTCAAAGGAAGGAAATTCTACCACCTCCCTAGGCAACCAATTCTAGAGCTTCACCATCCTCCTACTGAAATAGTTTTTCCTAAAATCCAGCCGAGCCCTCCCCATTGCTCCTTGTCCTGTCATCTGCCACAACTGATAACAGCTTGGTTTCATTCATTTGCTTTGGAACCCTCTTTCAGGTAATTTGAAGGCTCAGATCTTCCCTCACTCATCTCTTTTGCAGACTGAATTAGCCCAGTTCCCTCAGCCTCTCGTCATAAATCCTGTGTTTCAGCCCCCTAAACATTTTCATTGTCCTCTGCTGGACTCGCTCCAATTTGTCCACATCCTTTCTGTAATATGGGGGCCCAAAACTGGATACAATTCTCCAGATGTGGCCTCACCAGTGCCAAATAGAAGAGAATAATCATGTCCGTTGATCTGCTGACAGTGCTCCTAGTTATTGCAGCCCAATATGCCATTCACCTTCTTGGCAACAAGGGCACACTGTTGACTCATATCCAACTTCTCATCCGTGTAATTCCTAGGTCCTTTTCTGCAAAACTGCCATTTAGCCAGTCAGTCCCTAGCCTGTAGCTGTGCATGTGATTCTTTCATCCGTTTCGAAAATGCTTCATGGCAGCCCTGTACAAAAGTTCATTTTTTATCCTTCTAAAATTGTTAATTTTGTCTTTTTCTAAATGAGATTGACGCCTTCCAGCCAAAATGCTTTCATGTCTTTGTCAGCGGTGAGCAAGAAACGTCTTGCAGTATTTGAAGCAAAGTCTAATTATTTCTAGGTTAAAACTGCAACATTACTATTGTCTCTTCTTTGTACATTCAAATGGAAGCTACGATGGAAGAACTCAGATTGTTAAGGATGTTGATTTACAGGTCTTCAGAGATGGCATAGTGATCTGTAATATACTGCATCCTTGCTATATAGACCAGTCTGGGAAAAGACTGTGTTATAGGAATGTCACCATGTCTGTTTTGGTCCTCAGGTGAAAGTGATTTGGTGACTGGAGAATGATATTTTACTGATGGAAACAGAGCACATCCTCAACTATCCCTAAGCAATGGGCCAATGACATGGACTTGGAAAAAGCTGGTTGTCAAAAAAAAAAAAAAAAAAAAGTTGGGTTTTCTAGCCTCACTGACAAATTAAAATAAGAGGTGGTGAAGACAAAAAAAAAAATCTATTGAAACAGTATTTGAAAAACCAGGAAATGGACAAATGATCAGAACTTGATAGGATCTGGGCCTTCTAGGTTGAGCAAAGTTGTTACATTCTTGAGAAACTTTTTCTGTAAGAACTAAGACTGGAAAGGAATAGCACATCTCATTTGCAAAACTGGATATTTAATCCTGAGATAATTATTAACCATTATTTTGTCACTTAAGTCTAGCATTATGGAGACCTAAGCATAAATAAGGTTTGGTTGAACTTTTCCCTCAAAGGGTCCCATAGATTTTGGTGAAAATAACATTTCTGTCTGAAAGCTATGCATTTGAAATCCTTACAGATAAATGTAAGGTAGCTGTATCTGAGAGAAATTATCAGGAAAAAAATCTCTTCTCGTGTTCTCTTATTTGTGTATTGACAGCACCTTGAATGTAGACAGTTTCCCTCTTTACATTCATTGTCAGTGAGAGATAAACTAACTAGGAAAGTACTTTGTCAACATCAACAGGGGAGCACAGAAACCCTTATAATAATTTTTAAAAAAAATTAATGACCTTGTTTTAAAGGATGCTTTATTGGAAAATGTTTTTAGTAAGTTAGAAGAAATGTAAAGGTGTCAGTTCCCCATTAAAGTTAAATGCAGAGCCCTTTATTTCATAGTATAGTGATTGACTTGAGTCTCCAAAGTTAACAAAATTATTGTTCAGAGGATAAATGACAGTTTGGGTTTTTTAAATCTAACTTTTCCAGTGAAAAGTTTTGGAATTTTACGCCTGAGTCCCATGTCCTGTGGCCATGTTTGAAATTAAAGAGAAGGTGGCACCTGCCATCATCAGAACCCCCTTTGAAAAGCTGAGAGATGTCCTGGAATCTGCCAAGTTCTCTCATGTGATCTCCCATGTACAGTCTTGCTCCCTGGCTTCATTTCTGATCCAAATCTCTTTGAAATGAGTCAGTCTCTCTCCATTGATTTCAGTTGAAGGTGGATTGGGACCACCACTGCAGGCAGCCCATCACCTTCAGTTTCTTACTGCTTTCTTTCTGCTCCTGCAGGGCCTTCTAATCTCTTGTGAACTTTGTAAGTGAGAGTTCTAGTTTGAGAGACTTGTTGAGATCTGTTGAAGTGATGCTCTTTCTAGAACACTAGAGGACATTCACTAGAAAGAGAAATTTCTGCTGTTGCAATGGGATCTGCTTGTCAGACAAATTTTCCTTCAAATCTCTTCCTGCCTTCTCCATATCTCCTGTTTCTGTAAAAGGCTGAAACATGATGGAAGGAGCCAAGGGGAGGGGAGGACTAGTACGCAAAGTTTCCTGACAAGCAGAACTTAATTAATTTAAACAGCTTTGTCAGACAAGGACTCATGTTGGCAGTCTCCTACCAGATACACAGAAAGCTAGCAGAGTGGGGAGAAACTGAGTTTGTGGAGAAGAAAGTATGGTGTGGGGATAAGCAGGATTTGAGCCGGCGTTTCATGAGTGGCTGTAGAGGAGCAGAATCTGCCATCCTGGCTCTATAGGCCTGTTTCCTGTTCCTGTCTAGCTTCACTGTTCAGTCCAACTGTGACAGCTTCTAGTTTGGGCGCGAGCGAGTAACCCTCTCATGCCGGGGTTACGGCCCTGCGAGCCCACGTACGTAAAGGTTCCAGTGCGTACTGCTCGGTGGAATCAAGGAAGTGAGGGAGGGCAAATGGGGGGCTAAGGGAACCTGGGCCCTCCCTCTCCACCGGGTCCCAGCCCGGGGCCCTAAGGGTTTGGGTCTTTAGCCCTCACTCGGCTGACGGGGTCCCACCCCGTAACGCGTCAGCCCACGGGCGCCAGTATGGCCCTGCCCCAGGCTGCTTCCTAGCCTCCCCCAAGCTCCGATGGGATCGCGGCCCCTCAGCCCTTACCTCTCCGCCGGTGGCCTGTGGCAGTCTGTCTCCATCCTCCTCCGGTGTCTGGGCCTTGCTCCTCAGCCGGGGGGGAGGGCTCGTCCTCCAGGCATCCTTTCCCCCCCCTTCTGGCCCCGGCCCCAGGTTTAAATAACCCACCGGGGTTTGCGTCCCCGACGTCCGCCCCGCCCCTGGCATTGATGTCCCTCCTGTGTCACGACATAGGAGGCGGGGCTGTGTCCCGGCTTCCCCCACCCCCAGCATGCTCGGGTTTGTCGGCGCGGCCGGGAAACGCCGCCTGCTCCTGCCCTGCGCTGGGTGCAGGGAACGCGGCATCCCAGCAGGGACTCCGTGGGGGCGCGTCTCTTGGGTTCTCTGGGGGGGTCCTGGCTGCGGCCCTCTCCCCAAGTGCGGGCCGGGGTCAGACCGTCACACCAACTAATCAGGAGTTTGACCAGCTAGGCCAGGGGTGGGCAAAAGGGCCTCCGCAAGCCAGATTTGGCCCGCCAAGCAGGTTGATCCAGCCTGCGGAGACTGCCACTCCCCCAACCCCAGGCAAATTAGGGCCTAATGTCGGGAGTGTGCTGCACCACGCCGTGCTGGAGGGCAGAGAACAAGAAACTTGGTGTGTTCCTCCCCGCCCCCAGGCCAATCAGGGCCTGGGGCCAGAGAAGTGCACAAAATTTCCTCAAGGAGCGCGTGATGCTTAGAAGCCTAATTGGCCTGTGGGCGAGGGGGAGTGCACGAAGTCTCCTCTCGCCCGGGAAGGGGCTTAGCACTTAAAGTCAACCACCACCTGCTGCTGAGCTGGCAGTTGACTCTAAGCACAGCGCTTCCTTTCAGGGTGCAGGCAGGGAGCGAGAGACTTCATGTGCTCCACATCCCCCAGGCCCTAATTGATCGGGGGCAGGGAGGAAGCATACAAAGTCTCCTCCCACCAACAGGGGCATGGGTGCCTAGAGGTGGTTCTCTGGGAAGAGGCGGGGGCAAAGACTTTGCACACTCTCCCCACCCCCCGATCAATCAGGGTCTGTCCTTCTGTCGGAGGTCCCACCCCTTCCGGGGCAGCCCAGGTCCACTTCAAACATCTCTGAAGTGGTCCCTAGTCAAAAATTATCGCCCACCCCTGAGCTACGTAGTATGTTGCCAGACTTATCACAGACCCCAGTGGTAGGCTTACTCTGGCTTTCCCTGTGCCCCCTATGGACCCAAAAAGAGCAAAATTGCAGGCAAAGGTTCATTAGAAGCCTAATTTGTAACTCCTACTTTCCTATGGCTTGGCAGGAGAAGGCTACAAAAGAGAGGGACAGAGCTGAAAGGAATGGGGGATGTGTGCTTTCCATCTTAAACCTGAAGATGTTAAGCTGTTACACAATCTCAATATGAAAAAAATATTTTCATTCAATCACTTTCTTCCCATAATTCATTGAGCTAGAATTCCATCCTGTCTGTACAGACACACAAAGTTCTGCATCATGAGATCCATTATGGTGGAAGTCTCTACTGCCATGCACCTTACAAAATCATTGATAGCAGAGCTGCCCTTTTGCTTGAGCTTTATACATTAATCCCCGTTAAACTTCTGTTGCTGTTTAAAAGCCAGAGAAATTTCCAAACAAAAAAAGTTCTATATCTTATACTTGGGAGAACTATAGAAACAACATATGCTGCAGTATGCACACACAGGGGAGCCGACAGGCTTGCTGAGCCTTGGGCAAAGTTGGGGGGGTGCGGCTCTGTGCTCCTGGAAGTGGCGGAGCTGGGGACAGCCAGCCCATAACACTTCCTGGAGTGTGCCCTGCCACATTCCCCTCACCTGGAGCTGCCTGGAGCATACCACGTGGAGCTTAGTTAGTGATTTAAAGGGCTTGAGGATCTAGCCACTGCTGCAGTAACAGCTTCTTGTCCTGTTATCAGAGGTTAAGTAACATAATTTTTTCCCCTTCTCTTTATAACAGTCTTTTAGGCACTTGAAAGCTGTTGTCATGTCCCCTCTTAGACTAAGCAAACTCAATTTTTCAGTCTTGCCTCATAGGTGATGCCTGCTTCTGCCCCATCTGTGTACCCTTGAGACTCCACACCCTCTACCCTAGAGAAGGGATCTTAGAATCAAGAAAGGCAGTGGGGATAGGCCAATAATGTACTGAAGCAGAACAGAAGAAATGTCTGACAGCAGCCATTTTAAATATCCTAATCTGGTTTCAATAATTCATACAAAGACTTAATGTATAATTGATTACAGGTACGTCTCTGCTGCTCATTGAAATTAGGAACAGGATAATAAAAATATTTCTAATATTCTTCTTTTATGATTTTGCTTTTAGACCAACAGTGGCTTATTAATGAGAAAAAACAATTGGCTTCCCTCCAGCAAAAGCAGAGGGAGTTTGCTGTACAAACAGAGTCTAAGTCATATGCAGAAGCTGAAGTGCAGAATACTGGAGAATTGGAGATTTGCCCATCCCCAGTAGAGAAGAACAGGAAGAGACTGGTACAGCTGGAACTTTTGCGGAGATATTCTTTAAAGAAAGCAGAAAGAAACATAAGACGGAAAAAGGTAAAGTTTCAGTTGGAGAGGATTGTCAAGAAGCAAAAATTACTGGAAGCCAAGAGAAACCTAGAACAGCTAGAGGCCAGCTTCTGGCTTAGTGAGGATAACTTGAAACAGTCCCAAGTCCTGAACCAGAATACCACAATTACCTCCTGGGAGCACAAGTTGCAAAGGAGAAGCAAGTCATTGGGTTCAAGTTCCTTGCAACACAGAAGACATTCTTTCTGTAATCTTTACCCACCACATGTACCCATTTACAGGTTAGTAATTTTTCATATTTGTTCCAAGTTTAAAAAACATTTGGTGCCCTAATATCAAGTGGCTTACTAAAAAAAGTTTATAAGAGTATATTAAGTCAAACTTTGCGTAAGTCAAAGCCCTGCCCCGTCTTCCATAAAAGTAGTTCCACCATTCTCATTTCCCTTTAAGTCACCAGTCTCATTGTATGATACATTTTCAGACTGTTAGTCCTTGCTTTCAAGACACTGCTCCCCTGCCTAAATCTTTGACCTAGTCTCCTTTTACATTCTTCTTGCCTCCCTGATACGCTATTCACTGGCTCTCACTTGTCTCTAAGTTGGAATCCCTTTCGTAGATTCTTGGTCAAATCTCCATTTTTGCCTGATTCAAACCACTCCTAAAAACTCACTTCTGTAGCATCACCTTGAAAGATAAGCAGGATACCCTTAATCTCTCCTTAAACACCATCTTTAATACACTCACAACATTTAGACTACTAAAATATATATTTGCTTTAGAGTATATATACATATACAATCTGATAGTACTTATAACCCTGCACCATACCTTTTTTGTTGATATCACTTGATTGAGAAGTCCCTCACTAGACTGCTCTTGAGTTCAGGAACTTGTCTTCTGTTTGTTTTCCTAGAAAGCACCCAACACTCTTGTGGGCATTTTTAAATAATTTATAACAGCAGCAGCATTGCTTTTTGTCTGTCACTGACTGAAGTCCTGGATCTGGCTCAGACTTTGCCACTGGCCAGCCATCACTAAACTAGCTGGGAATCTCCTCAGAGAGCTCTCTTAAATTTAAAAACTTTAAAGCAAGGGTAAGGGGCATGACTAGACTTGTAATAAGCCGATTTCAGTGACTCAGGGTTGTATAGAGACTAATAGTGATTACAGCTACCGAGTCTCTCTGAGCCAAGGACATAATACATACGTATATATTCATGCAGTATATGAAAGTCTCTCATTTTTGTCTTGGATTATTTTCACAGCTCTTTATTGAAGAGGGAGACGACCTCCGAATTATCTACCTCAACAAATACCTGTAAATGCCATGAAGGCAATTCACCATGGAAAACACTGTCTCTAGAATATCTACCCAGAACAATTAAAGACAATTCCAGGAGAGATGACCTTAATGACAAGAGGTGTAGTTCCTTCCCATCACAGAGACAGCTAACTAAAAAACAAAAGCCCTCACAGTTTGGAAATAAAAAGGGATCAGAAAAAGACTATAATGGTCCAGTTATCATATTACATAACAACGATAATCAAGAAATGGAAAAATTAGATGATAGACCAGTACAAACTGAACCTCAAAGCCAGACTTCTAACAGCCTCTCTCCTGATCACTATAAGAAGAAAGATGAACTCGAAACCTGTGTTACAGGTGCACAGGTGACCAAAGGGAGGATATTAGGAGAGTCAAGTCACCCTATAGAGAGACAGATAGAAGAAAGTGAATCCCAGGCAGCTCATAAAAAGTCTAAAATGGATTTAAGAGGAGACCACCAAGATTCACTTCCAGAAAGCTTTACCGAGGATGTAAAAAAATCAATAGCGTGTGGAAAGCCACCATCAGGTTGTCTAAGTCAAACAGCGAGGAACTTGAAAAGAGAGCCAAAGATATATTTGCCAAGTCGTGACAGGCAGTCAATGGAAAAGCAGGAGTTTCTGATGACAGCTACTTCAGTAGGAAACCTTAATAAGATAAACATCCAGACACCGCTCCGTTACATGGAAAAAAAGTGGCACAGTGCAGAGGTGTTGAGTGTCGGAATCTCAAATGCAACCACAGATCTGCTAGGGAACTGGCAAGAGGATGATGAAAATGACTTTTCGGATACTGATAGTTCCTACTCTGTGGATTCTCTCTCCTGTGCTTATGCAAAAGCCTTGACCGAACAACTGAAACAGGCAGATTCAGACAGGAATAAATGTATCACTAATCCAGAAGATTCTGAAAGCGATGATAGTCAAATGTCTCAAGACTCGCTGCTAGAAAAAGAAAATAAAGTGAAAAAACAAAGTAAAAAACATTTTCATAGGTTAATGGTTCACCAAGAGCCAGTTAAGTTTTACAAAGACAGATCTGATCACCATGTCTCACCTTTAGTGACCTCTTCCACATCACGGAATGGATTGACAAAAACTGAAAGGAGCTTTTCCCTGGATAGCTTAGCAGATGCAGAAGAGGTGTTAGCAGAAGATCTTGTAGATGAACCCAAATCTGATTCATCTGATGAAGTGCCTGCAGAGATATTTTGGAGGCTGCAGAGTCCTAGGTCTACAGCCATACAGACTGAAGAATACCAGAAACCTGGAGCCTATGATAGAGATATAAAAGGAACAAATTATGATCTAATGCAAAGCAGCTCTTTTTATCTGGGAACTGAAACACAGTCCACTTGCAGTAATACTTACAAACAGCCATTGAAGGAGATGAAAGTTTGTTTTGTAGAACAAAAAGGGTCTCTTCATCAAAGAGTTAATTCTAGAGATGGAAACACTTTGCCTCGCACTGATGCTTTGTCTTCATATAACTCAAAAAGTGAAAATGGCAGCCCTGGAATAGCTGTACCTTCTTTTCCTGAAAGTTTGAAATTTCGTGGTGCTCATCAGAGCAAACTGGAATGCTGGATGAAGAAAGATGACTTAAAGCAGTCAGCTGCTGAAGTGTCTTTTGTCTCTGGCTATAAGCAGTTACATAGTATTTCTCATTTATCACAGGGTGTAAATGAGATAAACGCAACTTTCTCCTCTGATGGATCAGAAATACCATTACCAGAAACAACACATTTTGAGATGGTTGCAAACAAAGCTCCTGAGAATGGATCTTTATTAAGTAAGATGGTTAAAGAGAATGAAGATTCTGTTTTAGAATCTCCAGATGTTAGGTCATTGTTTGTCAGTTCAGTAGGGCCAAGTACTTCATGTGTCCCGATTTCAGCATTTTCAGCAAAACATAGTTATTATGAAGGAGTAAAGTCAGCTCATCCTAAATACAAACAGCTTAATATATCATCTACTTATGGATCTACTCTTGTATACACACAGCAATATAGCTATTTGAAAAAAGCCTCCATGACAGATGGTTTACCACCATTGTCTGGAAAGGCAGAGGTCTCTCTCCCCACAACTTATCCTGCGCTGCCCAAGAATCAGGACTCTAAAAAAAAATCATTCATTTCAACACCATCTATGTATGTTTTACAGCAGAGAAAAGATCATGAAGATTCTGATTTAGAAGATAGCTTATTTAGAACTATTGAAAAAGAAGACACGGATAATGACACTGATAGTTTGATAACAGAATCCAAAACAGTAGATTCAAACACTAGAGATGCATCTGTCAATTCAGCTGGATTGTCTAGAGGGCTGTCTCCTGATACAGCTTTAATATCCACAGTAGAAACATCTTCAGTAAAACAGGCCAGCTGTTTTGCAAAGGAAGGAATATCAAATTTCTGTGATCAGGGTTTCTCTCTAAGTGGTCTGTCAAATGAGAATAGGAACCCTGGTACAAAGGAAAGTTATACACTTAAGACTTCTGTTGAACAAGGAGAAAATTCTGCTGATAAACTAGGTCTCAATTACAGAGGGAATAATTTTGAACCAATGCAGAAGGTGGATCACCATGAGATGTCTGCAGGAGAAATAACCGGAGACAAAGATTTTTCTTCTGAAATAAAATCCTATGGCACGGATCCTTCAGCCATTCCCCGGGATGCTTGTTATGACCAATTTTCAATACTAGTAGACACTTCTCAGAAAGATATAGTCTCTATGACAACAAGTAGAGACTTCCTAACAGAAACTGCATTGGGGGGCCCTTCATTGAGAGATACTGAAGAATATGAACAGAAGTATGAAGATCTCTGTTCACAAAATAGTTGTCAATTTGAAAATGAAATGGTTTTGAAGAATGATTGCCTTGAAAGGATACAGGTGGATAATCCTGAAAGTTGTTCATCCCTACAGGTTTTGGGAAATACTTCATTATGTCTTGAGACTATAAGAAACGAAAGCAGTGAAAGAAAAGAATGTAATTTGAGTTCACACCCTGTAGGCCAGGAAAGGTCTTCGTCCAAATATAGAAACCTGGTGGTAGATGAATTAAGATATCTTAATGAGAATTTAAGCGGAAAAAACACTCACTTCTCAACTGCTGCTGCTACTTGTGAAATTAGAGATGAATCCAACTCTCACAAATTGTACTTTGACACAGTAAAAACTAATCTTTTTTTAAGCAGTTCTGAAACTGAGAAATATAATACAAAACTGCAAGGTTTTACAGCAGTTAATGAAATTTGTGACACCGGATCTAATGTCAGTATAGAAAACAATGTCCAAAAAAGTTGTTGTTCTGGAATAAATTCTAACTGCCTCTGCACAATGTGCTGCTTAAAATCTGAAGAGCAGAAAAGCAAGATGCATAAAAAGACTAAAGTTACTGTAGGATCTGATGATGCACAAACCAAGAACAAATCCTTTCCTGAATCAAGAGAAGAGAATAAAACTGCTTTTTCTTGTATGGTTCATAGAGAAAGTGATTTCTTAGGACAGGTTTTGCTTGTTGGAGGAACTAGTAATTACATAAAAACAGACTCTGGAAAAGTGTTTGAACACAATACAATTCCATCAGACATGACTTTCCAAGAAGGGAGTCCATGTGTGAATAAAAAGCCTGAATGCACAAAGACGAAAGCTAATACTGAAGATGAAATTATCGCACAAGAGACATGGGATCCTTATCAGAGTAAAAAAATAAACACTACTGAAGAAATTGCTAAACTGGTTAACAGTGTCATCAAGTTGGAAAGCAATATTTTGGAAATTAAATCTAAGAAAACTGAAGCCTTGCATAATTACTCAGTAGTTGATGCACAATGTGATATGGCACAAAGGAGCAGAAATAATTTTGAAAGCAATAGTCTGATTCAGAGATCAAAAGATCCCAGCGACTCTGTAGCTTGCACAGATCACCACCAGTTTTACACAAAGTTGCACGCAACTCTACAGCATGAAAAAGCAGAGAAAAAGGAGTCAGGTGTGTTTAGTGTTGATGCAGGACACACTGATGAATCAAAAATAATGGAGCGTTCTGACGGCTGTATTCAAACAAGTAGCTTTCAGCAAAAGAAAAGAAAAGCAGACACAGAAATAAATTATTGTTCAGCAGAGACGGAAGCTGCTTCCAAAAGCACTCCATCATCAGTGTGTTCCAGCTCATCAGATTTCTCTGAGAATACTAACAGAATAATGGAAAACATTCTGAATACTGAAAGCACAGCCAAAACAATACCAGTTAGATTTGGGGACAAGAATTCTTTAGAAAAGAGTGAAAAAGAACTAAAAAACATTTCTAGCAATACAAGTGAAATTTGTATAACCCAATGCTTGGTGATGGCCCATAACAACTTTTTTCAAGAAAACAAAATTGATGGATGCAAAATGATTGGGAGTGAGGAAAAAACTAATGTAGAAGATATGTTGGTTTGCACAGGGAGTGGTGAACAGCATACAGATGAAAATGTTTTATTTAAACAAGAGACTCCAGCTCTAGATCATCTGTATCGTGACAGAGACGACAGTGAAAAAGTTATAAATAAATCTGAGATCTCAGAAAAATACTTTACAGCTTCCAAACTAGAAGAACAAGATGTTTTGTCAATTGATACTTTAAGGTTACCAGCAGGTTGCCAGGATTCAATTGAAAAGAATGACATGACGGATATAGTGAATACATCGGAGGGAGGCATCAGTAACTGTGACAGTTCAGTTGATGATGATGGAGTAATTGAGCAATGTGTAATCAGAGGAGACTCTAGAAGACTTACTAAAGAGAATAGCAATACAAATAGGAGTTCTCATACTGACCACCCCAAGTATGGGGTGTCTGAAGATGTGGGTATACCTTTTATTGGAAGCATATCTAGTCATGTTGAATCTGTTCCAAAGTGCTCCACAGCAGAAGAGAAGAAAACACATCTCATAAATCCAGTACAAATGGCTAAAACAGATGCAATAAATGAAAGCGTGAAAATAGATAATGCATCTGTTTTTAAAACTGATAAAGAAATGAAGGCTTTCAAAGAAAACACTGAGGGTCAGGAGCTGACTGCTTCACAAAATCAGAATGAAGTTCCACCTGAAAACAAAGGCAGCTGCCAACTGACAAATAATGAGCTAAATGAGATCTTAAAAGAAAGTAATTGGGTACCTAAAGGTCATTCTAGAAGTGATGATGCCAATGATTCTGTAGTATCTAATAACCAAGAGCATACACTAGAAACTGTACAGTCTTCTGAAGAAATTCAGCAGTCTTTGCTTAAGGTCTTCCCGTGTCAATCTGTAAATCATCCTGTGTACTTTGGAATAAGTAACAGTGCAGAAATTGTGCAGGAGGATCTCAGTGTGTTAAAAGGACAGGAAAAGATATTTAATAGCAATGCTGGTGCTGGAGTTATTCTTCCTTACTATGAAACATTAATGGAAAATGATGTGCAGGTAGGAGCATCCAGTACACTTAACAAAGAGAGAAGAGATGAATCATTTTCTGATAAAGTGCAGAATAAAAACAGTGCTTTGCTACAAAACATGATTATGCAGGACAAGGAGGAGGATGGACACTTTGCTGTATCTGGGCAATTTCCTTATAACGATGACACACACACTACTTCATATATTGCAGAGTGTCATGAATCTGTAATTGTTGCACCTAGTTATGATACCAAAAATAATTCAGTTTCCCTGGGAAGGTTAGATTTTTATGCAGAGCACAGCACGTGCTTAAGTGTGGGGGAGGAAACAAAAGTTTGTTTAAATTCCTTAGAAGGTATAGTACAAGAAGGAAGCAGGGCTGCATCAGTGTCTGTGTCTGCTCCAATGACTTCAGATAATGAAAATCTTTCCTCATCAATGCTGAAAGATAATGATATGAGAGAAAAAATAAAGCAGTCATTACCAGAGGTCTTGTCTGAGAGAGTGTTTCAAAATATGAATACAAGTCAGAAAGAACTAGGACAATGCAATCAGACAAAGACATTTTCAACTGCAGACTATATTAAAACGGACTTCAGAAGTAATAGTGAAAAGATTCCTGGTGTAATTGGATATCAACCTGAACCCAGTGAGATTCAGGCATACAGGGTTTCTAGAGAGTTCTGTGTGGAATATGAAGACAATCCTGAAGTTGCTTCTGAAAACAAAACGGCCCTCTACAAAACTACTCATCAACCCTTGTGGGAAAAAGCTCATCATGATGAAGTCTCTGCCAAACATAATATGAATTCTTGCATTTCTCAGTATTCTGCTGGTCTGCTGAAGAGTAGTCCTTTTACATTTGCAGATGTTTTGTTAGACAGCAGAGAAGACAAATGGAAAATTGATACTGTTTATTTTGGAAAAACAAAATACTGTGAAAATGAACCAGAAGATTTGGATGTACCTATACAGAGGGATCATCAGAAACAAGTAAATCAAGAAAATGATGATGAAAGCAAAACTTATTCTGGAGTTGGCAAGAGAGAGAAGAGAGAGACACAGCATGATGAAATCACCAAAGAGGTTATGGGAGTAGATCAAAACCAAAAACAAAGTCAAGATTCTTTCCAGAATTGCCATGGAATAAAAGAAAAAAATTGTGTACACTCAGAGGACTATATTGGTAGTTCTAGCATGAAAATGCCAGAAATAAGCTTGCTTACACATCAAAGTCTTGAACAAATTAGCAATAAGGAAACAAAACCTCCTCCCTCACACACTGTGGAGGATGTTCCAGCTTATACAATATTTCAAAGTTCCAACAATCTTAGTACCTTTGAAACCTCCAATTCTCCAGAAGACTCAAAATCTTTGAAATTTAAGCAGCTAGGTGATTCAGTGCAAGACATTTCTTTGACTGACCAGTTGTTGTCATCTACTTTTACAAATCCATATTCTCTAAAAGAAAGACAAGAGAGAGAGTTTCCTCAAGCTTTTCCAAAAGTTTCTTACCCATCATTAAAAATGTTTTCAGAATACCCTCTTACAGCTTCAAACTGTTCTGCATTTGCTATAGTGCAAATGCAAGAGAGTCAATCTGACGAGGTTGTGATGTTTGACCAGCAGCCATCTGCTTCAAGAAGTATTCTCCTTTCTGTTACAAAAGAAAAGGGACATTTTCCAATAGCTGATACAAAATCTACCTCTCAAGAATGTCCTGCTGAAGATGGAAAGTTAATACATAAAAATAACTCTGATCAACTCAACAATGAAACACAAGTTGATAAACAACCCTGGGGTAAAGCTTCACTACAACAAGCATTTTTAGAAAATTTACACAATGATGTTTCTATACCATCATCATTAGCTTTTCCAAGAGCAACTCTTACTAAAGGAGAAAATACGAAAGAGAGAATTAGCAGAAATGAGAACGAATTGCATTTAAACACCGAGAAAACCCTTCCTTCACCACACAGGAAACAGAGAAGACATTTTTTAAGAAAAGATCATATTGAAAATCAAACCATGGCACCATCAGTTTTTGCCAGTGAGTTCATGGACCCACAAATTACTATAGCACAAAACTTGTGTTCAGGAAATAATGTGGATTCCAGGTACATGTACAATCCATATAGGCAAGTATGTCCCACAGATAAAATTACTGCTGATCCCAAAGAAATGTATCCTACTGCCTCAGATTTTGATATAAATTCCCATGCAGATTTACAAGACAGTCTGCAGGCTGGACATGCCAGGGAAGAAGATCAATGTAGAGCAAATGTAAGAAGTGGAAAAGATATGATACATTGCAAAAATAATTCATGTTCAAGTGTTGATAGCTCTCACAATTATCAGAAGGTGGAAAATAATATAATTAAGCAAAAGACTTCAAAATCTGTCATGAAACATGAGAACACGTCCTTCAAAATGTTGCCAGAAAACAGTTGTCTGCCTCCACAAGAACCCAAGTTGGTATTACTTAGGAATGAAAAATCATACTTTCCAACACAAAATGCAAAGCAGTGCAAACAAGATGAACAAAGACATTGTTTACAGAATCACAGATTGTCAGCCCCAGCTATTTCTGCACACTCTGATCTTGAATACACTTCAGAAGTTTCATCTAAGACCCATCTTTCTTTGTATCCTTCCTCTAAATCTTTACAAGAATTGAATATGAGTGTTGAGCCTCCGTCTCCAACTGAAGATGATCTGCATGGAATTGAAAGATTTTCAAAATTGGAGTCAGATAATTTTGCACTGTCGAAATATAAACCCAGATTTCAGCAGAGATTGGTACAAACTCCGAGATTTGCTAAATATGATCCAAAGAACTCACAAAATTGTGGGGAGAGAAGCCAAGGCAACCACTCTGTAGATCCCTCTGCTGTTCACTGTTCAACTACTTTGATACATAGAACTGGTCATTCCATAAATATGGAAGCAAAAAAATATTCAAACAATGCATCTTTACCACAGTGCAATGAAGAGACAACTGAAGAACTGAGATATCAACCAGAAGAAACAGATTTATTTTTACAGGACAATAAAGATGCAATGCATTTTAGTTCAAGTGATATCAATCCATACATTCATCCATGGCAGCAAGAGGGACCCTGCAAGATTGGTTGGAAGCAATATGTTTTTGGTAGTGCGAGTGATGTCTCTTGCAGTCAGCCTTCTCAAAGCCTGGATAATCATAAAGTTATGAGATGCTCTAGTGTAGATAATGGACTAAACTCTCAAAACTCCCCTTTTCACTCTCATCTCAGTTCGTATGCTAATGCAAAAGTACTATCAAGCACTTTAAGCAGCATTGAAGACCCCCAAGGATGGGATGATGTGAGACATGGCTTTGAGTCTTCAAATGACAACAGCAAGCATTATATAAATGTATCCCGTGAGGTACTTGAAACCAACCCCGAAAACAGAATTTCAAAATTTGATAATCCTTCTGAACAACCTGAAAACACTTCCATGCAAGTTGATGAAATTGTACTCCTCTATCCCTCTGAGTCAGAAACAGTCTCCAAAAAACCACAAAGCATTACTTGTGAGCAGGGAACACAAACAATGGTTACAGGAAGGTATAAAAGACAGAAAAGGCACCGGAGAAGCTATACAGATGTTGCTGCAAGAAAACAAGATCCAAGCAGGACTTCATTTCAGAGACCTTCTTCTTGGGCAAGCATGCAGAACCTGTCTGTGCACCTATCACAGCTTCTTCATAACACTTCTGAGCTGCTGGGAAACCTCTCCCAACAGAATGTCATAGAGAACGAGCATGATGCCAAAATCAATCAAAGAGGAATTGCTGATGAGATTGTAAGGGCTGCTATGTCAGACAGTTGTACCCAAACTACAGGGGCCACAGGCATTCAAGCTGATATTTCAGAACATCGACAAAGCAAAAACAAGAAAACCCTATTCCAGGCAAAAACTGAAAATGAACTGATGAAAGCTCAGAAAGTGAATGTGATTGTGAAAGTAGTAGGTTCAGATGTTGTATGTAGGCCTCAGGAAAAGAAAGACATAGGTTTGGCTATTGAAGAGAGAGCTCCAGAAAGCATTGGAATGAGAATGCAGAGCCTTCCTGACTTGAATGACTCTGCCGATGATATTTTGGGAGATTCCTTTATGCATCTCCCTTCGTTAGCCAGAGCCTCCACTCCTATCTCAGATTTAAAAAAAACACCATTCAGTGCACAGGAGAACATTGCTTTTGGCAGTACCACAGTTTCTCCTGTTGTGTCATCTTCACTGAGTTCAGGACAAGATGAATCTTCATGCATGATAGTTAGCCACTCTACTTCTAATTCATCTCGGTCTCCAGCACATTATACTCGGGAAAAGAGAACTGTTGATGAGTCTGATACTGCAGTAGAAAGGAAACTGAGTTATAAAAACACATTAGTTGACAGAGCGTCTTCCCCTATTCTAACACTTAGTGCAAATCCAAGCAGCCAGGTTACGAGTAGCAAGTCCATTTGTTCTATCAAGAGGTCTGTGAAACATCCTAATGATACTTCAAGTTCCCGCTGTAATCAAAGAAAACAAGGATCACATTCATGTTCTGGCTTGGGCACCTTGGAGCTTCATGTTGACAATTCTTCACAAACAGAAACGGACAATGAATCTACAACTTCTGGAGATAACAAGGAAGTGACCAAGAAATCTGGAAGTTTCTTAAATAAGAACATGGCTAAAGAATTCTTAGGAGGAGGTGTTTCAGAAAAATCAAAGGAAAAGCACAGATTCAGTGTTGATGGACACACTGCTATTCATGCAAAAAGACTGTATCATTCAAGTAGCACTTTAGAGGTTTCAGGCCATGGGGAATATTTAGTTGATGATCTCAACGAGCGCATACCAATGGAACGTTCACTACATTGTATGTATGTCACCAGAAGAGGAAGAGGTTCTTCAGGAAGAGTCAGATGTGACAAAACCACCGGAAGTTCTGATGATGCCTCTTTGATTAAAAACCACTCTCAAGCTTCTTATGTTGAGGAATGTAAACATTCACCTTCAAATTCTGACTTGCTTTTTAATCAGGAAATTAGCACATGTTGGTCAAGCAAGACAAATGCTGATGGATCTCCAGAACAACTGATAGAAGCCTCTTCTGCACAGTTTCACCGCTCCTTTTGGAAAAATCAAAATAGCTGCCCTTTTCCACTTTCTAAAATGAGTGATATGCATTTACCCCTTCAAGACGATGATACAGCATCGGCTTCTACAAGTGAATGTAATACTGAAATTTTACTAAATGAGAATGCCTCCTTAGTGAAGATCCATAGGCCACCAAGCTATAGTCTTCAGGACTTGCCCATACATAATAAATTTAGCAATTGGTGTGGAGTAAAGGGCAGTCCTTCGTCCTCAACAATTAGCTTGACTGGTAGTGCTGCTGATTTGCAAAATCAAATGCAAAAGAAGCCAACCAGCAAACGAGCAACTGAAACAGAAGAGAAATCCCAGCCTTTGGAAAATAGAACAAGAGAAATTGAGAGACTTCGAAAAGAGCGTGCCCAGATTATGTCCGGGGTACATCTGGACATGAAGCAGCACCCTCTTACTGTGGAGCTTACTGAAGCAAAGCTGAATTATGGAATTGGGGAAACAGATGCATTACTGAGAATTCTTCAGAATGGAACAGGGGAGGATATAACTTCAGTTCCCATCAAGCAGCAACTTTATGAAAGGTAAATTACTTAAAATAGTTTTGTTGGAGTCTCGTGCATTTTGAATGGAATGCCAAATGTAGAAGTAGTGAACTTAATGGCAGGAGAGTTCTTTTATTAAGAGATCTTAACAGGAGAACAGAAAGGATTGTGTGAACAAGCGTAACATTAAGATTTTCTTACCTGTAGTAAATGACCTTGTTCTCGTAAATAGGCATATGAAGACAATCGAAGTCCTGAGAAAGCAGAGGGAAGAAAGGCTGCAGAGCTTTAGGAGAACTCGCAGTCTCAGTCCACAAAAGCAGCTGAGCCTGCTGCAGACACTGGACACAAACCAGCGGGATTTGGATCTCCCCAGCAGACGCCGAGAGTACCTGCAGCAACTAAGAAGAAATGTAGTAGAAAATACCAGGTAGGGACATGTAAACATCAGCTTTTGGAACCTGTACTGCCTTGTCTGCACATGCATCACTCCCATTTTGTTCATTAAGGTGTCCAGCAATCTTCCGATGGTAGAATGAACACACAGATTCCCCCTAGGAATGCCAAAAGTAGAAGTGGTGACCTTTGGGACAGGAAAGTTGTTTATTATTATTGTTCCATTCAAGGCAATCACATTCTGTACATGTGTTGGTCAGTGTGATTTCCCTTTCAAACTATTAACCTACACAAGATTCTTGTGAGTTAAGGAGAACTATGGTTCCCCTCTTCAAAGGAGAATGCCTCATAGTTCGTGTCTACATAGTTCTAATTCACAGTCTAAAGTAGTAAACAGTAGACTTATTTTTGCATATGTTCAATGTTTAGCAAGACTTTCTTAAAAGAAAAAACAGGTTTCCACCCCATTTTTTATAAATTACTCACCAACTTCTCCTTTCACTCACCTCCCAAAAAACCAGGGAAGAAAGATGGCTTTGCATTATGCTCCAAATATCAATAAACTTGGGTGCTGTCAGAGCAGGGGGGAAATTGAATTCCAGAGTCTAAGGGCTCTCTACTGAGAACCTTAGACCCAATGGCTGTGTCTACATTGGCACCCCTTTCCGGAAAAGGGATGCTAATGAGACCAGTCGGAATTGCAAATGCCGCGGGGGATTTAAATACCCCCCGCGGCATTTGCATGAACATGGCTGCCGCTTTTTTCCGGCTCGGGGTTTTGCCGGAGAAAAGCGCCAGTCTAGACGGGATCTTGCGGAAAATAAAGCCTTTTCCGGAAGATCCCTTATTTGTAGGGATCGTAGGAATAAGGGATCTTCCGGAAAAGGCTTTATTTTCCGCAAGATCCCGTCTAGACTGGCGCTTTTCTCCGGCAAAACCCCGAGCCGGAAAAAAGCGGCAGCCATGTTCATGCAAATGCCGCGGGGGGTATTTAAATCCCCCGCGGCATTTGCAATTCCGACTGGTCTCATTAGCATCCCTTTTCCGGAAAGGGGTGCCAATGTAGACACAGCCAACCTGTTTGAATTTAGAGACTGCCCTGGCTTTGCTGTCTGGTGTAGATAGGGAAGTAGGCTAATAGATCATTCAGACCAGTTTAACTGAGCTTAATAGAGCAAAAGCAGCACCTTAAGTTGATCCTATATGTTAATACAGCAGTTCCCAACCTTTTCCAGATGGGGACCCATTTTGACAATTCAGGAAGATTTGGTGACCCAAGGCAATTCAAAAACTGGGGGGAGGGGTGGGCACAGAGCCACCTGAGGAGACACTTGGCAACCCTTCTGAAATGTAATGGTGACCCATATTTGGGTCCCGACCCATAGGTTGGGAAACCCTGTGTTAATAGGATGTCACAGAGGTGTCAGTATTCTGTGATAAATACTAGACATGTACCCTGAATCCAATTTCCAAACCTAATGGATGTGAGGTCAGCCAGGGCAGTCTCCAAATTCAAACAAGTTGGCCTAGGGTTAGCAATAGAGAGGCCTTACACTCTGGAATTACTTTCTCCCACTGTTCTGACAGCACCCAAGTTTATTGATATTTAGAACATAGTGTAATTTCCTTCATTCACTGTATGAGGGAATGTAATGTGAATGTGGTGATTCAGCGGGTCACGCAACTCGTTCCAAGGCTTTGTGTATCCCTATGAGAAGATTGTGTCTGGGTGGTCACTGAGTTGATTTACCATAGGAGTTCCAGGTCCCCCGTTAAAGAGAGAGAATTAGAGGCATGTGTATGGGAGGGTGGGAGTGAGGAGTTAGACAAGGAGCAAGAGGGAGGCAATAGGGATTAGATGGGGTGGTTGTTTCAGTAGAACATGCATTATTGAGTTTTGTTGCTGCTGCAGATACAATTTTTCTTCATGCATAATTATACGTATTGGAGATATTGTATTTAAATAAAGCCTGAGGTGACCATGATTTCATTTTTCTTTAAATGTTCAGCAGGGAGGAGAGAAGCTAGTCAGAAGCTCTTCCATGAAACAGGGAGTGACGGTCTTTTTTAAAGAATAATCCTGTTTTCTTTATTCTTATAAGTTCCTTGTTCCGTATTGAAAGAAAGCAACTCTTTCTGTGATTCTTGATCATTGTCCCATGGCATAGCGGCAGACATTTCTTGGTGTGTCTTTTCCCCATCCCCAATCTTTAGAGTTCAAGAACCAAAGAGGAGACAGCATCCCTCAGAGATTGAGCTGCTACTCCGAGACTATCAGAGGGCACGAGAGGAGGCCAAGACTGAAATTGCAAGAGCAAGGGACAAACTTCGAGAGAGAGCTGAGCAAGAAAAGAGACGGATACAGGAGCAAATATTTTCTCATCTACAAAGGGTGAGCATTAAATTACTGTAGTTACTGAACCCTTCTGTATGACTCATGTTAATGCAATTTTTTTTATTAAAGTAACAACGATGGTGAATAACCCCAAGGCATATCTTTTTCTTTAACTTTGCCTGTTGAGAAGGTAAAGGTAATAAGGAATAGTGTTGCTAACGTATTTAAAAACAAACAGCTCCATGCTGATTTACTGATGGCGCTGCTAGTGAATACCCTTGTACAATACTGTCATTTTGTTGACAATCAGTATGCCAAGACCCTAAGCTTCCTTCACTGTATGAGAGGATGTCTGTAAGCCATGAGTACTGGTTATTAATGCATGCAGTGACTCTGCTATTACAGGCTTAATGTGGTTGAATTCTATATGACAAAATGAAAAGGAAATATTTCGCCATCCTTTTTAATCTACTTTTCTCTCTCTTTCTCTCTAGTCTGTTGTGTGTATATTTACCCTTTCCCTTTGTTTAGTATTTTGTCACCCTTTGGTCATTTGAGTTTAGTTGAGGTGTTTTGTCTGACTTTGGAATGGTACCATGTTACCTTCAGGTCACTTTGCCCTATTTGTGACCATACTTTTCCTATAGTAACTAATTTGTCACTTCTTATGAACAGAACCTGCAGTAACCCTCTTAGACATTCCCCAGAGTCCAGTATGGACCACTGAACAGTTGTGTCACCTTAACGCTCTAATCTGGGATGCCTTTACACTTCTTTAGTGTCAGGACAGCCACTTCTGACCTGCTTACACAGCCTTTAGCACAGAAATTCATTGCCAGCTAAACTCATGAGTGAATTACCTACAGGGCAGCATCTGCAAGCTCTCTAGTCCCAGCCTTGTTCCCCCAAAAATGTGTGTCTGGTACTGTCCAGCACATAACTGAACAATGCAAGCTTATATAAAGTCTGTCATTTCAGGAAAGGAAACAATATATGCACCAGCCTTGTTATCCCAAGTGGAGTTTCTCGCATACTGGTTATGATAAAACAATAAGTTTATTAAGTACAGAAAGAGAGATTTGTAAGTGGTTGCAAGTGATGATGCATAAAAGTCCAGATGGGTTACAAAAGAAAATAAGAGTAATATTCAAGCTAATGCCTAATTTAACAAGCAGAGGTTTTGTTTCACCATACACTGTTGTAAATTTCATAGTCTGGTTCTCTTTTCAGCCTAGGACCACTCCCCTCTTAGTTCAGTTCCTAGAGAGTCACTGATGCCATGAAGAAATGTAAATTTCTTGTTTACAAGAAGTGAAAAATACTGCACATACACAAGAAAAATCAAACACTCAGCTACAAAACGAAATAACTGGTTAGGTGGTAATACGGTTGAAAAAGATTGCGGGGGGGGGGGCTACAGTGGATCACAAAGTGAAAACAAGTCAATAATATGATGCTATTGTGAAAAGGGCCAATATCATTCTGGGTATATTAACAAGTGTTTTATTTTAAGACACACGCTGTAACTGTCCCGCTGTGCTCAGCACTGGTCAGGCCTCAGCTGAACTGTTTTGTCCCATTTTGGGCCCCATACCATAAGAAAGATGTGGGCAAGCTGGAGAGAATCCAAAAAGGAACAAAAATGATGAAAGGTTTAGAAAACCTGTCCTGTGAGGAAAAGTTAAAAAACTGGGCATGTTTAGTCTTGAGAAGACTAGGGTGGGGGACCGGACAACAATCTTTAAATACATAAAGGGCTGTTTATAAAAGAGGACTGTGATCCATTGTTCTCCATGTCCACTGAAGGTAGAACAAGAATGGGCTTAATCTGCGGCAAGGGAGATTTGGGTTAAATATTAGGACAAACTTTTGTTACTTTGTTAGTTAAGCACTGCCAATGTGTGTGTGGGGGGGTCTCAAACATTGGCACACCTCCCCCCTCCTATTCTCAGCCTGTGGCATGTAACAGTCCAGCTTCCAGAGGGCTGTAATACTGTGCTCTCATTTAAGTTATTGAATTTAGCATGAGGGTGCTGGATGGAATTCTTGGCTGATAAAGCACAGTTCAGACTCGATGATCTAGTGGTCCCTTCTGGCCTGAAACTCTGTGTCACTAGAATAAGATTCCAAAGGATGCTGTTGAATCCCTCAAAGGTTTTTTAAGAATAGGCTAGACAGACATCACTTGTGTTGGGGTTTGGACTTAATGACCTCTTGAAGTCTCTTCCAGCCCTGCATGTCTATGGTTATTAGGGAAATTGTTAATACTAGGGAGTGGTGGTATTTTTTGTAATGTGAATAGCTCAGCCATGGGAAATTGGTTTCATTTGGCAGAGCTACTGTAGTCATTTATTTGGCTAGGTGCTATTGACAGTAGACAACTCCTGCTGTCTAGTATGTTCATAATAATGTGGCATCCTTTACAGGAAGAAGCGAAGCTGAAGACACTTGTAAGCACAAGCACTTTATGTACAGATTCCAGCCTCAGTCTTTCCTCTGGCCCAACATCTGGTTATAACAGCAGCAGTGCTGCTACTTATGTTGCAAGTAAGCTCAGCAAACAGGAATCACTGGTAAGAGCAGGTCACTGAAAACCTGTGAGCAACTGTAATGCCTTTCTGACTTTTGGGTGATCAGAGGGATGTAGTAGCAGGCTTTATTTCAGGCAAGGTTGATGGTTCATCAGGGCTCTCAAAGTCCAAGTATGTGTTATTGATAACTGCAGGTCACCATGTTATAACTGCAAGGGGAGATGACTAAAATGATAGTCCTCACTTCTTTAATATGAACCAAGCTTTGTATGACTTGTTTCAAGATAGTGCATTACTGTTAATGACACCACTATAACAATTTTACTAGCTAAAAGTTTAGTGACCAGAGCTTTCTCTGTTTTCCATAAACTTACTACGTAGATATCAGCTTTGTAAAGAAGGTTTCAGGATATAATCTTGGTATTAAATTACCTAATCAAACTTCTTTCCTTAGTCTTCAGTGTGAAATATTTTTGCCCTCTTTTGCATTACAGATTTCTCCTGGAAGTGCAGAACTCCCAAGAGGAGATACAAGAGGTCGCTCAGCTATTAGAAATAGTCAACTTTATGTGTTAGAGCACCTACAAACAAATAAGAATTGTGGTAAGTGGGGGGGGGGACTTAAATTGGGGCCCACATCATAAATCTGTGTAGATTTATAATCTACGCAATCATCCAAATTTGATTTGATTCTAGATTTTTGAATGTATCTTGTTACTATGCATCTTCCAAAAAAAAAAAAAACACCAACCCCCAAAAAAACCAACCTTGACTACCAATGTCCAGAGTCCAAAATAGAATGCATTGAAAACCAAATTGTGGTGTATTATTTCCTTCTCTGTAGAAGTTAGGAGCTCCAGTCATGGAACAGAATCTCAATTTGTTAGGCATTATACAACAGAGGTTCATAGGAGTCAATTCCTATGTTAGTACTTTGATGGAGGTAATAAAGCAATGTATTCAAACCAGAGGAGCGGAGTATAAATGCCGTCAAACAAAGTTTGCACTAGATTTTCAAGTGTAGGTTTGCAAATTGCATTATACACACAAACACTGACTTGTGTGCACTGTTCTTTTGCTAATATGTATGTAGTAAAACCCTTTAAACTGTACTGCAACTTAATTATGAGTAGATGGTCTTCTATAGATAGTCATGTTGCTTAACGTATTACTGTGAGGTATTTGGGTACCACAATGATGAAGATATACATATAGTAGCCTGAGTAGAATATTTTTTCCTCTCAAAGATTTCTCCTCTAACTTCTTCATCCTCTACAGAGAGCAGTAGCGTTCAGATGCCATTTCCATGTGCTAGCATCAGCCATAGATTCACTCATGGACGAACTCTTTCAGTCCATTCTTCTCCTACAAAAGAATACCAGGATTTGTCCAGACGTGTTTTGGCTAATGCTACCACAGAGGTGAGTAAATGAGCAGTCATTTTTTATTTCTATTTCCCCTAATAGAGCTTGCAGCAGGCTTCCCAGAACACACAGTTAGGAACATCTGTGGCTCCAAGTTTGCAGTCACAGAGAACATCAGCTGTGCTCGAAGTGGAGATCATTGTATACTATCTAGGCAATGGGGAGTTATGGCCTTTCTCCTGTGGAGTGACTGGATGTACTCACACAATTCATACATAAAGGCTGTGTCTAGACTGGCCAGTTTTTCCGGAAAATCAGCCTCTTTTCTGGAAAAACTTGCCAGCTGTCTACACTGGCCGCTTGAATTTCCGCAAAAGCATTGACTTCCTACTGTAAGAAATCAGTGCTTTTTGCGGAAATACTATCCTGCTCCTGTTCGGGCAAGTCGCTTTTGCGCAAAACTTTTGCACAAAAGGGCCAGGGTAGATGGCTGAGATTTGTTTTGCGCAAAAAAGCCCCGATCGCGAAAATGGCTATCAGGGCTTTTTTGCGCAAAAGCGCATCTAGATTGGCACAGACGCTTTTCCGCAAAAAGTGCTTTTGCGGGAAAGCGTCCTTGCCCATCTAGATGCTGTTTTCCGAAAATGCTTTTAATGGAAAACTTTTCCGTTAAAAGCATTTCCAGAAAATCATGCCAGTCGAGATGTAGCCAAACAGTTAGGACTTGCTCTTCAGCCTGGCTGAAGCAAACTGCTGTGTTGCAAGACAGGTGAACACAATATCTAGATCACACAACTCTCCCTTGATTATATCTCTGAATTGTTATTTTTAAGGTGATGGCAGCTTGTTCAAATAATTTGAGGAGCCTTTACAACTGCCAGGCAGCAGCAGGTTGGAAGTAAGTATATGTCAGAATTTTTGGGGGGATGGTACTTGAACACACTTCTTTGTTGGTGTTAGTGCAAATATCTGGAGCTTGTTTTTTTTCCTTTAGATACCAGTGTACAGAAAAAGAGGTACAGGTTTATTACAAAGTCTTTCCATCAGCAACTAAGCATGGGTTTTTGGGAGCTGGAGTGATTGAAAGACCTCTTCCCAATGTGTGGTGCATAGTGAAAGACCCTGACAAAAGGCATCTTTATGACAAAACCATTAATACATCTCGAGTACACAAGAAAGTAACGAGCCATATTCAACTGGGTGAGTTATCAGCTGGGATTGCTCTAGGTAAGGGGAATTTTGTCAACTGGTTCATAGCTGTCATCATCCCCTACAGAAAAACAGAACTTCAGTGAAAATCTGCTTCATAAACTAAACATATGAAGTGATATGCTTTGGTAAATAGTCACTTTAATAATGTGTATATATAGGTCCAGATCTTCAGATGATGCCAATTTGATTCAGAGACCCAGGATCTTTTGATTACACCTCTAAGAGACCACAGAAGCTCAAACACTCTTAATAAAGGCAAGATTCACCCTTAGCTCAGACATAATGAGGAATGCCAAAGCCTAGATGTTACTTTAAAATATTACTTGTGTTTTAAAAATTCATCTTATTGTCAGTATGCCCCAAAGATTCAGTATTTTATTGGCTCAATGTCATCTACTAGCTTCTGTAGAAACAATAAGCTACAACAATGCATATTGCCACCTCTAGCATGCCTGGCTTTTGTCAGAGAAAATAGACATTGGCAGGAAAGCATAAATCTGTAACAAAAGGCTTATTAAATAGCTGATTTTTGACTCCTTACAGTTTAGCAGCATTGACTTCTTAAGCAGATGGCTTTCCCCTCATAGTTCTAATCCACAGCTGTCTCAACATTTGTTGGATAGAGTTCCGAACTCAAGTCACCAGTGGCAGGAACTGTAGAGATGGGGTGCAATGGGCTGGCTTTTTTCAGCTTGGACAAGTTAATATACAGCCATTTATAAATCTTTAAGGCATTGGAGAATTGCGTAGACAAGGAGTAAGTTTCTTCTAAAAACATTCAGAAGCAGATAGCCACTGTGGTTGCTGTAATGTGATTTTTCCCCCTCTTCCCTCCAATTTCTTACAGTATATTTGGTGAGTGAAACTTCATTGTGTTACCTAAAGCAACCACGGGATTTCTGCTGCATCACTGTGGAGGCCAAAGAGGTAAATTTATCAGTACTTGCTAAGATGCAGCCTAATATAAATTGTTTAAGATTACTGTTCATGAAAATGATAGAGTATGGGGAAAGAAGGCCCACAGTTGCACACCATAATGAATTACAGGGGAAGAGATATTTACCTGTGCTTTTGGAGTCCTTATTGGTGTTGGGAGTTCAGATGCTGACCCTCACATTCTAACCTGATTCCTTATATTGCGAGATATAACATAGAATGTAAAATGCTCTGGAAAGAGTGAGTAGAGCAGGGCTACTCAACATGAGGCCCATGGTCTGTTTTTTTGTTTTAGCTCCCACCTGTGGGTGCAACCAGAATAGTCTATATAATGGTCTTCTGGTGATGCGTTTTAGTAGTTAAATTTCTGGACTGTCATTGCTCATTAAAAGTCTTCTCAAAATTTTATAATTCTGTTAAAGGAGCAGGGATTGTGGAATAATCCAGCATAGGGAGGATGCTACAGCAAAGATGCAAGCGATAGTACTGTAATTCAAAAAGCTTCAGTATTCACACCTGAATGTAATACATCAGTAAAGAGAGCAGTGTATCTAGCTGGATATACAGCAGATTTTCTCTAAACACATTTCAAGTGATGAATGCCTGAAAAAAATCACCCTGAAACCATTAAAATACGTAAATTAAAAACATGTAATATTTCAACAATTCCAAGGTTAGAAGGGATCATTGTGAGTGATTATGGTCCAGCTGCTCCATATCCTGTCTCAGGAATTTATTGAATTTCAGGTTATTTAGTTAAAGCATTGACTTTAGCTATTTTGACTAATAAAATTTAAAGCAGCTTAAGTTTATATGATGCTGTTTATAAACTTAAATGAATGAAACTTAATACAGGGTATTTTATCAATTATAAAATAATTTGTAAACAAGCCCTCAGTATGCATACACGCTTTCCTTCAAGCTAACTTTTCACTGCATGTAAGCTGTTTCCTGGTGTGCTGTACTGATTTATTATATGTCAGTGGGGTTGGAAAAAAACTAGACTTACTTAGAAGCCTAGAAGTAATTAAGTATAACTGCTTAGTGAAGTATGAAATAAATTGTTTAAGTCCTCCACAGGTTTTCACAATCCAGCCCCTTATTCTAACGATACCCCCCCAGCATCCACTTAGGAAGAATGAAAAAAGTCAAATCTTTTGCAAGAGGAACTGGTATCTAAATTATAGTGTTGCTCATTTTGAGAGTTTGCAATAGCTGATCTCTTCATCTAAGTTCAAAGTGAAACCTTGTTTTTCATATACATAAAAATACAAATTTTTGTTTAAAGAAAAAGGCTGATTTCTAAAATAGCTTCAAGGGATGCTATGGTTGAAACTGTTACTGTACTTTTATCTACATTTTTGCTGTTACCAGTAGATGATATGGATAAGAACTAGATTCAGCAGCTAGGCCCCAAGTGCTTTCAGATTGTGGGAAGTAAGTTGCTGAAACTGTCAGAGAGCTTACTGGATTCTTACAAAGCTGCAGGACACCCATGATATTACTGTATGAGTCCTATAGAAAATGATGTACCTTTTTGATGTCAGCTTGTGTTTGTAATTGGGACATTTGAGGAGTCCCTTTCATCAGCAATACCTTTGTTTCTGCTTATCACAAGTTATTCCCCATTTCAGAAAGTCTGGTGATGGTCTAGGGGAAAAAAAGACCATCACAACATCAATAGAAACAAAAGGGTGTTTTTAAAATCTAGTCTAGATAATACCCTGGCTTTCATCTTGCTTTGACATGTATGAATGGAAATTCTCTCGTCTGTATAATGAAGTCCAGGATGCACAGCTGATTTGGTGTTGCACATTTTTATTTGCCTACATTTCAGCTGCAGGAGACTCAAGACATTTATAAGCAACTGGTAGAGGCTAATCAGACATTGGCTTTCTTGTCCATATTTCTCCTCTGCTTTCACATTGTATAAAAAACTTGTTTGAGAGTAGTAATCAAGTGTTAAAGGTAAATATTGATACCCGAGAATAGGTGATTTTTTTTTAAATGTAGCACTGATTTTTTCTTTATAGTGCTGGTGTGGCAACTGTGCCTAACATTGAGGCTATGTCTAGACTGGCATGATTTTCTGCAAATGCTTTTAGCGGAAAAGAGCCTCGAGATTGGCACGGACCCTTTTCCACAAAAGCACTTTGTGCGGAAAAGCGTCCATGCCAATCTAGACGTGCTTTTGCGCAAGAAAGCCCCGATCGCCATTTTCGCAATCGGGGCTTTTTTGCGCAAAACAATACTATGTTGTCTACAATGGCCCTCTTGCGCAAAAGCATTTGTGCAAGAGAGCTGTTGCCCGAACAGGGGCAGCATAGTATTTCTGCAAGACCACTGACCATCTTACATGAGATCGTCAGTGTCATGATTATGAGGGTTAGCCAGCAGCCTGGGGATTAAGGGGTTAACTACACCTAGCCAGGTGGAGTGACCAGTAGGAATGTAGGAGGGAGTTTCAACCTGGGACAAAGGAATTTGGGTTTTTTCCTTTCTCCTTTTTTGTCTGAGAGTTCTCTGCAGCTAGAGAAGGACAAGCATGTCTCTCTCTCTCTCCAAGGCACCATTCTCATTTTCTGTAAGTAGGGTAAAGTTTAGGCAGTTTCGTTAGGTTTTATTGTTTTAAGGATTGGGTATGGGATCTGAGATCTGGCACTGTTTAAAAGATGTTTTGGCTTTTCTTTGTAACTAAGTTCTAGGCCCATGGAGTTTCTCCATGAGTATATTTTGTTACCTCCCTATCTAGTCATTATGGTTGCAACAGGAATATTGTTGTAATAATAAAAGTTCTTTCTTTTCTTTTTATTAACCTGGCAGTGGTTAATTGTGTGCCTTGATTTTTATTTTAGGGGTAAGATTTCCCAAATGATCTTTCCCCTGATTTCTTTATCAACATTTGGGTGGTGGCAGCGGAAGTTTTATTCCCAAGATCTAGGTTTTTAAGATCTTGGGGGAATTTTTATACCCAAGCCTGGTAGATAAGGATTTGGGGTACACTTGCTGGCCCCCACTTCTGCATTTATCATGCCAGAGTGGGGAAGGAGCCATGACAGTCAGTGTTCTTGCGGAAATTCAAGCAACCAGTGTAGACAGTTGGCAAGATTTCTGGAAAAATGGCTGCTTTTGCAGAAAAACTTGCCATTCTACATGCAGCCTGTGAGATTAACCTACTTTGAATCACCTACAATAAACTAATGCTACCTGATGGTGTAAACAGATTGTCACTTTTCTTCCCTATAGCCAGAGGGAGGGAATCCCATCACAAGGTAACGGGACAAAACCTCAGAGCATTTTTTGTTAAATGGGCATGAGTTGACGAAGGCATTTACCTTTTGCTCAGGTCTAATACATAGCAGCAGCATTTCAGACCAGAATTTGTCTCAGGTCCTGTGTAACTCATTGTTCCTCAAAAGTTTGCAAGCTTCATTTCCTCCGCTCTAAATAAAATTTTTGGCACTCTTTCCATCTGCAGGAAAACTTGTCAATTTTAGCTATTCAGTCAGTCTATGACGAGTCCATGCCTCGTCCTTGTAAAGAAGTAGTACGAGGGGAGATTCTGCCAAGTGCTTGGATATTGGAACCTGATCAAGTAAATGGAAAAGACATCACTCGAGTCATTTATATGGCACAGGTGAGAGAGTCCATACAAATGTTTTCATTCAGTTACATTCACTTCTCTATGGATTAGTATAAGCACTTTCTGATGTCACCTAATTAACATTAGTCCCAGTAAACTAGCATGAGTACTTTGCAAGTGTTCTTATAACTGACATTTTAAAATCATACTAAGTTCAATTACTAAGCTCATGTTTGCTACCACAGCAGACTTAAGTTCCAGTCTACATCTTAGAACAGCATTTAAGGTAGTACAGAAACAACCTTGTTACATCATAGCAGGCAGACCCCTTTATTGATATTACAGCATCTAAAGACTGGTTTACACATGATATGGTATACATGACAGTGCCTTAACTATAGATTTTGCTCATTACATCTCTTAGCACACCTACTTGCAATGTATTCCGCTCCAGTAAGTTCCACCTGTCTGAAGTTAGAAAAGTAATGGCTTCTAGTAAGTCCCAGAAGCCAAGGTTATAGTTTCCACTCTGTGTCAGTCATTCCAGCTGTAAAACAGGTGTAATAATTATCCTTCTACCACCTAGGTATGTAACAGCTTTGAGAGCCTTTTGTAAAGGTGATTTTATATGCAAACTAGAATTTGTGTGGCTCTGCAACTGAAAGTAAACAATCTCAGTAATAGTTCTATGTATTATCTTGTAGCTATCAAACAGAATGAGATTGAGGTCTTGCATAATGGCATTGTATTATTTTCAGAGTATGGTGTTCATTTCAGCCCGTAGCTCAAGCAGAAAAGGGACCAGAGACAGGTGATGAAAGTGGGTACAGCAGAGACAATGTAATGGCATTGCTGAGAGGTGACAAATTAGAGGGGTCACTGTAGAAGGTTTACAAATTAGTGAAGATAAAATTAGCTTCCACCATTTGAGATAACACAAGAGCAAGGGGGCAATAAATGAAGCTGACATAACAAATGTAAACGTGATCCAGTGAAATGGAAAATCATCATAGTCCTCCCTTTCTCCCCCCTCCCTTTCCATTCTTACAACAAAGAACTCCAGCTAATTAGTATTATTAAGCCAGCTACAAGGAATCAAAGATCTCCAAAACTCAATCCTCTGTTGCCAAGTTGAGTGAGAAACAAATCAGGGAGTATTTGAGACACAACAGGATACTTATTTTAAAGAACTGTGGTACAGGAATCTTATGCTCTTAGAATCCAGACTAAGCCCGTTATTTCACCTGTATGTTAAAAAGTAAAAGGGTAGAACATTACTACACAGTACTATTCTAAGAGATAAAATAGAATGTAATGAAGCTTTTTTCTATTTAAAAGGATTTTTCACCCCCATTTTCCAATTGGCTGCTCTATTGTATAATACTCAAATATTTTAATATAAAATCACTGTACCATATAGTTTCAATGAGTGAGGGCTTCAGTTTGTAGAGTATAGTAAAATACAATACACTTACATTTGCATAGTTTGTCAGAGCAGCTTGTTCTCATGAAGTTGGCGCTAACTGATTAAGCTACTAAAATCACAAGCTGTAAATCAAACCACAAAATTACACTTGCTCAGATGGTACCTAAACACTGTAATTGATAAAGTTGACTGGCTCTTATATATCACCAGTATGAGTAGGCAGACAACTTTAGTGGTATGACTGAATCTGACGCTAAACACTTTACCTTTGTTTGCACTTAACTTGCTTATTTCTTACAAGCTGCCACAGGTGTAACAACCTGTGTTTATACTCTTAAGACTATTTCCAATGGCTAAATAGTGTGACTTGAGAGGACTCACAAAAACCCTTCTATTCTAATTTCTCCAGGTCGATCTTGGCGCTCCAGCTATCCCTCCAAGGCTTCTGAGCTCCATTGCTAAGCGACAGCCTCTGGTGATTGCTAGGCTAGCACATTTTTTTGCTAGTTAACAATAGCTGGCACAAAACCAGATATGTTGTTACAGTGGGAGAAAGCAACTAAATACCAGGAAACAAATATGAAATTATTTATCCTCCTCTCAGAGAGTAAAATTAGGCTTCAGAAATATTTTCAGTCATGCCCCACTTCAGAACTGGATGTGAAAAGCCACAGGCTACCCAGGCATGTGCAAAGCTACTCCTGAAACACACCAAGGGAAGATCATCAGCTCCAAGAATTACTGTTCAAAAAGGAAGTGTTCCTGATGTACCTGCCCTTGCTGGTCAGTACTTGGAAGTGCTGCCTGTAGAAAAACTGTCAGCAAAAACAGAAAGCCTTCACCTTGGAAATAGTCACCATCTATCTGGTTGGCTGCAAAATGCCAGTTAAACCATTTCAAATGGTAATCTTTTCCTCCAAGATGAGAGAGTGTATCATGGCCAGCAGCCTTGTACAAGCCCTTACACAGAGAAACAAAACTAGTGTAATGCTCCTTGTAGCGTCTAACAAAGATGCTTACGGATGGAGACTTCATTATAAACATTGTACATAAAGCCAGCTTTCCCATCTGCACAAGTTCTTTCATCTTGGCAGGGTTAAAATGTTATCAGCATGATCAACCAGTCACTCTACACCAGATTGAACGAAGACTTCCATCTAGTAGATCAGACTGCCACTATCCAACAAAAGTGGCAAAAAAAAACCAACCACACCTCAGGAGACTCAATTTATTATTGCTCTACTACACAACACTGCAATGCAGAATTAGGTGCTTTGAAGTGGAGAAACCAAACTGTCAGTTTTAAAGCAAGATTTTTTTTCAAAAGGAGTAGAACTGACCATTCAAGTTGTTTCTAGAATTAAAATCCTGCAAACATGAAATGTTTAGATATTGTCATGATAGCTGTTCCATTGTTTCCATGCTCTCTCACCTATATCATTCTCTAGCCTGGGACAGTTGCTAAGATCCAAAGCCCCTCCTGTTCATAGTTACCTTGCAGCATTCCAAATGAGCTCATGAGTAGGAGAAAAACCTCCAACTGTGTTTTGTCTGGAACTCTAGCTTTAAAGCTTTATATACAGAAAACCCTCTTGTAAGTGTGTGTCATGGTCATGATATCCTTTTAAAAATAAGTAAGGAGCTACATTTCATTCATCTGTATTTTGAGTAAAACTCTTCAACACTGCTATAGCAGAGGGCCACTTACATTAGTGAGCAGATGGCCAAAGATAAGGCATCTTTTTTTTGCTTGAAAGAGGTAAAGCTCAATATTGTTCAAAGTAGTACTGCACTTTAAATGTGATGAATGGGTATCTATATCAAGTATTAACTTTAGCAAAAGGCTGCATCGCTTATCATGGCAACTAAGAAAAATCAGCCATGTTTTTTTCCCTAGAACAAGTCCAATGCACCTTTAGAATTAGAACTAAAGTCTGCCTTGAGGTTACCTGTGTAATCTACTTACTTCTGAAGTTGCACACACATACCTACAGTGGGCAGAATAAATCCTAGTAAACTAAACATCTGTCTCAAACAGTTCAGAGAAGTTACGTAAAATACTGATTTCTCCGCACCTACTCAACATACATCACTGCTGTTGAGTTTATTTCATTAAACATCACCCATCTGCCAGAGAAAACAAGTAACAGAAATAGGTTTCAGCCACATGCCATGCTCCCCAAGCTACACTATTTAAAGGGTAACAACCAATATCCATCTTCCTAATAAAAAAAAGCCAGTGCATGGACTTGTTAATTGGTGTGGACTTCGTAAAGTGCACAAAGCAGAATTTTTCCTGGCTGTAAGTGTCCCAGAACTCAGCAGTAAATGCCACATTGCAATTGGGGAAGTACCAATAAGCTATTTTATGGGAGCTCTACAAGGAAAGGTATGAAATCTTCACGTAACCCATCAAATATTTTCTGCATAATTGAAGGTTTGTTTGTTTGTTTTTCTTTATTTTGGACATGGCACTCCGTTAATGACAAAGCAGTTTTTTTCAGGAACAACATCTAGAAAGACTCAAGGAGGTCATAATGACAGTGCCTAATGAAGGATAATGTCTTATTGTACAGGGCATCAGATGTTTATTTTTATAAATGCATATGATTTTTCTATGTTTACAAATTAAGTTATTTATATATATGCTTGTTTTGAAGTTTTTTATATGCTGATGAAGCTAATTTTTATTTTTAATGGTACCCAATTAATAAGCTTTTTTAATAATTGTCAATTGATACTAAATAGCCCTATTTATACAAATGTTTCCTTTTGCAAATATAACATTTTATGCTACTGTTAATGTGTGGGATTGGTTTGTTTAGAAGGTGGGGAAAAAAAGCTAGTTCATGTATTTGTTACCAAGACTAGGTGAAAACTTCCTGTCAATATTTTACTACCATAGCAGTAGATTTTGATGATGGCGAATCAAACCAATCATACTGTACCATCTCTTATCCCATCTTGCTTGCAACAAGGATTGCTATTTTCATATTCACAATAAATGGCATTTTCTAACCCAAAAAAAAAAAAAAAAAAAAAAAAGAGAAAACACCCCAAGCGACATTCATTGTCTCAGCTCGCATGTTATAACCCTACTCAGCAAGACATTTTTAGCCCCTCTATGGTCATTAAAAACAATTCAGTTTAAGCTTTTTGGTTTATTTCCTAAAATATATTATTTTATGGTAAAAGTAGTTCTTCTATAGGCCTTCCATAAAATAACCTCTAAATGAAAAATTATAGAAGTTAAACTAGTCTAAACCTCTACACAAAATGCAAATAGCAACAGACATTTGCAGTTCCTTCACATTGTGTGTGCATAGATAGCTTTTTCCATGCAATTCAATGCCTAGCTCTTTAATTTTGAGATACTGAAATCAGGAGTATAACACAGTCTTATTCAAACTTCAAGATGTCCTGTAGGGGAGGGGCAGGCAAACTTTTTGGCCCAAGGCCTACATCAGGATATGGAAATTGTATGGCAGGCCATGAATGCTCACAAAATTGGGGCTGCAGTGGGAGGAAGGGCTCTGACTAGGGTGGGGCTAGCGATGAGGGGTTTGGAGGATGAGAGGGGGCTTCAGCTCGGGTATAGGTGCCATGCTACACTTACCTCCTCAAGCAGCCCCTGGAAGCAGAGGCATGTCCCTCTTCTGGCCAGGGGGCCCCTGCAGATTATTGGTTATAGTTCCCAGCCAAAGGAAGCTCAAAGGAGGCTGCATGGGTTCCTCCCAAACAAATGAGACTAAGAGAAGCATACTTCCCCTCCCCTCACTATCTCACCCCAAAGGTTTTCACTTAAATTGAACACACACAAAGTAGAATGCCTTACCAGTCACCCCACACACCTCACTGGGAACCAGCTGTACACAATCAGGCAGCACCAGAGACAAAAAAAATACAATACCATCTTAAAGGTAAACCACTAAAAAGCTTTTCCCTTAAAAAAATGTGATAAGGGAACAGTTTCTGTTCTT
The DNA here is from genome assembly GCF_049634645.1 of Pelodiscus sinensis. NCBI lineage: Eukaryota > Metazoa > Chordata > Testudines > Trionychidae > Pelodiscus > Pelodiscus sinensis. The sequence goes on from NC_134714.1 coordinate 66,767,819, forward strand.
GCTGCCTTAATCATCTCAATTTAAATAATAAATTTACTATCCAAAAGAAAAATGTTTCAAGTTGATGTTCAGCTGAAAACTTTTAAAAGTGTGTCAGAGCTGCAATCAGCCTCCATTCCTGAGGTGTTTTATAACTCAGATTCTATTACAGCAATTAACAAGATGAGGGCCCTACTTTGCCTATTGAATATAATGTTGAATTTGCTAATTTATTTAATCTTAAAGTATGGAATAGTGATAGAAATGTAGCCGTGTTAGTCTGGTGTAGCTGAAACAAAATACAGGACTATGTAGCACTTTAAAGACTAACAAGATGGTTTATGAGATGATGAGCTTTCGTGGGTCAGACCCACTTCCTCAGATCAAATAGTGGAAGAAAATAGTCACAACCATATAATATGGGTCTGGCCCATGAAAGCTCATCATCTAATAAACCATCTTGTTAGTGCTACATAGTCCTGTATTTTGTTAAAGTATGGAAGAACTAGATTTACTTCAGAGACGAAAGAGAAAATGGAAAGTCTGTTACCTGCTTATTTCTTTTCTTGGCCTGGCCAGAGATCATTAGGTTGTGCCTTTCTTCCTGCAATTCAACTTTTTCATAGGGCTTGGCCTATCCTTTATGGGAATACTTCTTACTACATAAATTCCTGAAAAATAATATGCAAGATAAGTATAATACCTACATAAACAAACTCTCAGGAGGTCGTGGTATAGATATCTAAAGCACTCATCTTGGACTGAGAGGGTAAAATCAGTCCCAGGGGGAAAAACAAAACAAAAAAATACACAGACCTTCTTCACAGGGAAGTAGAACATGAAGAAATAAGGGAGGAAATGCATAAGTGAGAAATTTGCCCCTTCTCTATAATGAACAGAACTTATTGATTGTGGTCATGGTGATTGTTGGGATTGAGAGGGGACCCTCACATGGAGAAGGTGGTAATGGACATATAAAATCCCTTAAAATAGGGGAGTTGCAGGAAGTCCCTGAAATAGAAGGAATAAGTGATGGCACACGGTGCAAGGAGTTCCTGATATGTGGAATAAACTTATCTACACAAGACGTGAGCGACATCCAAGTACATAGTTTTCACAGACTAAACATGCATCATCATGCTTTCAGATGTTTTGAGCAAAATTAAGGAACAATTAACATGTTTGTATAGTTTCATTGCCCCTTCTGGCTGACAAACACCTGCTTCCTGTTGACAAGTGTAACAGAACATAAATAAATGATCAGATCAAGTCATGACAATCTGCAGTACTATGGGCAAATATCAGGTAGGGGACAAGCCTGACTGAACAGAAGAGCTTCCCAAAGCAACTTGAATATCAATTAGGAAGTCTGGTGTTATAACACTATTTAGCACTGCTGACACAAGATGAGATGGTTGGGAGGCCTTGCACATCAACATGTAGGCTACCCAGAAGACCTGGCTTCTCTTGCACATGATAATTTAGTGGAAAGCCTGTGCAAAGCTATAGAAGCCCTTTAAAGGGATATTCCTTGTTTAGGATTTGCCATTCAAAAGCTGAGGTAAAACTCAGGAAATCTGGGCAAGGAATCTGGAATGACAGGAACACTTTGATCATCTTTTCATAATTCTTCCCAGTAGTGGAAATGAAGAGAATAGCAGAGAAGCTGATATGGCCATCTGAACTCCACATCTAATCCATTGGTCTTTATTTGACGAGTTAAGATTTTCACCTTGGCATTTCACCTGAACATGAATAGGTCCCATCTAGGAAGTGGCCTCGCTCCTTGGATTTTAGCTAGAGCTCTTCTTGGTTTAGCTGCTGACAATTTATCCAACCCACTGCTATGTTCAGCAGTTACATTAGATTAATTGCCCCAATGGAGCCAATGTGACCTGGACTACATAGTCAGACTCCACCTCCTTATGGTGCTTTGCTATTTTAGATATACTATGGTCATTGGGTTCTAGATGTCCAGAAAAGCCAGTGTGCACTCTCTAGAAAACTGATGTTCTGGACCCTAGTTTGGCCTTCAGCATCACCTGCACATGGACTCCCTACCTTGAAAAGCTGGCCTTTGTGTAGCTACTTTCAGGATTTTGGAAGAAGCATTTTTCTAGTCACATGGGGTTCTTGTATCCATTTCTTGTTGAGAATGCCTCAAAGGCCAAGGTCTATCCGGAGAACCTCCAACGGTCTCTATCACATGCAGACACACACACACAGGACTAGCAGGAATAGATGGATTGATGATAGGTACTGAGACATTTTGGTTTCTTGATCTGGTAGTATGTCCTATCACATATCCATGATGATGCCTTGATTAACATGCAGTCTAAGAATGGGTATGAACAAATTCCTAGACTCCTCAGCCCACCTGATAGTTTTATCCATGTCCTGTGAATAAACAGATGGAAGAGTAACATTATGTAATGATAATCGGGATGTAAAATCCAGTTTAATCAGTTAACTAGTTAAACATTATGTTTAACTCAACTGCTTAAACAAGGTGGGGAGGGGGACCTGCAGTGGACGGGCTGCTCCAGCCCCCACTGGTTAACCATAACCAGTAAGCATCACCCAAATAAGGGTGATGCTTACCAATTAACCATTCACTTCCCTAAATGACAGCAGCAATTGCTACACACAAAACACAAACTGCCAATGGCAGGATCTGACAGGATCATGCAGATAAGTCTCTTCCTGGTCCATCAGTACGGAAGGTCTCCTGAAGAGATTAGAGAGAGGACAAACGAGGATGTCCACTTTGTGCATCATCTTCCTTGATCATGCTTTCTGAAGTCTAGGATGCCTTAGTCTCCTAACTTTTCTTACTATGAAGAAAGTAGAGCAATGCCCTCAACCTTTTTCCTTCTGACGAACAGGTTTTATCATCATTAGCACTAAAAGTAATAAAATTTTCATCAGAAATGGCTTAAGGTTTTTTTATACCAGGAGTTTTGAGAGAGGATGAAGGAAGCTGAGCAGCCTGGCACTAGAGAGCATCCATTCTGCAATGACACTCCTGCTCAGTTGTCTAAGTTGAATGAAATCATCTGTCTAGGAAAGAAGACATGCAGCAGTTTATCTCCATGTGAATGTAGGCTCTGTTGCAGTTATACTGTCTATAAGATGACTTGTGGACTTCCCAGGAAGAATCTTGACAGAACAGATGAGAAAAGTGGAAAAAAATTTTATTGCCCCCAAAGAAGCTTTAAAAATCATGAGGCTACAATGTAAAGGTAGTGGTCTGAATTGACATTGTGTTTCCACCACTTGCAGCAATTGGATGCTATGGAACAGACAAGACCTGGTGCCTGGGGGAGAGCCTCCAGCATTCACAGGAAAAGAAGTGTAGCCCACCAATTTTGGGCCAGGGAAAGCTCAGGATCAAAAACTGATTGTATGTAGCGTTCACAGCAATTCGCCACCCAACACAAGCAGAATGTTTGAAAAGTCAGTGATACACCTGAGTTAGCTGCACCAGAAATATCACTTTTCCAACAAAAGCCTTGCAGAGCATTACAGAATGAGTCAGCTCCCTGGCCTGCTTCTTAGAGATGGACATCCTTGCGTGCTTCAGTTTGCAACCATTAAAAAAAAAAGCGCCGATGGCCTAGCTTTTATACACTTACAGTTCAGACATACAACAGGGCTGCATTTTGATAATCTGTTTATTATAGCAAATCTGACAGCTTCACTGAGATCAGTCGTGAAATGGTCCCGTTGTACTGAATCCCCAGAAGGAAGTACATTATAGTACGAGGCACACCTGCTCTTTCAGTTCATACTGCAGCAGTTGTTACTGTCCACACACTTTGTTCACATGCTACGGTACTATTGAATAGTACCATGTGAGTATGACAACAGCAAACAAATAACACTAAGATCAATACCTGGTGTTTGCAGTCTCCTTCAATCCAGCTCCCAACAGTCTTCAAGTAGGTGACAAAACCCAAAACAGATGCCACACATGCATCTTTGCTTCCCTCGTTTTATCTGTGTCTGGTAGACTTTAATAGTAGTCAGATTTATGTAGTTAGTCTGATGTTTAAAAACAATTCAGTTCCTTGACATTGCATTTTATACCCCAAGAATTCTTATCCATACCAGCAAAAGACGGGTTAATAAGCAAAAACCATAGCCATGCAAACAGCCTGGGATTCACCTTGTGTAGCTGTCTGTCTTAGGAAATAGATTTGCTTTCTGAATACCTTGTATTTAGTGCGGAAAAAAGATGCTCCATCAGCCCAACCTGTTCGGCAAAATCTTTCCTTATACAGCAAGGCAAATCCTATGCAAACTCTCTGAAGAGTGATTAATATATTGCTAAAAACCCAGTCCCCAACATAAGGAATACTGTATTTAAGATACTGAAAATAAGACACCCCTCTTTATTAGCAGTTTCCCATTTAAGGTTGATCCCTGGGGATGAACAGCACTCACCAGCCTGCCATAGCAGTGGGACTGCAGGACCACTTCTTTCCAAACATCCTAGTGATGCTCCTTCATGGGAGTTTTGTTACAATTTCAGTCTAGTTACTCTACTCTGTGCTTATCAAACAAGAGTATTTCTATGTTACAAGCCTCAAAACCAAGGCAATAAGGACTTTAAACATAGTGTGTAACACATACATGGCATTTATACTCACATTACAAAAGCAATGCCTCTTAAAATAGGTCAACTCTCCCCAGTAATAAAAGATAAGCAGACGATCTCCCTCATTTCTATAAAAAACATGAAATACAAGTGCTGCTTTTGTTTAAGTGAGATACAAACATAAGCACACGTCCTTTAAAATATCTGATCCAATGCTCCAAAATACACTGTGATTTTACTTTTAAAACAAGTCTTAAAAATTTTTAAAAAACAAACCTTCAAGCTTGAGCTCAAGGTGAAAAATAAATATCTGTTCATCTTGTTGGGACTTCTTCCCTCTCCAGTTAGCACGGTGTATTTTCTAACAGAGTCCATGAAAATCAACTAAATTAAGAGATGGCACCACAGGAAACCACCAGATCTCTCTCCAGCAATGTGGCAGGTTTTGTGCACTACAACAGATTCCAGGCACCGTTCAGAGCCTCTTGTTGCAGGAGTACGAGATGTGTTTCCATTACAACTGTAGATCATTGGCTGTGAACCACCATAAGATTCTTAAAAAATTTCCAAAGTTAGAGCAACTCTTGGAAACATTTCCATTGGAAGATGTAAACCCCTCCAAACACTGAGGGACGTATGTTCTGTCACATTTTGAGACACTCCTTTGAGGGAAAGTTTGATTCAGTTTTTGCACAAGTGACCCTTCAACACAGTGTGATCCAAGGAAGGGACTTACTGAATGGACTCAGGAGCATTATCAAATTCCACATCTTGAGTTCTTCTCAATTCTCTAATCCACTCAGATACTGTCTGCACTAGCTTTGTGCTGCCACGGTACCTCTTGGTTGTCTTACCAGTTCACAAGGCCTAGTCCTGGGTTCCGCAGCATGATGCTCAGATATAAATATTCTAGAAATCATTTCCAGTTCTTTCAAGAAATCCTGCAAGAAACAATACAAACCAGAGACCATATTTTAAATGCGTGAAACAAGGGATACAAAAGTATTTTCAGAAACAAAGGTGGTATTTCCCAGGCAAATGGATCCAAGTTTTGTGCTGGGAAATTAATACAATGACACAGGCTATTCCACTGAAAACAGTTCAAGCAGAGTGAGAGGGCAGCTGCCATAGTGATAAGATACACAGATTTTGCATACCAAGCCTTCCCTTTGATCCTTGTGCCCATCTTAGTTTATATACTAACCTGGTATTAGCCGCTAAAAATCACTGCCTGATTCTCAGAACTGCTGAGCACCTGCAGTTTCCACTAACTGCAGTGAGATTTATGTTGAGCACCTCAAAAAAATCAGGCCACATTTAGTCAGAAGACTAACTTGAGTCTCTCTCATTTGAAAAGTCCAGCCAGCAGGCAAAATTATCTGGTGCATTCAGAAACAGATCCAGTTTAAGAATCAGGGAACAATCATGTTGACCGACCGACCATATTACCCCATGGAAAAACTCTACATACACAAAAATCTGGGCCTAGGTGTTTGGGGTGGGGAGTGTACAAAAAATTAAAGCTACACTCAAACTGACAGTCTCATATTCAAGCCTGAATATTAAGATAATACAAATACTTACTGAGGGCCAGAGAAGTTCTTGGAGGCTATGCAAGCATCTCTCTATCTCTGCATTTTCCATCAGACCATGCTCAACAAGTCCATGAAGCATAAACAGGAACAAATCCCACTGCAGAATAAACAAGGAATGTCAAGTTCCTCAAAATAGACTATGGCCTGCATCTATTTACTGAATCTATCTACTTTACTTGTACAGGCGGTCCCCGGGTTACATGGATCCGACTTACATCGGATCCCTACTTACAAATGAGGTGAGGCAACCCTGCACTAGCTGCTTCCCCCCAGCAGACCAGGGAGACGCGAAGCTAGCGCCCTCCTCCCCAGCAGATGAGGGAGACACAGAGTGGCTTCTCTCAGCAGACACCTCAGCTTGAGAATAAAGGACTGAGGGAAGTGAGGTGTGGGAGAATAAAACTGAGCTCTGGAGAAATGTTTGGCTAGAGTTTCCCCTACAATATGTACCAGTTCCGACTTACATACAAATTCAACTTAAGAACAAACCTACAGTCCCTATCTTGTACGTAACCCGGGGACTGCCTGTACTGTAAGAACCTTGTACAAGTTATGTTTTGATTTTACTCAAACTTATACTATGGGGAAAAAGCAAAGGTGAAAGGTGGAAGGAAGAACTAAATTCGGTCCCTGAGTTTTTGGGACAAACCACATCTACTATATGATGACAAACATTCTGAATAGCATAAATTTCCCTTGCTGCTCGTCTATTTTACAACAAAACAATCACACCATTTAAATGTGAATGAATGCAAAATAATGCACATTGGAAAATATAAGCCCAACTATATATACAAAATAAATTAGCTAAATTACCACTAAACTAGCTATTACCACTTAACGATTTTGGAGTCATTGTGAAGAGCTTTCTAAAAACATCTGTTTAATGTTCAACAAAAGTAAACGAAACCTAACCATGATAGGAACCACTGGGAGAAGGATAAACAGAAAATCTAATAATGCCACTATATAAATCCATGGTATGCCCATATCTGAAATACTGCATGCAGTTCTCCTTGCTCCAGCTCAGAAAAATATATGTAAGAACTAGAAAAAGTACAGAGATATATAGAACAGCCTCCATATAAGGAGATATAAAGGCTGGGACTGCCCACTTTAGACAACTGTGGCAAGATAGGAGAGAGAGCTATAAAATAATGAATGCTAAAGAAAATGTGAGTAAGAAAGTATTATTTATCCCTTCACAACACACAAAAGAAAGTCAAAGACATGAACAGGCCAAAGGATTAAAACAAACACAAGGAAGTACTTTTCACAATATACGCTATCAAACAGAGAAACTCATTGCCAGGGCATGTTGTGAAAGCCAGAAGTGTACCAGGTTCAAGATAATTTCATAAGTTCATAGAGCACAGGTCCATCTATGGCCATGAGGAATGATAACAGGGATGCAATCCCAGTCTCCCAGAATCTGACTGCTATAAACTGGGACTGGACCACAAGGAATGGATTACATGATAAACTGCCCTGTTATATGCTTCAGAGCATAGACACCAGTCACTGCCTGAAGACACGATACTGGGCAAGATGGACCATTGGTTTGATCCATTCTAACTGTTATGTTGATTTCAGTTGTGGATTCCCAGTTGGAAATAGACTGTTTCTTACCCAACTCTAGGACAGGTTCCTTTCTAATTTTTTAAAAAGCCGATATCCTGGTGTGGAACTAGACAGGAAAATTCTTCTGACCCAAAGTTAACCATTTGCAGTCCTATAATCTCTCAGGTTGATCAGCTATATTGTAATTTGCTCTGGCATTAAACTGAACAAATTCTAGCACCACTTGCGTCTCTTCAATGTCACAGTCTGCCTTCTTGATAACATTAGACACTGCTCTTACTTTTCTGTTGTCATTGAAGAAACTCATTGGCAATTGAGCAGCGAGAGCCAAAACATGCTAGCTTTACATGATCGCAAATCACAGAACTCAGCAGAACTCCAGTGTGTGTATGGCAAGCAGGATTGGGCAGCTTGTTTTGTAGACCTAAGGAAGTCCCACCTCCCATTGCTCGACTTCCGCGAGGTAGCCAACATTCTTTCTGCTGAACATCAGTTGAACAGGAACAGGGATCCAAAAGTCTTCCTTCCAAACAGATAGAAGCGATTTCAGAAGGCCGTAGACAGCATTCTTCTTCCCTCTCTGTCTTTCAGGTCTCTTCTGGCTCTGAGGCTTAAGGCCCTGGATAGGAACACGATCTGAAACTATGGGATGGAGGGGATGGGACCAATACAGTTTATTACTATTACATTTACAGTCATCTTGGTATGTGCAGCACATTGTTAGGTGAGCAGACAAGCTTGGCTAGCGCCAATACAAACACGAAGGTAAAAACACTGGTGAAGAGACAGTGCAGAGCAGCAGTTTCAACGAAGAGGGGGATCAGAATCTGGGATCAGGCAATATTCTGAGCTCTGCACCCATGGCAAAAGAGTTTGCAGACAAGAAACAGAAGTCTATTCTGAAGTAGACTAAAGCTATTCTACTGGCCCACTGCTTTTTAGTCACTCCCACAGAAGCCAATGGTTATTTTAACTGAACAGAACATATAAACAAAAAAGTATGTTTTGTGTTAATAGATCAGTAGATCCTAGATTGTGAGGCTGCTGTATAGTGGATTATACAGCAGCCTCAGTTAATAGTGGATGAACAGTTTATAGTGGATGAACTGTTCCTTTTTAATTATTCTTATTACAGTATTTGTAAATTCAGCTAAATAATGAACCCTAAAAAGCTTCAGATCTTCCCTGTAGTCGCTTATCATTTTATGAAAAGGCAGAACTGCACTTCCAGCCTCAGAAAAGTGCTTAGCATAAGCTTTACACACATCCAAGGTATAGGAAAGACTGTTCTTTGAAAGGGGAACATTTCAAGAGGAGCCCACTACTCCCTCTGAAGACTGTAGATCGGGGTGGGTAATAATTTTTGATGGAGAGCCATTCCAAGAATTTGGTAAGTGGTCAAGGGTCACACTCATCCATTCTACTAACACAGAAGGTGCAGGGTCTGAGATGGAGATGAGGTACAGGAGAGAACTCAGAGTAGGGGTTTCGGGTGCAGGAAGAGGCGTTCGGTGTGGGAGGAAGTTTGGGTAAAGAACAGGGTTGTGACGTGTGGTAATGGGCTTGAGATGCAGGAGGACTGCAGGAGGTGTGGAAGAGGGATTCCAGAGGGGGTGGTGATTTGGGTTGTGACCTGGAGCAGAGGGTTGGGGTGCAGGGTCTGGTGCAGGTATGGGGGTGCAAAGGGTTTGGATTACATGGGGCAGGGGAGGGGCAAAGAGTTTGGGGGGGAGGGGAAGAGGACTGAACTGACAGGTGTGCTTTGGCTGGGAGACACTTATCTAGGTAGCTCCCAGCCACCAGCACAGCAGGTCCCCCCTGCCTTCCACAGCCCCACACACCATTCAGAGCTGCTAGCTGCGGGGGCCATGTGCTTTGCTGAGCACCGCAAGCCAGTGATTCTTCCTGCACTGGGTAGTGCGCAAAGCCCTCTCCCCGGCTATGGCTTGCAGCAGTGCTCAGAGAAGCGCATGGCCTCCACAGCCAGCTGCTGCGTGATGGGTCAGGGCAGGCAGGGAGCTTCCGTAGGCTGGATTGGGTGGCTTGGTGAGCTGAATCCAGCCCACAGGCTATATTTTGCCCATCTCTGCTCTAAATAGCAGAGTGTGGAAGACTGGCCATTAGCTAGAAGTGTGTGAGACATCAATGCAAGTATCAGAGACCACAATCTGACAATTAGCAAGAGGAGAAATCACACTTTGTAGTTAAGCTGCTGCTATGAGACCAAGACAATACTGTGTTGGCTGAATCTACAGAGAGGTCACTGATCCACGTGAAATGAGCTACTGTCTCTCACAAAAGAGGCATGACCACTGGAATCAAGCATTCCATTTAGAAAAATGTTCAACTCCAAGAACCCAGAGACAGGGATCTCAGAGCTCACTGAGTGTCTTAATGTGGGGACCAAGAAATGGGAGGGGGGAGAGTGTGACTGAATTAAATGTGTAGCTGAAGGAGGGTCAGCTCAAAGGAATTATGTTTGAAGGGTTTTAAGAAAGCGATCTCCCAGTCACCCTCTGGGGCTTGCGATGCAACATCTTTGTAGACCCAGTGATATTTTTGTAACGAGACACCCAACAAAACTGAATTAAAAGCAAGGAGACATGGAGGACACTGCGAGATGAAGGAAGAGCAGTCAGCATTAACAATGCACTTACCTAAGAGAGATGCCAACTCTACAGTGCACCTCGCCAGCTGCTGCTCTGAGGTGGGACACATGAACTAAAAAAAACGAAATTGGCATGCCACCATCACAAAATCATCCCAAAACCTAGAGCCTCTGCCTCTGATTTAACAGACAGCAGCTTTGCATTAAAAATTATTAGGAAAGGCATGAGCAGCAACAGCAGGAAGCACAGCACTGCTGGTTCAGGGTCATTAAAGAAGGCCTGGTGAGAAAGATGCAAAATATTGTTCTGCACCAGTTGTCACATACCCACACATCTAAGGCCAGAGAACAAAACGGTGCCCACTGAACCCTAGCACCAGCTCAGACAGGTTCATTACACTAGCAGGTACACAGAAGGCTCAAAAAGCACTGTGTACGTCTTTTCTTTTACCTTTCTGCATCGAAGTGTTTGGCTCAGTCTTTTCAACAGGCACTCCAGCTGGACATAAGGAATTCCTTCATTTTCATCCCGAGGTCCCACTGCAATGCAGAGTACGTCCTAGATGAAAAGAAGCAGAGAAATGGTATCCAAAGGCAGGCACCTAAATCTATATTTAAGCATACAAGTGGCCTGACTTTTGCTTGTAGCTCTCATTGATATTAATAAGGGCCACAGCTCTTCACTGCTATTGCAAATCACATCACTAATTTAGGCACCCAAATTTGAAAGTTTTTGTCTAAATGATTTGCCAAAAATCAGAGTCAGTCGCACAGCTGACAGTAGAACCCAAGTTTTCTGACTCCAAACTGAACTTCTTGATTGTGCCTCAATCATCTTCAGCCTCACTATAAGGCTCAACCTCATTACAAAAAGTGCTATATTACACTCAAAACAAATAATGTAGCAGAACTCTCTGGTTCTTTGAATGTTTCCTGATGCTGTGCAAGGTTAACATCTAGCATTACCAGTGTCTTACCAACCTGTACCAGTATACTTGAAGGACAACTATGGGCACAACTCCAATTAGAAGCCTTGGAAACAACTATTTTAGAATTTCAAAAGGATTGTATCCGCTCTAATTACTCTAAATCAAAGCTTTGCAAAAAGCATGGTTTTACAAAAAAATTAAGATCTTCATAAAACTGAGTTTTTTTTTTAAAGGGTTTCTACTGGAATTACAAAAAAAAAAAAAAGGAAACCATATTCTGCTTCAGTTTTTGCAACCAAAGCACTGGAAACAGTGGCCTAGTATATGTGAAACTGATCGCAATATGACTATAGCTAGTCAACTTTCATTACCCAGATAAACAGAAATTAACTCAGTGAAACAAGCATAGCAAATAGTGAAAAGCAGATGAGATTATGAATTATTCGATCATTTAATGTCAACTGATAACAGGACAGTTCAGAGTTTTTTATTATAAGAGAACAATTTCCATGTACACCTGATACAGGGGAAGGTAGGAAGGTATTTTACATCAGTTCTAATAGGAAGGGAATCTGGAAAAAAACCACTAAAGCCGTCCCACTACTTCCTTCTTTCTCTAGAACTTCAAATTGCTCCTAAGTCCAATTAAGTGAAGAGGGGAAGGCAGACAGGCAAATGCCTTTCCATAGATTTGTCCTGATGTAGCTGTCTGGAACCCAGCACAGTTCTGTCGGTGCATAAGAGTTCAGAATCCAGCTAGCTCTGCAAGGCTGATAGGGATAAAAACCTGGACCTACTTAGTTCCTGAATTCAGTAGAGCTCACTCAAAAACAGAGGGAGCAGATCTGCAGAGTAAGGAGGAGCCATTTTGATATGGTCACTTCAGAGCAGAGGTGCACAGAGCTCACGGTGGCAGGATGGCTCTGAATCCCCAAAGCAGGGATTCTGGACTTTTATACGTGGAATCAGATAAACATCTCCCTTCTCCTCGTCCCTCCACAGCCATATCACTATGAACACTGTATTTGACAGGTCCCTTGGGAACAGAATGCTGATCTCTAAGAAGCTAAGGGAAGGGAAAGAAGCAACGGTAGGCGCACACACCCCACCACCTCAAGCTCAGAGCTTGTTCCTTGGAAGTGAGACAGCTTAACTTTATTCAGGGAAAGAAAGTCAAAAAAGTATCTATGTAACCAAGGAAACAGTGGAAGTTCTGTACTTTGATCTCATTGATGATCTGAGAAGGGAACGGAGCATGGTGCTGGCAGTCAGAGGGACAACCTTTTCTCTCCCCCTGTGCATCTTCACTGGACAAGGAAGGCCCCTGGACTCTTAGCATTCGATTAAAAGTAGTTCTCACTTCTCTTTTGATCAGTGCTGTAAGGAAAAAAGAACAAGGCTTATTATATTCATTATATTCACATCATGAAGAGTTCCCTCAAATCTCTCTCCATTGAGTGGTGTGTCAGGACCAGCATGAGGAATGTGTTAGGCTTCCAACATCCCAGGCCTCTGAGCATCTATTCCTTTGAACAATCAGAGGCTCCTTATGACCCACCAACCAGAGCAAGAGCAGAAACAATGCACCCTCAGCTCTTCTCAGGAGTTTAGGTTAATGGTAATGCCTAGCCAATCTATTAGAAGATCTCTGTGTGTCCTGTAAGCAGCAGCAGATAAACAAGCATCACTATTAGGTAGCCTTTACACTAGAAAGATGAACTGGTGTGTTGTGCCATTTAACATGTCAGTGCTCTAGCATACCTGAACTAGCCATCACATCAAGTCACGTTTTCAGCCCAGCACCACATTACAGAAGGCCCCTGAGATGCGACCACTCAAGTTCCAACCCTTCCTCCTCCACCGCACTTGCAAAAATGGTTGTAAGCGCAGAAGGGGCTGGAAACCCCGACTTACATCCTCAGCCTGCATTTACAATGGTGCATGGCACCTACCGTAAATGCGGGTTCGAGTTATAACACCCCGAAGTTGCAACGCTTCCTCCGGAACCGATCGCGTCACAAGTTGGGGGCCTCCTGTCGTTCTGTTATAGCTGCAGCGCTTGCTGAGTACCTAGCGCACAGTTCTTGGCACAGCTGCCAGAAGCAACTGCTTCTGGGGAGATTCTGAAATGTTACCAATAAACTATAGAACACTAGCTGGAAAACTGCCTAATTGTTTCACTGAAATCAGTGCAGACTGAAATGGTTCTGTCTAAACTGTTGTTCAAACCAAGTGGTACTTGTTTTTCAGGCAAGCCCTAAGGAGTACTTGCTGGTGTAGACACAAGGTGTTTTACAAGCACTCTGTAGGAAACAAGCAGTCCTTAACACTGTAAACGTATAGTGCAGAAAATACTTTAACCCAAGAGACAGATTAGGAGGAAGTCTCCCATACTGTATAACACAGTGCCCAACAGACTCCTGACCTCTCTGATCCTGAAGTGACAAAGATGAAAGTCCCATAACTCAAAACCTTGCACTTTGGGTTGGAAACTAGATGAGTCAGAACAGCAACCCCCTTCCTCTGCTTCTAAACAGGGACAGATGAGCAGGACAAAGCTTTGACTAAAAGAAAACCAGGGAGAGCATGTACTTCATTACACAGGCAAGACCTCTCCTCTGATCTTACAGTGCAGAGAGTGGAGGCCTACCTGTGATGTTGGTCGACAACCAGGTGCAGGCCTTCTCAGTAGCCAGTCCCACTGCAATGTCTTCTGCACTGCTCAAAACCTTTGAAATGGACAAAGCAGCACGGCAGTTATCACCACTCGTAGGAGAGTTGTGCCTTGCCAGGCAGGGAGAGACAAAGGAACAAAATCTCTAGGGAAGACTTCATTTCAACATACATTGTGTTCAGAGTCAATATGGGCATCCCCTGATCAATTCAAATGGGACAAGGAAACTGGGCTCTCAAATGATAAGGATGTGAATAACTTTGACCATTTTGGATCATTTTGGCAGAAACGCTCACTCAACCTGAACAGGCTTGCGCGACTCAGAGTGATTTTACATCTTTATGTCAGTAACTTTGGCCCCCCTACCATGGAAGGGTTTAAAAGTGGCAGCAGTGGCAATACAGGGATACTGATCAGGAATGAAAGGCAAGGCCTTTAGTAGGCACAATACATACTGCTGCTGTCGTCTCTTCTGGCAGCAGCACTCTCACAGCCTCAGGCCCTTTCAACCTGCAAAATCTGCAAAGAAAAATGGCAAAACACCCTACTGTTGTGTCAGCCAAAGCTCTAGAGGTACCTCTACCTCTTAGGGTAGGGTTCTCAACCTTCATAGCACCAATGTCCCCCTTCTGACAACAAAATTACTACACAAGCACAGAAGTGGGGGACTGAAGCCTGAACCCGTCTGACCCCCACTACCAAAGACCCAGGGCCTCAGTCTCAGGCAAGGGGCCTGTAACCTCAGGGCTGATGTCCAAGGGCAAAGGGGCACAGGCTTTAGCTATGGTCCCAGGCAATGGAGCTCAAGCTTCAGCTTCAACCCTAGGCCCCAGCAAGTCTACATCAGTGCTGGCACCACCATTAAAATGGGGTCATGACCCACTTTGGGGCCTTGACCCACAGTTTGAGAACAACGGCTCTAGGGTGACAGGGACGTCTCTGCTGGGACTTCCCCTTGCTTTATTACATTTCATCATTTGGACATTATAGTGGGTCCCACGACCAGGAAGGGCAGAATCAGGTACGCACAATTTAATTACTGGCTCCTACTACAGGTAGTTGAGCTGTAACACCCAGGACTCCTTCCTTCCTCTCACAAAAGAGGGGAAAATACAATCACTAGAGAATAAGTCCGTTAGGAGCTAGAAGCAGCTAGGAGCAGCTAGGTTATACAGGATAGTACCCTCCTCAATTCCTTCCCAGGATCAGAAGGAACCCAGAAAGAATCTGAGCTCAGATTATAGGGATGCCGCTAAACATCCCAGAATGTCTGAAGCAGAGGCCAGGGAGGTTAAAAATACTGGTGTAATCATAGAGCCTGCATATTAAGGAATCTGCAGTGAAATGGAAGAGAAGTGACTAGTTTGAGTAGCTTCTGCTTACTCTCTGCCTTTGTGGAGAGCCTGTGCCCCTTCCTCGTAGAGCTGGGCACACACCTCGTCCAGCAGTTTGCTATGATTAGCATCCTCTTCTTTTACCTTATCCTGCAGCATGACCTCTGCCCTTTTGACCAGCTCTGCTACCAGGGTTGCCCTGTTACAAGACAACAGCACAACAGAGAACAAGTCAGGAAATCAGGAAACCTCTTCAAGAGGGGAACCATTTTCCTTTAGACCACAGGCGAAACACCACACTAAGACAAAAAACTTTATTACATGGTATTTATTGTATTACTCTAACCCCCTCCCCTCCACTATGAGAGAATCTTATCCCATTTTCATTGGAACTCATTGCCACAGGATGCTGTTGAGGCCCAAAAACAGTAAGATTCAAAAAGGGACTATAAGTTTCTACTACCAGCAAGACTATCCAGAGTTGTCAGTGATGGCCAACACATTTTGGAAGAGAAATTAAACCTCGTGCCTCAGGCCTTAAGTCAATCTCTAAATATTAGGATTTAGGATAAGACACAACATGGAGAGTATATTATCCCACAATGTGACATTTCTTGCACCTTTCTCTGAAGCATCAGCTACAGGACACTGGGCTAGAAGAATTACAGACATGATCCAGTATGGCAATTCCTATGTTTCCATGTTCACTTCAAACAGATATAATCCAAACTGACAAAGGATACACAGCCTCTCCCTGAAAGTATTCTCAGAAACACCCTAGGACACTAAGCTCTTTTGTGCACGAGTTCAGGCAGCTAGTCACCAGCACCTTGCCTAGACTAGCACTTACACTGGTGTCCTCTAGCAACTGACAGTACTGAACTCAGCAGGCAGTAGACTCAAAGGGATGTTCTAGAGCAGACATCAAGGTGTAAGAGTCTGCTTACATGATCTATGTTAAAAACACTGGTAATTTCCGCCCAAGTCTTACAGGCCAGGCCTACAGGAGACCTGGAATGTTGGTTAAGGTATGCAACTTCAGCTATGTAAAATACATAGCTAGAGTCATCTTCCATTGAGTTTGGTGCCATCTTCACCGAGGGAGGCCAATAGGAGCACACACTCCCATCGGCTTCCCTTACTCGGCGACTGTCAGAAGTACTGGTGCCAAGTGGGGCCACGAGAAGAGCAATCTCCAGGGCAGCAAGTGAACACATGACATGGCCTTACTGAACAGATGCCTATGTCACGAAGCCACCATGGTATGGCCCCTCAAAAGAGAGGCCATGGGCAAATGGGACACGACAAGGAACCAAACTTGCTGTTTCACCCCTAAAAGTGGATGCCCATCTGACCAGGATCATACAAACTAGCTGTGCAATATTATGACACCTTACTCTATCTGCACTTTATCTCTTGTTGACAGGCCTTCACTCCCTGAAACAGTCGGTCCAGGGCCTCCAACTAGCACTCAGGTTCTCATACAGAGTTTCTCTCTCAATTTAGAAAATCCACCACCACAAAGAATGAGAAGAATCTCTGAGAGGGCTCATTAGAAAGAGGAAACACTCCCAGGGATACTCTGGACTAATGTGTCTGCCATTGAGCTCTGGCTAAGGGGGGGGGGGTATTTAACCTTGGAGAATGAATCTGAAAACTGGCAAGCCCCAGTCAGAGACATGGAGATCACTGCCTCAGAGGAGGCTACAGAAATGGGGCTCAAAACTTTTTATCTGATAAACGTATTTGCAGATCTTTCTAAATGAAATTGATCAGTTTTTCAAAGTAGAAGCTTGGTACCACTGGGAGGGGAGGCTTATTCTGCATAGGCCAAAGAGTGCCC
This sequence comes from Pelodiscus sinensis, assembly GCF_049634645.1. Lineage (NCBI taxonomy): Eukaryota > Metazoa > Chordata > Testudines > Trionychidae > Pelodiscus > Pelodiscus sinensis. Next base: position 66,784,962 of record NC_134714.1, read on the forward strand.
AAGTGGATTCCATTCCAGTCTCAGCGTCCTCAAGAAATCCAATATGGGAGAAAACTTCCAACATCCAGGGAGAGATTCTCCCCACCTTCCTCTCCAAGGGAAGTGGCAACTCGCCTTTAAAACAGCTGATATACTAAGCTGTAATTTTAAAATAAACACTGCCCATTTGTAATGCCATCCAATTGCGGGCTTCTCATAGGACTGTGTTATGAGTGAGAACCTTAACACTCCATCAGGCAGGGAAGTAATTCCTTGTTTCCACAAATGAAACAGACACCAAGAGATTAAATGACTTCTGCCCAACGGCGCCGAACAGGTCAGTGGCTAACTCCCAGGGCCCCTGTCACCCATGTTTTACAATGCCTGCAAGTGGCAGCCAGTGTTCAGGGGCAGGTTAGGGAAGGTTCTGTCATCTTCAAAGGGATGAGGCTGCGAGGCAAGACAAGTGGGCAAACAGCGTTTGCACAGATGTCTAATCGGATGGGCTCTGCTGTTACACAATCTCCTTCCATCTTCAAAAGGGGACGCCACTTTCAATACATCTAATGGGAAAAAATGCAGAGTGCTCCCCAAAATGAGCCTAACAAAGCACCAGACAGATTCGGACTGCCCACTGTGAGCAGTGAGGCCAATGCAGCAACTCTCTCTGCAGCATACACTCAAACCCTTGGCCTCAGATTAAAACACCAGGCAAGTAGGAATTTTTGAAGGTGCCAAAACCAGCACTTACTTGATGTGCTTAACGCAGTTGGATCCCACCCTCTCCGCTACAAATTCCACTGTTCTCTGCAGGGATGGGGGCTGATTGTGGAAGAAGGCCTGCTCCAGCTCCACCTGCTCAAAAGGAAGAACAAGAGCTACAAAAAGACCAAGGCACTCCACACCGGTCCTCTCCTCTGAACTACAGGAATAAACAGGCCCAGAGCACATTTCTGTGCACAACAGAGCGGCAGACACAAAACTTGCCTATAATAGAGCATTTTGTGATTACAACCCTGGATATAAGCATTTTACAGGGTGTGCAAATCTTCCTCTTATCTGTTAGCCCAAAGCTTACTTCTTGAGTTATGGGAAACTGCAAAATGATTGATTACAAGGGGAAGAGAGAAAGAAAAAAAATATTGATAGCTCTTGTCCAGTCTGAGAGTAGCACCTTCTTAGCAGGCTTCAACTAGGAGCACTGTATGGCAACGAGCCATTCCCAGGGGGCGTAGCTTTATCCCCTTGAATTAGAGAATTGGCAACACTGCACCACACACATCCTAGCATTACTACAGAGGAGTCAGAGCAGTGTAAACAGGAAGTCAGGGTACATGCCACAGAGAAGAGAGAGGAAGACAGACTGGGTAAATAATCATCTGTGTGTTTGACAGGAAAGGATTCTATATTCAGGTTCTCTGAAATTTAGAGCCCTCCTCCTATCAATGCTGGAAGATTTTACAAGCAGAATAGTAGGATCAGTCATCCTTCCTCTTAACTGTTAAGCAAGAGATTGCTTTCTGACTATGACTTTGTTGATCTCCCTCCCATATAGTTTTAAGATAACAGTACAGCTTGCAGTCCTGAACACTTCCTCCCTTTGTATATCTGTTGTAAAAAGCCACTTCATTTTCAGAGTTCTCTCATTACATAGAAACAATGTAGATCCCTAACTTGTGCAAGAAGACAGTACACCGCTCCTCTCAGGTTCTCTCTACCTGCAATTTTTGCTGTGTGATGGAAGGTTTGGGTGCCAAGGACTCCGTGGCAGTTGGGGTTATTTTCCTTATAAAACCACCATTCTTTGATCCACTGCCAGCCACAAAGGAAGCCAACAGCTTCCGTAGCTCTCCTGTAAAAAGAAACAGGGGTGAAGAGTAGTCCCCACATACACATTTGTAACCATGGACAATGAGCCAGATGTGCCCAGGCGTTCATTGAAACAGGTTCTGCAATGTCTTAGCTTTTGTGAAACCAAAGGAGAGTAAGTTTCGGATCTGAGGAGAGGCCAGTGCAAACCCAGCCTCCCGTACACTCATGGTGGCGATGAAGCAAGATGCAAGCCCCTACCCTTTGCAGCTTGGCACAGCACCCCCAGAAGCTGCTCGACTAGGGCATATTGAGCTAGACAGGCTTTGGTGACAATCCCGCCCACTCCTCCTCAGATTGCAGGATGAAAAGTGGCAGCTCTGCAAAGGCCACTGGGTTTGTGGGAGAACGAAGGTTCCTGAGCATAGCAGGGCAGGTATGGAGAGAATGCTGGAGGTGAGCGCCATGCAGAGAACTTCAACCCTGCAACTTGTGATGAGCATTTCTCATGTAAGAATCATTGCACAGACTGTAGAGCTTTCCCTACAACCACATGCACATCAGTGCATGATGAAGTAACACTTCTCCCTATCACATTCAGAGCCAACACTGGCCCTTCGTAAGTCAGGCAGGTGCCTCTGTTGTATGAGTGCACCCACTAGTAAGCAGTCTCTTAAGGAAACAATGCGAGTGACAGTGTACCTCAGTCAATTCTGACAAAAGTTTGAAACTAAAAGCTATTAAGGTACAAAGGAATTCCCCCTCTCTGCCTTAAGTAAGTGTCAGCCTAGAGATCAGGGTACTGTCAGAATCCAAACCCTTCTACTTTAAACAGAGCATTGGGCAGCCTGGCGTTCCTCCATTCAAGTCCGACTTTCATGGAGAGCCAGGCTGGCCCACTCCTGTGAATCACTCATTCTACCCAGCCAGAACTGCAGCCAGTCTGCAGCCTCCCTCTCCCCTGAGAGGTACTTCTATCAACATATTCATGACTTGGTCTTTTAATCAAGGTCAAAGTTACATGGCTGAGATTTAAGGTTGTGGGGAGGGGTAAGAAAGATGATCTGACTCATGAGACCAAAGAATGCTAGCACTAGCATCAATACAATACTCACCAAGGTAGGGACAGCATGTATAAAGTAACTGCTGATCCACCAAAGGCACAGAATCCTGGGAAAGGAAGAAAGGGAAGCTGAAGGACAGAACAGCTATAAAAGGCATCTTTAGAGGTTTAGAAATCCCTTATGCATCTCACAGATGCCTCATGGCACCTTATCAAAATCTGGAGCTAACAACAAGCCAGATCAAGTCAATTTGAAGGGAAACATGAACTCTTAACACCCACAGAGTAGGGATGTTGGATATCGTGCAACTAATAGTCATGTAACCTCATGAAATCTTAACAGGGACTCCCCTGTATTAGAGGCAGCTGCACAGAGTGGCAGGTGAGAGCCCATCAGCCAGGAGAGCCAGTTCAAAAACCAAGTCCCTATGCAGACCAGCTGATACAGAGTAAGGATGTTAAAATGCAGTTAATTGACTAGTCGATGGAATTTCCATCAACTAGTCGATAGGCACTTCCACATTCCTCCTTTGAAATGTACAAGAGCCCCCGCTGAGGCTCTTGCACATTTCAAAGGAGGAATGCAGAATTCTGCGTACAGCCCGGGGCCAGCGGGAAGTCCTGCTGACTCCGGGCTCCGGGCTGCACAAAGATGCCTGCTTTGAAATGCACAAGAGTCCCCACTGTGCATTTCAAAGTTATGGAGCCCAGGGTCAGCAGGGGACTCAGAGTCCCCACCACTAACCCTGGGCTCCATGCTACTCTGCATGCCACTAGGAGCCCAGAGTCAACTGAGGACTCCCCAGCTGACCCCGGCTCCACACAGCACTTTCTCGGAACCCGCCCCAGGTTCTGGGGAAGTGCCGGAAGGAGCCTGGTATCAGCTGGGGAGTTCCCAGCTGATCCAGAGTTCTGGGGAAACACCACGAGGAGCCTGGAGTCAGCTGGGGACTCCCCAGGTGATTCTAGACTCTGCGCGGCAGCGGAACCCGGGGTCAGCTGGGGACTCCCCAACTGACCGCGGGTTCTGGGGAAATGTCTAGCAGAGCCCAGGATCAGCTGATCCCAGACTCCATTACTTTCCATTTGAAATGCGCGGAGGAAGTGTTTTAAAGGGGCAGCCGCCGCACAGCTGATCCGTGCAGCGGCACACTGCCTTGAGGTTTCAAAGGAGCAGCGGTGCAGCACTGCCACTTTGAAATACCCCTCCCCAGCATGCTGCCCCTCTCTCATAGGGGCAGTGGGGAGAATCAACTAGTGGAGTTATCAAAAGACTATCCGATAAGGAAATGCTTATCAGATAGTCGACTATTCTTTAACATCCCTAATACAGAGGTGGCAGCAGACCCTGCGGACAGGCCGCTGCCGCAGACCAGCAAGGGGGGGTGACAGCAGGGTTCACAGAGTCAGTGTGCACGGGGAGCCTACTTGAAAGCCAGTTTCCCATGCATATCAGCTCCAGCCTGGCTCCCTCACCCTCTGCACTGCTGCCTCTATCAGCTGCCTCTGATACAGAGGCCACAAGGGAGGGGGAGGGAGAATGCATGGAGTCAACAAGATTAACCAATAAGCCAAGGTTTACTGGTTAATCATGTAGTCAAATACACATTGACATCCCTACCACAGAGTTAATTCCAGCCCTCAAATGGGCAGTCAACAGTGCTGCATTTTAGCAAGATCTCCCATTGTTTGAGGTTTAGTCCTGATCACTGTCAAAGCCCTGCTGAGAGTAAATGGCTGTAAAGAAGGATTAGGGACCCCAGCAGAGGCCTGCTGCCCTAATGGGGAGGAACTCAAACTAGGGGGAGGGTAAAGCACACACAATTACTAAAAATTAAAGCTCCACCACTGCTTCCACTCAGACATACACAATCAGTCCACTTGACTTGAGACACTGACCCATGGAGTTACAGAACCATCCACCTACTTCCTCTCCTCCTCCCACCCCCGTCGTACCATACAGCACAGCCAAACGGTGAGGATCGGGGAAAGCCTAGCATCCCATCATTGTACATATTTAGAAAAAGCCACAATGGAGTTCTGCATCTGCCCCCTGCCACTGGGGTGCGACTGCACTTCTTGCACTGTAACAAGACACTCTCGTACAGTGGTGAAACAGGCTCGAAGCTACCCCACACAAACAAGGGATGTGGGATCTGAAAACTGCCTATTTGCTAGCTTGAATTATTTTTTACCCTCTAAATGGGTTTTGTTCAGGTGCTAGTTACTCTGTGCCAGGCCAAGCGGACTGTTAAGCATCCCAATACCAGCAGACTCATTTAAAAACCCAAGTCATCTATTTCCTGCTTCTGTTCTGTCATCACTGCTAGCACCTGGAACAGGCTGCAACTCACTCATCCTGCACTAGAGATGTAAAAATTCCATTTAATTGGTGAACTGAGTAAAGGGGAGGGCGGGATGGGGAGGCTTGAGCAACCACCCCCTCCTCACCCCACCACAGCCAGGATCTGCTCCAGCCAGGCCAGAGCAGCCCCTGCCTGCAGGGTGCCTGGGTGCACCACATAGGCTGCTCCAGCAATCCGGAGCAGCCTCTGGCTATGGCATGCCTGGGTTCACTATGGAGAGGGGCTGCTCCAACCCTGGAGCAGCCCCTGTTTGTGGCAGGCCTCAGGGCAGGCAGGGAACTGCTCCAGCTCCCCCCCCCCCCCCAATCAGTTAACCAGAACTAGTAACCATCACTCGTTAAGGGTGATGCTTACTGGTTAGCCTTTCACATCCCTATTCTGCACTGGGGATACTCTATCAACAGCAGATCAAAGTAGGGATATGAATGTTAACCGGTAAGCATCACTCTTCTCTTCTTAAAGAGACCCTAGATAATTTCATGGAGGTTAGGTCCATAAAAGGCTATTAGCCAGGGGATAAAATGGTGTCCTTGGCCTCTGTTTGTCAGAGGCTGGAGAGGGATGGCAGGAGACAAATCGCTTGATCATTGTCTTCGGTCCACCCTCCCTGGAGCACCTGGTGCTGGCCACTGTCGGCAGACAGGCTACTGGGCTAGATGGACCTTTGGTCTGACCCAGTACGGCCATTCTTATGTTCTTATGTGATGCTTACCGGTTACAGATAACTGGCGGGGGCTGAAGCAGATTGATGGGGCCGGCTGGAGCAACACCTGTCCACAGCAGGTCCAGCCCATCTGGAGGAGCACACCACAGGTGGTGATGCTCCAGCCCAGCTGGAGCAGCCCCTGTCTGCAGCAGGCCCAGTCCAGTATGCTACAGGCAGGGTCACTCCAGCCCAGCCAGTGCAGCCCCAGCCTAGCCAGGCTTCACACACATACAAGTGGTTAACTAGTTAAACTTGACATTTAACTGGTTAATTGATTAAATGGGATTTTACATCCCTAGCTCAGTCTCTAAATAAACATGCTTGTATGCTCTAGCAAGTACTCGTCTCCTTGGCAAAGCACCACCATGGTTTATCAAAAGCCCCAAGAGGTAATTTGCATCAAAGAAGCAGATTGCAGCTGCCTGGGCTTTAATATTGAGGTCCAAACCACAGAGAAGACAGGTCCCAGCATGCAATGCAATCTGATCAGTTAGACAAGTTGAAGCGCTGCATAGAGTCTTTGTTCAGCACATAAGCCACTAAATAGAATGTTGAAGTCCACAGGCTTCAATATTGAAATCTACAGGCCATACATGCCTCAGTCAAGCAGCAGCAAACATTAAAAGCAGCTGCTGTCACAAACTTACCAAAGCCTGAGCAGATGTCACAGTGTCCCTGGTCAGCCCCTCCCATCTGATTTCACTGGTGAAGAACAACTCCTCTGGGACAGAGGGGACCTGGAAAACAAACCCCCAATCGCCATTCATGGGCAGTCAGTAAGTGAAACACAGCCCCAGCTACTGGGTTTGGAGAGTCTTTCAACAGTCAAAAGCAAAAGCAAAAGCAAAACCAAACCATATTCTGTCACAGAGAGTCTTCTATTCTCTGCCAGGCCCACCGTGCCAAAGGTAGCTTTTTTCCATACAAGTGAGTTTATTACCCATCATTTCACATATCCCAGCCTCCCGCTTTGATCTCACTCACTCCATTAAAACAGGCAACGTTCTGCTGAGCACAGAGTGGGACTCCCTTTGGGGTTTCAATGTCATGTTTTAAATCAGCAAGTTTTCTGTTAGTTATCGTAAAGAACTGCCACCTCCCCACAGCACTCAGCACACTGCCTCGGCAAGACCATTTCCAATTTCGGCAGGAATTAATTTTCCTTTGCTCTTGAGGAAAAATACTATCTAGTTTAATGACAATGAGACCTACAGAAATAAACTATGGAACTGATTAGACAATGAGATCTTCTCTAGAGGAACATTGAAACAGCCTACAGAATTCTACAGCAGGGCTATAAGTCTTTATTAAATTATACAGGAGCGTTAATAAATCCCACTCTACAGAAAGGATCTCATTTATTTTCATCTCACTTTATCTCCTTTTCAATTATTTTATATTTATATTCAGCACACTTCTCCAGTCATTTACACGTTGAGCTACTGTACCTGAAAGAGCCAGCCCAGCACTGCAAGTATCAGTAGCTTGTTCAGAAAACTCATCTCCTTTTCTTCAGAAAGAACCAGGCCTCTGCCATGGAAAAAGGGCAGTAGAAAAGACTTTTATACTTCAACAGATTAAAAAAATATATTCTTGTTATAACTTGTCTTCGTGCTCTCCATCTCCCTGGCCTGTCCCATGCATGGTCTACCTTAGATCTCAGGCTCTTTTGAGTAAGGCATCTTATCCCACACACAAATAACGTACAACATGCATTGTACATTTGGCCTGCAGTGACTGTAAGACATGCTACAAATCCCATCTCTTTGCCTTAGTTTTGATGGAGATGAGAAGAATTGAGAGTATTTGGGCAGTGAGGAACTTTGCAGAGGGACTTCTAAATTTATATTTGGCAGCTGCACGCTGTGAGTGAAGACACATGGAAAGTTATATATATTTAATCAAACTCTATACAGGTTGAACCTCCCAAATCTGAGACTCTCTGGTCTGGCAACATCCATGGTCCAGCAGGATGTTGCTGGACCAAAGAACTCCAGAGACCAGAAGTGGGAGCCAGCCAGGAGAACACAGGACTGGGGATCCCGAGCTGAGCCAGCAGTAGCTGGGCCAGGCAGCAGCTAGGGAGTGGCTAGGGAGCCTATGTCCTCCTGATTGGCAAACCCTTTAATCAGTGGGGCCTGGTGGTGAATGGGGAGCTCCCACCCCACTAAGCAACTCCCAATGGGCAGTGGAGCCAGGCGACACCAGTTTGGGGAACCCAGGGAACCCCCAGCAGAAGCAGGATTGGCCCCAGCAGTGGAGCCAGCAGCAGCCAGGCAGCCCTGACCAGAGAACCCTAGGAAATCCCCAGTGACAGCAGGCCAGGCAGGGCCAGGGAATATCCCCACTGGCGGTGGACTTGGGTGGCCCCTGCCAGGGAACTCCCAGCAGCAGCAGGGCCAGGTGGCTGCAGGTGAGCCTTTGCCAGGAAGCCCCAAGGACTTCCCCCAAAGACAGCAGGGCCAGCAGCACCTGAGTGGGGCTGGTGGCGGCTGGGCAACTTGGCAGGAGAACCCCTGGTGGCAGCGGGGCCCAGGCCGGAAGCCTGGGGAACTCTGGTGGCAACAAGCAGGCAGCAGGGTGTCGGGGGGGAGAGCGGGACTCCAGCCTTGGGAACCCCAAGGAGCGGAGCTGACAGCAGGGCAGCCAGCAGGGGAGCACTGACCTCCCCTCGTCTAGCAAACTCCCTGGTTCAGGTCCACTCAAGTGTCAAATTTCCTAAAGCTTGCAACGGGCTCTTTTTTAACATAGTATTTCTTTTGTTTCTATACAAGTGACTTCATCCTTCTGTCCCTATTACAGCTATAAGGGATTTTTATAACGGTCCCACCTGAGGACCACCAAGTAGCCGCACAGCCCCACTTTGGAAGAAGAGTGGGATTCCCATCACCACTACAAAGAAACATTCTCAAGCAAATACAGGAGCCCTTGCTCAGTGTCTCACCTGTAAAGCTGCAGCAGAAGGGAAAATACCCTCCCATAGTAGTCAAGGAATGGAGCAAAATGGTCCACAAGAGAGAGGAATTCTACAACCCAAGGAATGGTAAGGATAGTACGTCGGTTCAAGATCGATCGTCTCAGGAGCTTCAATACATCCAGTACAGGCAGGGTCTTGATGGGCAATACACATTAAGTCAACTTAAAGTAGTTTGAAGCTAACTTTTCACACTTTAAAAAGAAAATCCGCATCTATCTTCTGGCTTTTCTTTCCACAATTTAACGCTTTGCACAATTAAGTGGTAATGAAATGGCTAGTGGCTGGAGACCTATATAAATTAAATACAGTGATATTAATAGTTCATGGAGATCCCACTGTAGTTTTGAGAAGATGGTCTTCTGGATAGAACCTTGACATAGTATCAATAGAGCTCAGTTAATTTCTTACAGATAAAAGGCAATCTGCACATGGTTTGGTATATTAATGAAGAGATTAGGGAAGAGCGGAGACACTTCTGAAAGTGTTTCTGGCAGTAGAACCCTTACCTACAATGTGAAAAAGGAAGTCTTTGCAGCAAAATCAGGTCTGATACAATGCCCATGATTCAACAGCATTATCAACAAAGTCAGCACTGCTCCACTAACGCCTCCCTTTTCTCTATCTTATACACTTCTCTTCACACAGCAGGGCACACATGTAGGAGATAAGGCACAGCACAGTGTGGAACTCATCAGGGAGACTGTCCCACCTCACTACTTGACTTGACGTTGCCAGAGGCAGCAGAGAAATACCTGCCTCATCAGGGGGCAAAGAAAACTTACTTGCCAAGCAAAAGCCCAGAAGGTACAGGCTGGTTTTCTAGCTGTTACTTACTTGATTCCTTAATGCCACTGCAGACTCCTGCAAGTCTCTACTCGGTGGTTCCACTGTTCGATATGGCAGGAAAACAAGAAATCCCAGAAACTTTCCCAGGAGTCGGAGAGTCATCAGGGCCACCATGAAATGCTTTTTTTCATCCTGAAACAGGGAAAAGTAAAACTGGTCAGCAACACCACCACAAACTGGGAAGCCTAAGAGCAGTCATAGTAGGTCAGATCAAAGGTCCATCTAGCCAAGCATCCTGTCTTCCAACAGCGACAAATGCCAGGTGCCTCAGAGGGAATGTGCACAAGTAGTAATCCACCCCATTGCCCTTTCCCAGCTTCTAACAGAGGCTATGGACACCATCCCTGCCCCTCCCAGCTAACAGCCATTAATGGACCCATCCTACGTGAAATGTAGGATTCTTTTTTGAATCCTGTTATAATCTTGGCCTTCACAACATCTTCTGGCAGAGTTAACCTGTGGAACTATGCTTTGTATGAAAAAAATACTCCTTTTCATTTGTATTAAACCTGCTGCCTATTAATTTCATTTGGAGACTCCCTAGATCTTGTGTTATGAGGAGGAGTAAGCAGTATGTCCTTATCTACCTTCTCTACAGCTATCACAATATTACAGACCTCAACCATACAGCCCCCTTAGCTGTTTCTTTTCCAAGTTGAAAAGTCCCAGCCTTATTAATCTCTTCTCACATCAGAGGTGATTGGTAAGGGGGCGCCAACCATGAGTACCCCCTCCACATCAAGCCTCCCCCCCCTTGCTCCACTTCTACCCTACTCACACACACCACTTCCATTGAGTGCTGGGGTGGTTCCGCCTTTATCCCCCAAACAGCATGGCCTGAGAGCAGCACGAGGTAGTGCTGCCTTGCTGCACTTTCCACACTGCGGCACTGCTAGTAAGTGCAGGGGAACTTCTGCTGCCAGAACCAGCCCTCCGGCTCCACTAGTCTCCTTGCCAACTGCTGGCCAGCCTCTCCCACCTCGGAAGGGTGCATGTGACCCCTCATGAACCCCCATGTATCACCCTCACCTCACACGGAAGCCATTCCATATCCCTAATTATTTTTGTTGCGCTTTTCTGAACCTTTCCTGATTCCAAAATGTATCTTTTTAGAGCAGTACTCAACCACATTTGCACACAGTATATTCAAGATGTGGGTGTACACCAAGGATTTATATAGGGACAATATGATATTTTCAATCTTATCTATCCATTGCTGACCGATTCCCTATATTTTTCCTCTTTGACTGTTGCTGCACGTTGAGTAAATGTTTTCAATAAACTATTCATGATGACTCCAAGTTCTTCCCCCCCCCCCCCCACACACACACACAACCCAGACTGTGCATCCCTAATTTAGGCTCTATTCTTTTATATGTATAGCTGGGATTATACTTTCCAGAGTACATTACTTTACATTTATCAACATTAAATTTAATCTGCGATTTTGTTGCCCCAGCTGCCTAGTTTTGAGAGATCCTTTTGTAGCTCTTTGCAGTCTGCCTTGGACTTAACTATCATGAGCAGTTTTGTAGAATCCACAAATTTTGCTGCCTCATTTATCCCCTTTTCTAGATCATTTATCAATATGACTAACCCCAGAACAGACCTTCCGGGACACCATTATTTACCTTTCTCCTTTCTGAAAACTGACCCTTTATACCTACCTTTGCTTCCTATCTTTTAACCAGTTACCAATCTACGAGAAGACCTTCCCTCTTGCATCATGGCAGCTTACTTGGCTAAAGAGGGTACGGTGAGGGACCACATCAAAGGCTTTCTGAATAGCTTAAATACACTATATCCACCGAATCCCAGTCCACATGCTTGCTGACCCTGTCAAAGAATTCTTGTAGACTGGTGAAACATTGTTTCCCTTTACAAAACCCATGTTGACTCTTCCCCAATAAATTATGTTTATCTATGTATCTAACAATTCTGTTCTTTACTACAGTTTCAGTTTGCCCGGTACCTGAAAGCAGGCTTACAGGCTGTAATTGCCAAGGTCACCCCTGGAGCAACTTTTAAGCTGAGCTATCAGTCATTGAAACACCACATGTAGGACGCTAGGCTGCCATCTTCACCAAATCATTTTTCAGGGTGAACCTGCTCTCTAAGTTCTCAGGGACATCAGCTGCGGCTCGGCTGCTGTTGGCTACGTGCTGTGCTTGCTTTGTTGCCAGAGTTGAAGAAACAACAAACCCTGGGATCTTAGGCAAACTAAATTATTTGGGAGTTGTACAACATGATCATGAAAGATCCTGCTGGCCATATTCTGACTTCTGTTACATCTGTAAAAACCTCAGGATTTTAGTGGAGTTGCACAGACAACTAGGCAAAGTTTGAGAACAATGGGATTGCACGGTTAGCCTTACAGTCAGAACTTAGTTAACAATTCTGATGATGCTGCATAAGCCAGAAGAGAACCTAATTCTCTCTCCTATAGGTATGTTAGTTCTACAGAGTTAACATGAAAAATTACTTTATTTTTAGTGCAGTCAGACCATCAGACTCAACACAGTGAACAGACCTGCTAAGATGCCAAAACTTGTCACTCTTTAGAGTAAAACCACATTTTAAGAGTTGTTAAACATCAAAAGTGCCATGCTTTGCATAGTTTCTGCTGTAACCATAACTGTAGCAGGACACAGAAGCAAAGCTAAAGTGGCTACTGGAACTTTAGTGGAAAATTTCTTACCTTCCACACACAGCGACAAAACAGCAAATAGTATTTTAGAATTTAAGAGGGTAACAATTACAACTATAACTGAATTTTAAACAAATCCATTCTTATTTATATCACTAACAGCTAGGAAACCATCGTCATGAACCAGCTGTTGGACTGATCAATGAACAAATTTTTAGCAATTACCTGGAACATAACACTTACCTGTTCATCCATATCTGCTTCCCCATCACTAGGTTCATGCTCTACAAAAGTAAGGCCATCCAGCTCGAGTATCTTTAGGCACAGGCTATCCATCAGATGCTGGTTGAACTGGTAGCTTCAGCAAAAGATGAAAAAAGTCAGACTGAAGGTGAAAATAGTAGTGGAATCTCAACTAATATTTAAGCCTTAATCACTGAAGCTGGGGAGAGTTGATACAAAACATCAGCTCATTTAAGGGAAGCTCCAAGTACATTGTGTGGTCAAGAATAGCACTGTCTGCCCAGGCTCTGTCTGGCTCTTAGACTCCAGGAAAGTCTCTGCACACAGCTCTGTCAATACACTAGCCAACCTCGACATTAAACTAACACTTCTTCCATTCTAATCTTGGGCTTCTCTGGAACAGAGACTCATTATTCTCCAATGGTGTGCTGGTTCTAATGATGATGATCTACAGATGAGATTGTGAGGTCCTCTAAACTCACTGCAGTTGCAGTCTAAGGGAGATCTGCATCTATGCACTGAAGGGCTAACCATGTAGCAGCCTCACACTCCATTGCAGGGCACTAAATATCACCTTGTGAGGAACACTTCAGCTATGTAGAGCACCTGCTGTTCATTGTTGAATCACCTCGTAGCTCTGGAAAATCCTGATCCCCTGTGGCAAGACATTCAGTTTGATTCTGTAGTAAGCTAACTAGGAACTAGCCTGATGTAACTCTTAAGAGGGGAAGATGGATTGTGCCAGTGGAAACAAGAGTAATTTGGTAACTTTGCCAATCAGGAGTACTTAATGGGCAGTGCAAATGACAACTTTCTGCAGTTTGAAAACATCCCCACTAGGGCTCCACTGTCCCAAAGACCTGGAGTTCCAAGACCAGTCTCTCAGTCAACTCCCCAATTGTGGCACAAGCCAGTGGTATTAACCAACAACCATCCAAACTTAGCCAAGGCAGAAGCAGTGATATGCAGCTAACCTTCCTGCACTGAGAATGAAGTCCCTGAAGAACTGCTGGCACCCTGGGAAGGCAGGGGGTGGGCAGGGCCCTCTGATGCTCTGAGGAACGACAAATCTCTCCTGTAGCCTCTTCAGCCGGTTCAGGTTATCGGAACCCAGCATATTTAGGACATCCTGGTCTGGGGTATCACCCCAACTTGTGCCACCACCAATAGGACCTTTACACATCTTCAGGAGGGGGGAAAAAGGAGGGAGATGGGAAGTTTAAGATTTTCTTTTATCTTGGATATCTTGCCCCATCCATACTCTGCCCCGTATAAAGACTTTTGGTTTAGGAGCTTCCTATCCAACGCAAAGAACTGGATATGGCTCCTTATAGAGCTTCTGAATGCTACCTCCTTCAGACAGTCAAGGGGGGCAGGGGAGAATATATAGAAAAGCACACAAGACCCACACCCTTCCAGCCTAGTGGTCTCAGGAATGGACTCCAGATCCAACACATAACATGAGGCCACTAGGCTTCTGGGCCAGACCAGCTTATTACATAGCCAGAATATAAATCCTATGGATAACTATACAACCTGCATGAACCAAAGTTCAGTCTTCCACCGTTTAGTGCACCGTCTCAGGGATCGGGACTATTTAAGACTGCACTTCTCTCAGTCATCTACTGCATGTATCTGGACCAGGCTCCGTGGGGCTCCTCAATGTGTCACAGATTTTAAGTACTATTTGCAGTAGCTCATCCACACAGAACTCTGTGGCTCAGCACTCAAAGGTAGAGGTCAGCAAGCCCTCAAAGCTGATCAGTTACCTAGGCACCTCAAGGATGCAGCTTTAAATTCTAGCACCCCAATGAGAAGTACACCCCTTAAAATACAGTACGGTGACGTTAACATGTATTACATCTCAATAATTCTAAACCGAATATGCTCAAATTATAAAGGAAAGTAATTTTACATCTGCCCACCTCAAATTCACCGTGGACTCTGAGAATCAAGTTGGATACCTTCCTAAATATCACAGAATACTAGAACCGGAAGGGACCTTGAAAGGTCCATCAAATCAAGTCCCTGGCCCTCATGGCAGGACCAAGCGCTACCTAGATCATTCCTGACAGATGGCTGTCTAACCTGCTCTTAAATATCTCCAATATGTGAAGTCCACAACCTCCCTAGATGGTCACAAATCACACAAGTCTAAGCAGGTCAAATTCTGGACAGTTATACCAGTGCCTTATTACAGAAAGCCTGTGAAAACTCTACAATCTTCAGTAGGAATGCTCAGATGCAACCAAGGGAGAAACCTGGCCTTGCAATTGGAACTAGTTAACATCTTTGTTGATGACCCTAGTCTCTTAGCTAGCATTCTTCTGTTAGCCTTACAGAACCAGAGCAGTTCATGTGTATTTTCCTCATTAAGTCAACAGATGACAATTATATAGACACAAAGGGAGCACATCTGCAGAAGAAGTCTTTTCAGATTAGAAATATATTGAAAAGGTCATATTTTCAAAGGTGACTAAGGGAGATAGGTACCCAATTTGTAAACTGGGTAGCTAATTCCTTAATCTCCTTTGAAAGTCCCATCCTAAAGGGACACCGATTTGATTACAAGTTGAGAAATTTAAAAATATGCATTGCAAGTAGTTTTTGGTACTGCATTTTACTCAATCTTTCCGAAAAAATGTTGTGGGTTTAGATTGGGAATATTAATTTAGATTCATCAGCTAATCAAGTAGTCAATGGAACTTCCATCGACTACTCAATTAGTTGATGGGAGTGGGGGCATGCTTGCTATCTCGGTTGCACTTCTGCCTTTTAAATGTAGTAAGAGCTACCCACATTTTAAAGGCAGAGGCACAGCAGTTGGGACCTAGCACAAGTGGGGACTGAAGCAGTCTCCCCTCGCACTGTGCTTCTGCCTCCCCTGCCTCTCCTCCCCCCGTACAGACGGTGCTGGGAGTACCAACTTTTAAGCCGGCTCCTCCTTGCTGCCTCTGATACGGGGTGTGTGTTTACATTAGGGATTTAAGTAACTTTTAAAATACAGAAGCGTCAGGGGGTTGCCGAGTTAGTCTGTACAGGATAAACTTAAAAAAACAACAAATGGTCTGGTAGCTCTTTATAGACCAACAAAATATATAGATGGTCATCTGAATAATTGGGCTGTGCCCACGAAAGCTCATGATACCATCTACATTTTTTTTAGTCTACAAAGTGCTACCAAGATCATTTGTTGTTTTTTAAGTTTATCCTGTACAGACTAACTTGGCTACCCCCTGAAGTTTCTAAACATGCAAGGCACTGCATTCAGCTGTGTGGAGTGGAAATCCATCAACTTCTCAAAAACCTTGCACAGATCCAAACTGACATCTTCCTTTCCAAATGCAGATGGACATCATACCTAAGGGCAAAAAACCCACTACAATCTACATATCCCACAGATTACAGCTAGAGATTATGCCACACTTTTAAAAAACAGTAATTATCAATTAAATGTTTACTCAGCAAACTACAGGTACGTGTGTGTGGGTGTGTGCGCTACAGCACCCCAGGTTTTACTTAGAGCTCCATTGCTGCCCTGGTATTTGCAGTTCCCCACTGCTGCCACCACCACCTCCAGGACTCTGCTGCCGCCTGCATAGGTGTCCCGCCCCGGCTTCTGGTGTAGTACAAGAACATCATGCTTGTGTCTCTGCTGCTGCCCAGAATGCTAGCACATTCGGTCCCAGCAGCTGGCACACCTCACTGCAGCAAAGTCCTGGCACAGGGTGCCAGATGGTATGCCAAGTGCACAGGCATGGAGGATAGCAGCAGAGCTCCAGGAATGGCAGCAGCAGGCACTGAGCCAGCAGCCCAAAAGGGACCGTGGACATACTGGGTAAGCATGCTGAGACTCTGGCAATCTTACCCCTTAACAGAAACTGATAATCATCAAGCTTATTGATTAACCAGTTAATCTCTTAACATCCCTAGGTTAGATTTTTTTAAAATACTCCTCTCAATTGTGCTATGTAAATGGAGACCACCCACAAACAAGAGAAACTGACCAGCAATACAGGATCAGCAATGGACAAGACTATACACAAAGCAAACAAGCAGAAAATTCTCTTTCACTTACAGTGATCTCATACATTACTTGGAAGGTTAGCATGTAAAAGAATTAGACAGAACACCATCTTCCTGGCATAATTAAGCCAAATTTGGGGCCATCATATCTGGATCCAGCAACCACAATTAGTTCCACTGAGAAACACAACAAACTTAATTGGGCAAGTCTGAAACAGATATACATCTACTTCTAAACTTTTTAAATTGCAAATATATTAATTTTTATTGTTGGTAAAATGTGCTAGGTGAACAGCTGTCAAGACCAAAGCCCTCAGTATATTCCTAGCTCCTTACACAGCCCTATCAGTGTGCTACAAAACACACAAATCATCTCAGAGGTAGAAATAGACTGAGTAATCCAATCTCTGTCATTGATTAATTCCTGAGTGTGTCTATTAGGATGTGGACATTTGTCCATTGGGAACTGTAATGGAACAAACTTACGTTACACAACCCATTCAAAAGTCATTAGATAATGGGTCTACAAATCTAGACTATCACTTCAAATCCAGCATAGAAGAGAAAGGCTCCCTAATGCCTTAATTCTGCCTATGAGATCCATTTTCCCCACCCCCTCAAATAATTCTCATTGCTTGTGTTCAATTACAGCAAAAAGTATGTGTACAAACATATAAATAATAGGTTACATTTTGCTATAGCTTGGCAAAACTGCTCTATTTATGAAAAATACAATAAGTTATTTACCTGGATAAGCTGTTTCTGAAAAAGCCTGGCAAAGTGGCTGTGATTATAGGCTGCTGTGAGGTGATTCATCATAGCCCTGGGAAAGAAAATAAACTGCTAAAATCAGTCAAAACAGATTCTACATACAGCTATCACAGAAGCACAATGTGACTTCTTTAAAACCTATACCTTCCAATGACATATAAATAAGCAAACAAGGAAAGCAGAAGTGACACTGCTAAACACTGAGGATGGGGTGTGATTAAAGGCATGGCCCAACACCTGAACAAATCATTAGCCTCATTAAAACAGAGGCAAAGTAAGAATTATGGGGTAGTGACAAATTGACTAATGTCAACAGAGATATGGGGGTAGAAATCATCATATCCAAGATGGAAGTCAAACTCAACTCAGCTTCACGGGGCCTTGAATTCTCTCTTTCCAAGAATATTAGAAGTGGCAGGTGAAATTGCAAACCCCATAGCAAGAACATTTAATCTATAAACCTGAGGTTCATATTGTGATGGGGTGAGGACACAGAAGACCCCTTGGGGAGGAAGCTTCCTGGAGTACTGACAAGGCCACTGCTCCTTGCCTTCCTGCTCTCTGGGGCTTCTCAAGGCTTGGTCTAAATCTCTTCCGGTCTAAGGAAAATGCAGTTTAGGGCCCAACTTCCCAGGATACCACTCCCCAAATGGGATCGGAACCCCAAAAGAATTATTTAGGTAAGCCCCCTTTAACAATGAAAAGGGACAATGTACACACTGATTGTAGGTAATAATTACTTACACTGGGCTTGACAGTAAGTAACAGTGATTTTATTAAGTATAAGCAGTAGGATTTAAGTGGTTATAAGTGAGAACAGGCAGAGCAAAGTAGATTACAAATTAAAAGTAACAGAAAACGCTTCGCTAATTCTAACACTAAATCTTCAGTACAAAATTATAAAACTCACCCTAAAACTATTCATTTCCCAGCTAAGCCTTTCAAAACCAGGGCTGTTCTTCACCCAGGGGCCTTTTGTTCCTTCCCTCTGGTGTCCAGCCAGCCAAAGACATAAGAATGGCCATACTGGGTTAGACCAATGGTCCATCCAGCCCCGTATCCCGTCTGCAGGCAGTGGCCAATACCAGATGCCCCAGAGGGAGAAAAAACACAACAGGTGGTCCCCACCCCTGTCACCCATCTCCAGAGAAACAGAGGCTAGGGACACCATTCCTATCCATCCTGGCTAATAGCCAGTGATGGACCTAACCTCCACGAATATATCTAGCTCTTTTTTGAACCCTGTTAAAGTCCTAGCTTCCACAGCATCCTTTGGCAAGGAGTTTCACAGGTTGACTGCACTGAGTGAAGAAAAGCTTCCTTTTCTTTTAAACCAAACACTCGTACATTCCTACTGTTTTTAAAGATTCCCTTTATGCATGAGAAGTCACCCGGCCAGTCTCTACCAGCCACAGCTAAAGCTTAAAGACAAAAGGCTATTTGCATACAATTGCCCAGACACTGAGGCCTCCCAGCAGCAGAATTCCCATTGATGGCTTTCATTTACACATTTAACAACCATAAACCATTCCATACTCCATGGCTAATTTTACACACAAGACTGAGACATACCAAAATAAGAAACAGATCCAGTGGATTAAGACAAAGATGGATAGGTTACATGAGGCAATTTGTCCTAAGCATCTTTGAGTTATACATATTTGTGTTTATAAGACCATTTCATAAAGCATGGAAGGGGGTGGGGGAGTTCCATCACACATACCGTACAACTGAAGAATTGCTATTCTATTGTTTTTATTTTTAAGAAAGAGAAAAAAGTAATCCAGGAAACTATAGGCCTTAGTTTGCCCTCAACGAGGTCTTGGAACAAATTTTGAAAGAGAAAGTCGTTAAGGACAGAGGCGAATGGTAATCAGGAAAACACACAACATGGTTTTTATAAAAGGTGAAACATGCCAGACCAATCTGATCTCCTTTGGGAAAATAACTGACTTTTTAAGCAAAGAAAATGCAGTAGATATAATTTACTTAAGATTTCAGTAAGGCATCGGATACATTTCCCAATGAAAAATTGTCTGACTATATCAAAGAAAAAGAATTTTGAAATGGGATTAATCAGGCTGCAACTTTATTATTAGATGTCTGATACTACTTGGCAGATAAAAAGTGTACAGCACAGTAGGGATGTTAAATTTAGTTTAATCACTAATTGACACTCGATTAGTCGATAAGGGGGGAGGCTCACAGGCTCCTAATACATTTAAAAAGCAGAAGCACAACAGTCCAAGCTCACGCTGGTCCCTGCTAGCCCCCTGCGAAGAAGGTGCTTGGGGGAACCGGCTTTTAAGCCAGCTCCCCCCCAGCACAGGCTCCTCCGCCCCTCCCCCCTCGAACTGGTCAGCTAGTCGACTAGTCACTTACATCCCTACAGCACAGTAATTACTGGGGGGAAGAGGGAGGCTTTTACTAGCTCTCCCTCTTTTTTCCATATAGGTGCTCCACCAAATCCATTGCCAAGGCCTCATCAAACCTGTGGAAGTGGGGAGGCTCATACCTGCTCCCACTCTTTTTCCATCCAGGTCACTCCAGCAAACCCATTGTCAGGACCTTGCCCATCACAGGAGGTAGAAAGAGGGTTATAAAAATGGAAGGCTGGCTCCCGGCTGTACCAATCATTTGAGTCCCCAAACACACACACGTTTGTTCCTTTAACACATACCTCTTTTTAAGCCCTTTTCCAAGCCATTTATCTGGTCAACTGTATACCTGTCCTATGGAGTATCTGCATGAACATCTACCCTATACTTACATAACGAGTCACAACATATGCCTTACATGCCATGCAAGAACATAGCTCTTCCTAAACCCACTGTGAGGAAAGCAAAAAAACCTCCAACTTACCACCCTTGGGTGGTAAAGGGAAAAATTCCTTCTCAGACCTGCCCCTCCCAAACCCCAAAAGTGGCAGCTATTGTAATGTCCAAAGCAGGTCTTGACCAAAGACCTGGTATTTTATAACCTAAAGGGTGGATAGGCCCTATTTCAGCCTGCTGCATTGTAAAAGGGATGCTTTGGGCTCAGGGCTGCCCCTTTAAAACCCTGCATCCCTAGGGAACAAGTAGTAACCACACTGATTCCTTTTGCAGCAGTTTTTACCCCCTTCCTCCGCTCCATAAAGCACTATTTCCTTCATTCAGCCAGGCAGCCAAATATGCCTGAAAGGTGCAGGACAATCAGTTAAATTGGAGAAGCCGGGGCTTAATATGAAAACTGAAAGGTGGATAAGGAACTAGCTAAAGAGGAGGACTGTTATGTGTCATACTGAAAGGTGAACTGTCAGGTTGGAGAGAGGTTACTAGCAGAGTTTCTCAGGAATCAATCTTATTTAAGTTTTATTACAGATGTTGGCACAAAGTAACAGTGAGCTAATAAAATTGGTGGATGATACAAAGCTGGGAGAAGAATCAGAACATCACACCAGATAATCTGGATGACCTTGTAAAATGGGAGTAATGGAATGAAATGCAATAGTGCAGAGTGCAAATCATGCATTTAGGGACGAATATAGATTTTTGCTATAAGATGGGGCCTCATCACTTGGATGGAGGAAGAGAAAGGCTTGGGTGTATTAACTGGTCACTGGATGACTATCAGCCTTCAATGTGATGTGGCCATGAAAAAGGTTAATGAAATCCCCAGAATGAATTGAGGAGAGGTATTTCCAGTAGAGGCAGGGAAGTGTTAGTACTATTATACAAGGCTCTTGTGAGACTTCATTTGGAGTATTATGTGCAATTCTGTTCTCCCATGTTTAAGACAGACAAATTCAACCTGGAGCAGATGAAACAATGGCTACTATGACCAGAGGAAGAGAAAAATCTACCTTCTGAGAAGACACTCAAAGAGCTTGGCTTATTTAGCCTAACCAAAAGGCTGAAGGAGAGCTATGATTACTCTTTATAAATATATCGAAGGAATACATACTAGGGAGGAAGGGGAGATATTTAAATTAAGCAGCAATGTGGACACAAGAACAGATGGATATAAACTAGCCAAACAACAAACAAGTTTAGGCTTGACATTAGACAAATATTTCTAACCATCAGAGAACGGAAGACTGCTTCAGAACTTCAAAGGTAAGCAGCAGAGGGAAAAAATATAGCTGGCTTTAAGACTGAGTTTAATAAACGTATGGAAGGGAGGGTATGATAGGACAGCCTACAATGACATGTGCCTTTTGGTGACTGCCAGTAGCAAAAATTACCTAATGGCTGGAGATGAGACACTACATGGGCAGGGCTCTGAGTAACTACAGATAATTCTTTCCCAGGTGTCCGGTGGGTAGGTCTTGACTACCTGCTCAGAGTCTAACTGATGGCTATATTTGGGGTCAGGAAGGAATTTTCTCCCAGATCAACTTGGCAGAGACAGTGCTGAGTGGGTTGCCTTCCTCTACAGCATGGGGTAGGCGTCACTTGAATGTGTAAACTAGAGTAAATGGTGAATACTCTGTTACTTGAATCGTTTAAGCAATAATTTGAGGATTTCAGTAACTCAGTCAGAGATTGGGGTCTATTTCAGGAGTGGGTGGGCAAAGTTCAGTCACCTGCAATATAGAGGAAGTCAGACTAGATCATCATAATGGTCTCTCCTGGACTTGAAGTCTATTAGTCTAGTCTGCTCCCAAACATGGTACTTTACAGTAACAGCTTCTTTATAATTAACTCCATGCTATGTGTGGGTCTACTAGCTTCTGGGACAAAAACAACTTTTAACTGTATTTCCCATTAGCACATCAGAGCTGCAATATCAGTTGCCTACCTGATCCTGTTGCCAAGAACAATTTCGAAGTCCCAGCCTGGTTTTTCACGGTTATCCTCCCACTCACGTAGCAATTCATAAAAGATGTCCCTATTGAGCCAAAGATGCAAACATATATCAAGTCCTGAGCTTTCAACATCTGAACCAATAGCAACTGAAAGCCCAGCCAATATTTCAATGGACTATACTCCAAATGGAATAAGTCACATTGCAAAGGCCTCATATAGCTTACCATTTTGCAGCAGTGACAATCACCATTGAAATTATTAGTTTCATTCTGCAGCACAGCACTGACACTGCTCTGCTTAAACTCAGACATAATGACCAAAACATTCATTTCATTAGGCAGATTAGGGGTCAGATAAGCAAGTGAACCAGTGGAGTGGATCCCTCAAAGAAGTGAAGAACATAGGAACCACATGAAATCACTTCTACAGGAAAAAAGAAGTCAACAGGAAGTGCCCTGCCAGACTCCCACCACAAAATAGGAGATACACAGAAAGGAGCAGCTCCCAAGGCAGAGTTAAACCAGAACTGTGTTACATTGGCACATCAACAACAACTGCAGAATTAAGGCTTCCATTCTTTGAAGAAGTTCAGTTCTAATTCCTCTGTAAATAGTAACGGCCTATGTTTTTACAGCAAAACATTCCCAAGCCTATCCCCACTATATTTTATACAGGCAGTCCTGCTGGATGTTACGGTATCCAACTGCTCGTAATCCTAGATAATAAATCATACCCCAAACACTAAAACTAGAGGACATTTACCTTTGTTTCTTAAATATATGAAAAGCCCTGTCACTTGGAAAGTTAGAGCGATTGTCAGTTTCTGGCTGGAAAGAAACAAACTGTACAGACGAAGGCAGCAGGAGGGATACCTATGAACATACAACAGATTCCATTAGTATAATGCAGTTCCCTGATTTGACACAGCCCAACAGCTGGAAGGATAAAAAGAAATTAATGTGAACTTAGGTATTACCACAGTCAAGCTGTTCAGAAACTCATTTTACAACCACAAATGATTAACTCTTAGTCGGCATTAGTGAGGAAAAGGCAGTCACTAAAGAGGATGGTATGGGGCATCTCCTATCCTGAGGAACTATCCTGAGACCAGGAAACAAAACTAACAGGGTTATGCCCTGGAGAAATAGCCATTCACAATCACTCAATGCATGTCAGCTCAAAAAATACAGTCACCTGTTTCATAACTGGTGCTCTTCGAGATGCGTTCCACATGTCTTTCCATATTAGGGATGTGTGCTCACCACATGCACCAGTGCTGGAAGTTTTACCCTTAGCAGTATCCATAGGGGAATGCTCTGGCAATCCCTGAAGTAGCACCCACATCACAAGGTATAACAGGCGCCATGCACTCCCTCCACCTTCAGTTCCTTCTTGCCAGAAGTTTTGACAGTGAGGAAGGAGGGTGGGTCATAGAAGGGACATGGGCAACATCTCTCACTGAGCCCCAGGTACACAACAGCACCTCGAAGGTGCACATCCCAGCTGAGGTCTGAGGCATCCTGGAGCAACTCAGAGGAAGCAGGGCTGTCAACGGCACTCCTAGGACATTTTCGCTCCTGATCCACCACCATACCAAGGTAAGTACTGCCAAGGGAATGGTGACGAGCTTGTCCAGGTGATCCCTGGATTGAGAGTAGGTGGAAGTCAGCCATTGCTGAAGGGTGCGCATGTAGAGCCTGGCATGGCATCTGATACATTTCCAAATGTCCCAACAAGCACAGGCATACTCTGGGTGTTAAGGGAAATGCAGACACTTCTACGACGACGCTCAACCAGGCCTGAAACCTGTCCTGTGGCAGGAAACCCCTGGTGTGAATGGAGCCCAGTAAGGCTCCAATAAATTCTATCCTACATACAGGGATGTGTGTGGGCTTCAGAGTTCATGACCAGGCCAAGACATCCACAAGTGGTCAGTAGTTCCCGAACATTCCTTTGGACTTGGGGCCTTTGATAAGTCAGTCATTGAGGTACAGGTAAATCTGTACTCTCTGCATCTCAAGTAAGCAGACACCACGGACATGCACTTGGTGAGCACTCAGTGAAGTTGCCAAGCCAAATAGGAGGACTGCAAACTGGTAGTGGCCAGGGCCCCACCATAAACTGCTGGGTTTGGGGGACGAAGAGGGGGAGGGGGGCTAGACCACTCAACTTGAGCTTGTACCTGACTCCCTTATGGAGAAATTGAGTTAGCCAATGCAAGTGCTGGCTCTCCTCCAGCCTTTCCCTCTCCTTTACAGGAAATGGGAGATCTTCCCCTTGTAAGTTCCTTGGACTTCTTGGAAAGGGTTAGGAGGGAGACCAGTGCCATCAAGAAGTTGGTGCCAGTGGGGTGCTCCACACCAATGCTGTGGTGCTTAGGGCTGATTTGGACCTCTGCTCTGGTGCCACAGTTAATGCCAACTCCATAGGGGCACTTGGAGACAAATGTCCCTCTCCCTCTTTGTCCTAGGTTTAAACGACTTACAAATGTGAAACCTGTTACTTATGTGTCCTTCTCCCAGATTCTCTCAGATAGCTGCTATGAGGGTTGCTGATGGGCATGGGACACTTACAGTGATCGCATGGCTTAATACCTGGGGATCAGGGCATTACCCATCCCGATGCAAAGTCCCATTTGGGACAAACTGCTAACTAAAACTACTAAGGGCTAACTGTAACTAAGGATGGAAAATTGCAGTTAATTGACTAGTCAAGTAGTAGATGAAATTTCCATCTACTACTCGACAGGCATTTCCACATTCCGCTGGGGATCTTGTACATTTCGAAGGAGGAATGCAGAACTCCGCGTGCAGCCCGGGCCAATGGGAAGTCCCACTGAATCCAGGCTGCACGCAGCATGCCAGCTTTAAAATGTACAAGAGTCCCCAGCAGGGGCTCTTGTGCATTTCAAAGCCACAGCGTCCTCATGGAGCCTGGGGTCAGTCTGATAGAGGCAGCAAGGAAGGGGAAATCGACTAGTTGACTGACTAGCCAATAAGCATTTTCTTACCGGATAGTCGACTAGTCCTTAACATCCTTAACTGTAACTATGAACTATTTTAAAGGAAGAGGCTGTTAGGCAGAATGACTAAAAGCTAGCACAAGGCAGCAAATAGTTCTAGCACTGTCAGGGTTACTGGAACAATTTTTATACTGAAGGTGCTGTGAACATTGAAATAAACTGTAAATCCTGTATATAATGGAAACCACTTAAAGTCAGGAGTTGCTGCAGCAACCCCCACACACTAATCCCAGTACCCATAAGCATCTTCACTGGCAGCAAGAAAGAACGGGGGGGGGGGGGGGGAGAGAGGGGTAGACAGGAGCATAGTGCCATAAGGACACCACTCCAGGTGTTGCCAGAGCTGCTACCCTACAAATACTGCTAAGGAAATAACTTCTGGCATTGACGCATGTGGCAAACACATACCCCTAACACGCAATGGACATGAGCAAGCACTCAAAGAAAAAAGGGATTCTGAGAAGGTGAGAATAATAGCGGGGCATTCCCATGTCTCCATCTCTCCTCAGCTGAAAGAAAGGAAACCTTTCAATCAGTGAGGCAGCTTCAACAAAGCTGCTACCTCTAGCTATTTATATGACCCTCCTCACAAGCATTCCACAATTATCAGCTGATTTTATTCTCAATATTGCTCTCAGGAAGTACAACCCCCCACATTCTATTATTTTTATTAACACACAGGGGACCAAGGTATAGAGTAGATTAAGCGTTTTACCAAAAACACCACAAGTTTTGCCACAGACTTCAATGGAGTCAGGATTTCACCCTAATCGAAATACAAGTTAGTTAAAGGAATTTCCAGCTACAAATTATTGACCCTAGCAATCAATTCACAGGTTCAATCTGGGCAAGGAAGCATAGTTTTAACATGGTCTTCAAATAAACTGAGAAGTGACATCCCAGAGCAGGATGAACAGATATCAGAACAGTCAAACTGACCGTGGAAAGGGAGAGCAAGGCAAACATATTACTGGAAATGTCTTGGAATTTCATATCTTTAACCCCTTAAGGGCTATTCATTTTTTACCTTGGCTGTGCTGCTTTCATAAGCCTTCATAAGGCTCTCATGAAAGCCAGGTGAAAAGGATGCAATCCGCTCATTCTCAGCCAGAAGTTTCAATGTCCCCTTTTCTAAACGGGAAATAATTCTGTCAAGAGAACACACATGGCACACAAGATTGAGGGAGAAAATTTAAATAAAGTATATACACTGCAAGCACACGTTTAACAACTAGTCACCAGAGATCTGGATCCTACTGGCATCAACAGGATACACTACAAATGCCATAATCCCATGTAGGTAACAAAGGAAAAAGCCCATTTTTTCTGTTCTGGTGGCATATGAAGCATTCCACTAGATATTCCACTTGTTCAATATCTTTATTAATGACCTGGATGAGGGGATGGATTGCACCCTCAGCAAGTTTGCGGATGACACTAAGCTGGGGGGAGAGGTAGATACGCTTAAGGGCAGAGATAGGGTCCAGAGTGACTTAGACAAATTGGAGGATTGGGCCACTAGAAATCTGATGAGGTTCAACAAGGACAAGTGTAGAGTCCTGCACTTGGGACGGAAGAATCCCAAGCATTGTTACAAGCTGGGGACCAAACAGTTAAGTAGTAGTTCTGCAGAAAAGGACCTGGGGTTACTGTGGATAAGAAGCTGGATATGAGAGTCAATAGTGTGCCCTTGTAGCCAAGAAGGTTAATAGCATAATAGGTTGCATTAAGAGGAGCATTGCCAGCAGATCCAGAGACGTCATTATTCCCCTTTATTTGGCTTTGGTGAGGCCACATCTGGAGTACTGTGTCCAGTTCTGGGCCCCCCACTACAAAAAGGATGCGGACGCATTGGAGAGGATCCAGCGGAGGGCAACCAAAATGATTAGGGGGCTGGAGCATATGACTTATGAGAGGCTGAGGGACTTGTGTCTGTTTAGTCTGCAGAAGCAAAGAGTGAGAGGGGATTTGATAGCAGCCTTCAACTTCCTGAAGGGAGGTTCCAAAGAGGATGGAGAGAGGCTGTTCTCAGTAGTGACAGATGGCAGAACAAGGAGCAATGGTCTCAAGTTGCGGTGAGAGAGGTCCAGGTTGGATATTAGGAAAAACTATTTCACTAAGAGGGTGGTGAAGCACTGGAATGGGTTATCTAGGAAAGTAGTGGAGTCTCCATCCCTAGAGGTGTTTAAGTCTCGGCTTGACAAAGCCCTGGCCGGGTTAATTTAGTTGGAATTGGTCCTGCCTAGAGCAGGGGGCTGGACTTGATGACCTTCTGAGGTCTCTTCCAGTTCTATGATTCCAACTGCATTTTGGGTGCTTTTTGTCATAATCCACCACCTTCATGTGGGGCCACTTATACTGAAGCATAATGGGATAAAAGCCACCACAAAGAAAGGTCCTAATTTTTAAGTCAGCCAAGTCATTAATTCAGTGCATAAATTTGGGCAAATTACTCACTTTCCCCTAAAATGACCTCAGTGTCATTCTATTGCACGTTCACACTCTGACACTCTCCAAACCCACTAAAAGAAATACAAAAGTTTGACTTACGCAAATTGGCAATCCAAGACCCGCACAGCAAAATAAACACAGTTGTGTACATTTCGAAAATGTTGCCTCTCCATTGCATCTGAAAACAAATAGAGTTTAACAGTCGGTGGAAAATCCAGAAGCTGAATAGAAAAATCTAATGCAATTAACTCAGAGGGATGCGAGAATTACTAAACCCGGTCACATCAAGGGTTTATTTAGTCCATCAAGACCAAAATCCTCCTTCCTGACATGTCACAAAGATAAAACTCTCTTATGAAGACACCATTCTAACATGTGGCCAATTGTACAATGTTGTGTAATAGAGGACGACCTTCCTCATCTCTGTGGTAATTAGCTGGAGCCTGCCTTGAAGCCTAGGATTTAATTGCCACTCTTGTGGGCATACCTGGTCATCCCACCTCACAAGAGACAACTGAAATTGGAAAAGGGACAGAGAAGGCCAACAAAAATGATATTAGGGGTTGGAAACAGCTTCCACATGAGGAGACATGAGTAAGACTGCAACTTTTCAGCTTGGAAAGGAGACGAGTAAAGGATGATACGATTGAGATCTATAAAATCATGACTGATGTGGAGAAAGTAAAAAATGAAGTATTTACTCATAAAACAAGATTATAGGGTTACCACATGAAATTAATAGGCAGCAGGTTTAAAAACAAACATAAAGGAAGTATCTCTTCACACAACAGTCAACCTATGGAACTCTTTGCCAGATAATGTTGTAAAGGCCAAAACTATAGTAGGATTCTAACAAAAACATACAAGTTCATGGAGGATAGGTCCATCAATGGCTATTAGCCAGGATAGGCAGGTATAGTGTCCCTAGTCTCTTTGCAAGAAGCTGGGAGTGGGCAACAGGGGATGGACCACTTGATTATCTGCTATGGACAATGCCCAGTGCCCCAGAAGGCATGAACAATGTTGGAAGACAGGATACTGGGTTAGACAGACCTTTGGTCTGACCCAGTCTGGACATTCTTATTTCAATCAGTATAGTTACCAGTATTCTTATTGGAGAAAATTATTCACCTTTCATAGTTAACACTGATCAATCAGATCAGAGTGTTCATGTAAACTCCTTAAATCTGAGCCTTAGGTAAGAGGCTGCATCCCTCTTAAGGGTCAATCCTACGAAGTAATAGAATTTCCACTGATGTCAATGGGAGTGAGACATGTACAGGGCTTGCATGAATGCATAGCTTACCCAAAAACCAAGATGACGACTAGCTTATCGTAAGGTACAAACTTGCCAAAAACATGTGAACAAGTCCCACTAGTGGGAATTGCACACATATCCCTATGCAGAACTATGCCTTAAACGTATGAGTTCAGCAATATTTCTGGGTTTGAAGGAAACAATGGCAGGAAGAAAACTGGTAAATCACTCTTCTCTCTGAAAATCTATTTTATCAGGTAATCATAGAGAACTTAGGCAATAACAATGAGCTAACATAACCTGGTTTCAATAGCCTCCAAGATTATAAAATATCCATTCCTTCCATCAAACGTGTTTGATGGAGGATGCATCAACTTTTTTTTTTAAACTTACCTTCTCTTGCCTGGTCTATAAGCTTCAGCTAAATGCACCCTTTGCTCCCTCGGGGAACGTCTCCTGATATTAACAGGAGCTTTATAAAAGATAAAAGCGGCGAGGAGTCCTGTGGCACCTTATAGACTAACTGAAGTGTTGGAGCATAAGCTTTCGTGGGCAAAGACCCACTTCGTCAGATGCATGTCATGCATCTGACGAAGTGGGTCTTTGCCCACGAAAGCTTATGCTCCAACACTTCAGTTAGTCTATAAGGTGCCATAGGACTCCTCGCCGCTTTTGCGGATTCAGTCTAACTCGACTACCCCTCTGATACTTATAAAAGATAGACACTGGTCTTTTTGTAGTAAGCAAACTTTTAGGATTTTTTATTCTTTACCCAAATGCCGTATTCCACACCTCTCACTAAAACATGCTAATTCACCCAATACAGGCCTCAGTCTTCAGTGTAGTGACTTTTGGTCACTAATTCCCTGACACTGAATTTGAACCCCTTGAATCAGAGGTGATATGCTTTGTATCCCATTACCAGTCCTGGTAACAACCTAGTCTCCATTCAGTAGCACTGCTAACCTTTACATCCTTGACTGAATTCCAGATCATTCTCGCCATCTTCCAAAGTTGTCGTTCCCTTGGATGTTAGCAGCTGCAGAACAAAGAACAGCTCCAGGAAAATATTTGGAACCAGGTTTTCTGGAAGAAGTAATGAGATAAAATGGTTAGATACTCAGCATTAATCTATGTTAACAAGGATAATCAAATCTCAAACTTCCAGTCTCAGACAGAACTCAACAATGCTGATACACAGCCAAGTTCATTTGTGTAGTTGCATTTCAGAAAGCAAGTATTTTACCTCCACTCCAACCCCCAAAAGTTAAATGAAAGGTAACCATTGAAAACTGCTTCTAAATCACTTCAACTTAATAAGAATAGTCAGGGAGAGACCTGGTCTCTCTCCACATTACCAGCTGGGCCAATACAATTCAAGAGTTCTGAGATTCAGATAATCATGTAGGGCCCATAGAATTTTCTAGGCTTCTACCCAGTAGGGGTAGATATAGTCTTTTGAGTAGGTGGGAGGTCTCCGTTCATTTTTTCAGGAAATACATGTATTAAGTCATTGGTGCACTCTGGAAATAGAATTTAAAAAGATATTCCATACCACAGTCATCTCACTTCTCCCAGTTCTTTACCTGCTATACAAGATGAATAGAGCTGAGCCAGATTTTCTAGCTGTTTCTTGCAGGAGACCTTACTGACATCTGCACAGGTCACTAGCTGGCTATCAGTAGCGAGGCTTGAACTCCAACTGTAATTAGGCGTGGTAGGTGTATTGGGATCCAGAGATAGCCCTCCAGGAGATGTCTGCTGCAGCAACTTGTATCTGAAATTCAAAGTCAGTGACTTACAGGGGAATTGAAGATGACACACACTACAGTCAATGTAGGAAAAATTCTTCACTATATGGTCTGCTTGGATTCCCGTAAGAATTGATCAATAAATTTACAGAATCTAATGCAGTTTCAATGTAGGAAATAGGTTTATTACCTAATACATCCAATTCCTACCAAATGATAAACAATGGTCTTGTGGTTAAGGCACAGAACTGCTATTGTTCATAATGTGACTTTAGGCAAATCACTCAACCTCTCTGTCCTATACCAGGAATACCTACCACATTACACCTATGTTCACCCACTAGCTTTCAGTAACTTTGAATAGGTAAAACAAAGCATCATCTGAAGACTACAGTGTTACACAGATATGCTTAGGGGTACAGTCTAACTCTCAGAACTTTGCATTAATGCAATAAGGACTAACTGAAATACCATAAATTCAGGACCAATATGATGCCAGAGTCACTTAGCAGAGTACAAGCACAACTAAGTGAGGAGTGAAGGCTGAATTTGGAAATGTATGTCTGATACCACATTCATTTTCATCTCACCGGCTTTTAGCTTAATTTTTGATTAAACAAATACAAACTAGTCTGAATATTTTCTGTTAATTTCAGCTTATTGGTAGAGTTGTAATACAGGCAATCCCGGAGTTACGCGGATCCGACTTATGTCGGATCCGCAGTTAAACGGGGCTTTTCTCGCCCCGGAGGACGGGAGCGGCGGGACGCCCAGATGTGCACGGTCCGCCGCCCCCGTCCTCCGGGGCGAGAAAAGCTGCTCCCCGTCTCCCTGGTCTGCAGGGAGACGGGGAGCAAAGCCTTGGAGCACGCCCGCAGCGGGACAGCCCAGGCACGCTTTAGCTGTCCCCCTGCGGGCGTGCTCCGCGGCTTTGCTCCCCGTCTCCCGACCAGCAGACCAGGGAGACGGGGAGCAAAGCCTCGGAGCACGCCCGCAGCGGGACAGCCCAAGCGCGTGCCCGGGCTGTCCCGCTGCGGGCGTGCTCCGCGGCTTTGCTCCCCGTCTCCCTGGTCTGACCAGCAGACCAGGGAGATGGGGAGCAAAGCCTCGGAGCACGCCAGCACTGGGACAGCTGCGGCACGCCTGGACTGTCCCGCTGCCCGCGTGCTCTGCGGCTTTGCTCCGCATCTCCCAGGTCAGCAGACTAGGGAGATGGAGCAAAGCCGTGGAGGACTTGGGTGGTCCCGCCACCCCCGTCTCCCTGGTCTGCTGGGGGGGAGGGGGGGGGGTGCAGCTAGTGCCCCGCCCCCCCAGCAGACCAGGCTTTTCTTGCCTACCCCTGGGGTAGAGCAGCTGGGGGCTGCCGGGTTGGTCCCGCAGTGCTGCTCTGGACCAACCCGGCAGCACCCCAGCTGCTCTGCCCCAGGCGTCCTGATTCAGCCGCTGTTGGTCAGTTTCACCAGCGGCTGAATCAGGACGCCTGGGGCAGAGCAGCTGGGGTGCTGCTGGGTTGCTCCAGTAGCGCCGAGGAGCCGTGCTACTGGAGCAACCCAGCAGCACCCCAGCTGCTCTGTCCCAGGCGTCCCCAGGTCAGCCGCTGCTGAAACTGACCAGTGGCTGACTACAGGAAGCCCAAGGCAGCGTTGCTCTGCCCCAGGCTTCCTGGAATCAGCCGCTGATCAGTTTCAGCAGCAGCTGACTTGGGGACGCCTGGGTTTCTTAAGTTGAATCTGTATGTAAGTCAGAACTGGCATCCAGATTCAGCCGCGGTTGAAACTGATCAGTTTCAGCAGCGGCTGACACCAGTTCCAACTTACATACAGATTCAACTTAAGAACAAACCTACAGTCCCTATCTTGTACAGAACCCGGGGACTGCCTGTAATGGAAAAGCTTGATTCCCTACAGATGAAATACCCCTCCCCCCTTCATACTGTACCGTTCTTTCTTCAGCATCTCCCTCTCCTCTTGAAGACTGCTTCCTGTTACGGAGGTAACGTTCCCTTCCTGGATAGCAGCAAAGGTGTCAAGATTGGTCCCAGACGGAAACCAAGCAGCGGGAGACTGGCTGACTGGTGTGGATGTGAAACACATCTTAGGTTTTGAGAGGGGGCGCTCAGCACTCACTGGAGTTGGGTTGATTCGTCTTGATGGCTTGCTTTTGCTGAAACAATTTTAAAGAGGCTTCCACTTAAAGTATAAACAGATCATCAAGAGAGAAAATAGCAGTAAAATCTATCAAACTCTTTCAGAGGACTTTGATGCCAACTTAAAACAGAATCAAGGAAAGAGAGAATCAAGTTACAGAGGAATAGTAATCACACCTGGCAGAATGGCTAATTTTGCCCTGCCCAGTAGAAAAAGAATGGGTACATCCTACAAATATAGACTTCAATGAGCCTGACAAAGTACAACATATTCCTGCTACTCCACTGCTATGACTTAAAGGTAACTATGATCATCATGGAGGAAAACTGGAAAAAAAAAAGGATACTATTTTACTTATCTACACCACTTGTCCTACATTTACAGGATATGCCTAGTTCTGGCTGCTCTCAGTTATTTATACAATTTCAAAATATGCATGAAATCATGACCTAGTTACCAAGAGGATCACTGGAAATCAGCACTCCCATATTTCCATTCCTGCCTCTGCCACCAGCCTGCTTTGTAACCTAGACAAATCCTAATCTCTTGATGCCTCTCATTTAACCTAGCCATATAATACTGCTTACTCATCTCACCAGGGTGACGTGGGGCATAAGATTTGTGCAGTGCTGTGAGAATCTTGGACAAAAGGCTCCAAAGAGCAGTAATGTGTCATTTTCAATGAAATGTTGTAGAAATTATACAAGCAGTATGCTACATCTGACATCTATTTCTCCAATGCAGTGGTCCCCAACCTTTTGGGGCCAGTCCCTGCGCCACGCGCCCGGGGGCAGGGCCAGCCCCGATCACTCAGCGGGTGCACAGAAATGGCCCAATGGGCTCCATGGCGCCCGCAGGCACCGTATTGGGGACCACTGCTCCAATGAATATGCTGCCTGCTACATGTTAACTGCTAGGGCCCTCAGGCTACTTGTAAGTACAGAAGTAACACTATATTTGACCTCTTTCCTTGCACTTCACATCAGTCACGCTGCACAGCTTGAAACATACTGTTTGTGATGAAAATGCACACCATGTTAGGCAATGCCCTCTCTCAGATAAGGATTTCTCATCTTTAAATCCCCTCCCTCCATGTGCAACCCGTTAGGAAACCTACAGTGTTCCCTCTAATTTTTTCCATCCATATGCTAAATAAATTTCATTATGTGCACCAAGGCATATGCAGATGTGCACCACTAATAGAAACACATGCTGCTGGCTTCAGGCATTCTGCTAATCAGCTAGGCAGCATTTGAATCTCTTCTGGGTGGCCACCCAAGCAGTCAGCTTACAAGGAACACTGCTAACCAGTTCTAAAATGAGTTCAATTAATTGATTCTAGAACTTGTTGGTGCCATTGCAAAGACCAGGCAACCTGACCCTTCATGTAAGGTGGTTAATTGGGGGGGAGGAGGGGTAGATATAACCTCAGGGTAGACCAGGCATGAGAGGAACAGTAAACACACATTCAACTGTACTTACACCTCCTGGAAAGACAGCAGGCATTCTCAATTCCTCATGGAGGAAGAGGCCACTGACAGCAAGAGAATACTGATAGCCTACACTGTGCTATGGAGAGCTGTGCATCAGCTACTGTGGTGTCCCATTAGGATTTCTGACCTCTGAAGTCTAGTAAATGGAAAAAGAGTTAAGGTGGGCAGGAGTAGTAGGCCAGACGTACATGACTTTCAGCTAAGTCTAGCCAGAGAAGCCCCTGCTTTGATTTGAAGAGACCCTTCAGAATCACACATCCTTCAGATTCCTACAAGTAGCCACAACATAAATTTTCAAAAGGGATTTTGGGTGGCAAACGTGAGATCCCTTACAAGGGCCTAATTTCTCCTTTACTGAGACCTCATGGTGAATCTTAGCTGTCATTTAAAACAAGCAAAAAGGACCAGTAGTTTGGTTAATTGAATAGTCAATTAACCAAATGAATTTTAGCAGTTAATTGACTATTTTATAGTCCCTGGGGTGGGGCCGGCAGCCAGTGCAATCCAGCCCCATTCTCAGGTAGCTCCCTGTACTCTATGCTGCTGCCTCTCTGTCTGAGGCAACAGTACGGGGTGCCAGGCAGGAGCCGGTCTACAAACCGTCTCCCCTTGCAGACGGGCTGCCTGCTGCCCCACACTGCTATCTCTGATACAGAGGCATCAGCGTCAGGTGGCAGCAGTCCCTGTCCATGGGGGGCCAGGGCTGGCCGCAGACAGAGGCGGCTTTGCGGCAGCCTCCCCTGCCTGCCCCCCTGCCACACGCTGCTGCCTCTAAAAGCCAGCTCCCCTCTAGTACTGGTTCCTGCTCCCCTCCACCTGCTACCTCTGATAGAGGTAGCAAATTGGGGGAGAAATGCAAGTAGTTGACTAGATTAACCAATAAGCCTAGGTTTATTGACCAATCAACTACTCGTTCACATCCCTCGTTTGTACCACAAGGAAGTCCCAGCTAGAAGAGATCATTAGCAATCGGGAAATTCATACACTTGAAGATTCAAACAGAACCCACGTGTCAACCATTCACCCAGGCCATTACCAGATGGCACCCACTTCCCTGCAGCCCCCAACCTGCAACCTACAAAACATTCATCACCAAGAAGGTACAATAGTACCTATATATTGTTATCTGGGAGTTAACGGCGTCAGCTGCCCCCAAGAAATAACGTATTTTCAATGCTGCCAGCACGATCAGAAAAAATAAGAATGCAACAAGAAGACTTGCTCTTACTTTGTCAAGCCAGAAGCAGCACTCATAGGTGGGAACTCCTCCAAGTTGTTGAGATTCAGATGATCAGGTGGGGAATTGGCTGAGGTAGGACCCACCTCAGTCCGCTTCCTCCTCCCGCCACTCAAGGAAGAGCTGTCACCCTTCCCATCGTCCTCTTCAGTGAGGCTTCGCCCTAAGTCCCGAGCCACTTGCCGGCCAGTGGCATTGGCAGAGCTGTTGCCTCTTCTTCTGCCTCGCCTCACTGACTGGACATCTGGTGTGGGCACTAGGAAGATGCCCAAGTTGGCCCTCTGAGATGAACGTTTCTCATTGTGGGTGAACACAGGGCTGCAACCAAAGTTCTGTCTGATGATGGGAAAATCACTGCAGGGGCTAGAAAAGCTTGACTCACTAAAGGCAGAAGAACCGCTTGATGCAGAAGAAGAGGGAAAACTAGTGTCCCGGCTACAGGTGCTAGCAGCCGTCCTCTGGGAAAAGAGCTGCATTCGGCTGCTGCATGACCCTGCTGTGTTGCTCCCCCTCCTATCTGATCCTGTCTTTTGGCTCCCATGGCTAGCCGTGCTCCTGAGGGCCTTAGAATTTGGAGTTTTAGCAGGGGTAGAGGGCCCATTGGTCAAGATCTGACTAGTCTGTTCCCTTAAAAAATTCAACAGAAAAGGCACAAAGTCTTTCTGAAGCAAACTATGAGGTACCAACTTGTCATGGACATGTTTCTCCTGCAAGGAAAGAGAACAAAACATTAATAAAGATGACCATGGACCCCTAAAAACTGTTTCTTTATCTCAAATACTGGGCATGAATTCACTATCATAATGGAATCTAATTTTTAAGTTGAGGGAGTGCCTCTAGTAATTACATTAAAGAACAGATTGATGAGTTCTTGATTCTAGAGTGTTCCCAAGTCTGACAACTATTCCTCTAGTCCAAGTTTTCAAAAGCAACCATTAGTTTTTGCTGTCCAGCTGGACAATTATGGCCTGTCTTATAGAATTGCTTAGCACCCACAACTGCACCTGGAGTCATTGAGAGCTGCAGATGATCAGCACCTCAAAATCAGGCCCCTTTAAGATGTCTCAAGCAGGACACCAAAATTTAAGACAAACAAAACTAGTGGACAATGTATTAAACATGCAACTTCACTACTTCAGTTTCCAACTAATCTGCTTATACCAGCTACTTCAAGGCATGCTCCAAAAATAAATGATTGTATAATGCTTGAGATCTTCGGTCTTATATTTTAATGAAGTCATATCCACTTGTTATATCATAGAACTCTGAATATAACATGGAGCAACTTTTATGATGCAAAATTAATATTCAAGAATGTAAATAAAAAATGCAACCTTAATATATTTTAAATTTTCATGGGAACATAATCCTTACAAGGGTAGCATCTGTAAAATTACCTGAGAATTCTACCAGTTCTTTAAAATAATTGCATTATTGTAAAACCATGTATGCAGTGCAAAAAAAGTCACTCTGGTCTCACAACTATTTTCCTCACAACAGTGTTAAGCAAAGTTTGGCACACTGCCAGAATAACTCTATTGGATACTAATTCATTTTTGTATGAGACCTGGCAACCACATTGTCATACTTAGGACTCTCGTCTCTGCAGCCATATCCAAGGAAGAAAAACGCTGATTTCTTAAGTGATATCCTAGTGAAATGCAAAACAAGAAATTCAGAAGACAGCAAGTACTTCATTTTATGGAGCTGCTTCTTCAGAACAGAGGTAAGGGAACCACTCTCTTTTACTTCATATACATGCCTGGACCTAGCACGGAGAGGGACTGCTAAGGCTTACCAGTTAACTGGTTAACCATTCAACATCCTGGGCTGGAATGGGTGTGGGGCCTGGGGCAGAATGGGGGTTTAAGTCCCTTCCATCCCCTTCCCAGGAAAATCAAGTCAGCATCTGTGCTTCATCTAATTTCAAGCCTAAATTTGTTGGTCAGTTTACAGCCATTTGTTCTTGTGTTAACATGGGCACTTCACTCCTCATCCTTCACCCACCCTAGTATGTATCTAATATGTTCATAGAGAGTAGCAGTGTTAATCAATTTAATTGGTTAATCAGTTCAATGTTCAGTTAGTCTCTACAGTGCTAAAGGACTTTTTTTTTTGTAGTTACAGACTAACATGGCTACCCCTCAGCCTTCACATGGCTAGGCTAAACAAGCCAAACTTCTCACAGCTCTTTTTATAAGGTAGGTTTTTCCTTTCTCTGATCATCCCAGAAGCTCTTCTCTGCACCTGTTCCAGTTTGAATTCGTGTATCTTAAAAGAATTGCACAGTACTCCAAAGGTATCACGAATGTGTTGTATGATTATACTAATACTTCTCTAGCTGTGATGACGACAATCACTCGTTGCCGAGTATGATCATCTTCAATGGGAGCTGTGGACATTCATGTGACAAATAAGGCCAATCCTTGAACCACAAGTTCTATTACAGCAAGGACAGATGTTTTCAGGTGCAGCAGGAGGCTGTTGACCATGAATAGAAAGAAGCCTGTCTCTCTTCCTCCTCAATCTCTTCTTCAGCATGTCAGCAGGCAAATTCAAATGCAGAGAGCCACTGAGTAGGACTTGTCTCAAGGTATGTGAACAACTAGTCGACTACCCAAAAAGCATAATAAACAGTCGATTAGTCGCTTACCTCTCCCCCCTTGCTGCCTCTATCAGAAAGAGGCGGGGGGGGGGGGAAGAGAGGGTGCTTCAAAGAGACTATTCGATTAGTTGATAAGGGAGCTTCTGACTTGGAAGTGTAGCAATAGCTATTACTATTCTTCAAAGGCGAAAGCGCTGTGGGATACATGGGGCCAGTGGGGGACACACAGCTGTTGCTACACTTCAAAGGCAGAAGCATCCATATTGACTAATTGCATTGACTATTTGATTAGCCAAATAATGGAAATTTTACATCCCTACTTGTCTCCATTTTGAGTGATATTGAGCGAGTGTCTCCCAAGTATCAACATCAATGTTGCACTTTAAATTATACTTTAGCAAGTCCTTATAAAGCTTCTGTTGTCCTTTCTGTTGGCATTAGAAAAGGTTCAGAAAAGAGCAACTAAAATGATTAGAGGTTTGGAACGGGTCCCATATGAGGAGAGGCTACAAAGACTGGGACTTTTCAGTTTAGGAAAGAGGAGACTGAGGGGGATAGGATAGAGGTATATAAAATGATGAGTGGTATGGAAAGGGTGAAGAAAAGTCAAGTTATTTACTTGTTCCCATAATATAAGAACTAGAGGACACTACATGAAATTAATGGGTAGCAGGTTTAAAACTAATAAAAGATAGTTCTTCACACAGCCAACCTGTGGAACTCCTTGCCAGAGGAGGCTGCGAAGGCTAGGACTATAACAGATTTTAAAAAGGAGCTAGATAAATTCATGGAGGTTAGGTCCATAAAAGGCTATTAGCCGGGGGTAAGGAATGGTGCCCCGACCTCTGTTTGTCAGAGGCTGGAGATGGATGGCAGGAGACAATTTGCTTGATCATTGTCTTCAGTCCACCCCCTCTGGGGCACCTGGCACTGATCACTGTTGGCAGACGGGATACTGGGCTAGATGAACTTTTGGTCTGACCCAGTATGGCCATTCTTATGTTCTCACGCTACAGTATCCTTCTTTCAGCGGAGAAAACAGGACCTGTTGTGGGAGGCAATAGTCTGGCATCCAAATAATGTGACCAGTCCAGCAAAATTGCTGACAGATGATCATTGACTCAATACTAGTGGCCTATGCTTCTTCTAGAACACTCATGTTAGGGTGACTGTGTTCTCATTTGATCTTGAAGAGGCAGCACTGGTGATACTTCTCAAGCACTTTTGAGTGATATCTATAGGCTGTCAAGGTTTCTGAGCCATACAAGTTTGTTGGAAGAAGGATGGTTTGATAGACAAGAAGTTTGGTGTCTGTTCGAATGTCATGATCTTCAAAAACCCTGTGCTGTGAACAAGCAAAGGCTGCAGGGGCACAACTCAGAGAATGCTGGATTTCTACATCAACAACAGCCTTGGATGAAAGACAACTTCCAAAACAGAGAAAATGATAGATATTCTCCAATGCCTCTCCATTGATTTTAATAGATAGGGTGCATGGTACCTCATTTGGAGAGGGATGGTGGAGCACTTTGGTTTTCTTGATGTTGAAGGTGAGACCAAGACATGCATAAGCATCACCAAACACGTTCAAGATAACCTGAAGATCTCAGAGTGGGCAAAAACTGCAGTGCCATCATCATACTGAAGTTCCACAATATATATGGTGGAAATCTTACTCTTCGCTTTCAGCCTGCTAAGCCTCACAAAAGCTTTCCATCCATTTTGTAGATGATTTCAACACCAGTTGGGAGCTTCCCAGAAATTAGGTAAAAAACAACTGCAATAAAGACTGTGAACATGGTTGGGATAACAATATAAACCTGTTTGACTCCTGTTTGTACTTTGAAAGGTCCACTCTGGGAGCCAATGCTGCTCAAAACAGTCACTTTCAAGTTCCATGAAGCAACTTTAGGACACTGATGTATTTATCAAGACATCAGATCTTCAAAAGTACAGTCTAAAGGGCATAGCAATTCACTGAGTCAAAAGCTCAATAAAAGTTTGATCAATGAAAGCCATGTACAGTGGTCAGTTTTGCTCCTGACACATCTCTTGCAGCTGCTGTGAAATGAAGATCCCAATGAGGACAAGGTCGGAAGCCACTTTGTGACTCTGGTAAAATTTCTTCTGACGGACAGAAGACAGGTTGCAAGGACTCATGCCAGAACTTTTCCTACAACAGCAAGAAGAACGATACCATGATAGTTTCCAGTCTACTTTATCCCCTTTCTTAAAGAGGGCAACACCCAGTGAAATGACGGATGCCTTGATTATCTCCTCCTTTATCTAGATTTTAAGGATAAGCAAACTAAGCAGACAAATTAACTCTGATCCACCATCTTTAAAGATTTCAGCGAGGATCACATCTGGACCTACTGCCTTCTTCATCTGCTTGATGGCATTGTATACCTCAGTGGTCCCCAACCTTTAGAGGCTCCCGGGGGCGGGGCCACTTACGCGCCGGGCGCCTGGGGGGTGGGGCCACTTGCGCCGGGCGCCCCGGGGGGTGGGGACCGCGCGTCCTGGGGCACGCCATAGGCGGGGATGCCCTTGCACCCGGCGCCGGCATGTGCCCCAGGGCCGGGGCCGCCCAAGCGCCGCGCACCGGGAGCCGGTGCGTGTCACGCGCCTGGGGCCGGCACCGGCCCAGGTTGTCGGCGGGCGCACACAAATGCCCCGGTGGGTGCCATGGTGCCCGCGGGCACCGCGTTGGGGACCACTGGTATACCTCATACAAATTGGGAGGGTCTCCAAGCTCATCCCTAGAAGGTCATTGGTGGATTCGCTCAAGAAATTCATCTGCAACTGTAGAATTACAATTAAGATCTTCAAAATGTTCTTTCCAGTGAAAATTAATAGCTTTGTCTTTCATAAGTGTGGTTCCATCCTTTGAACGAAGGGGGTTCATGCCATGCCCATAAACAGCCTTAATAGCACTAAAAAGACGTGATTATGGGTAGCCATAAAAGTGCTGGAGTTCTTGTGCTCTCTCGGTCCATCATTTGTTCTTGAGTTCTCTGGTTTTACATTGGACTTCCGCCTTTACCTTAGCATGGGCTTCTCTCTTTGTATTGCAATTTCTTCTCATTGATGAATTGTTTGATTTCAACATCATTCTCAAACCAATCCCAATAGTTTCTGGTATGATAGCCAATTGTTTCCTCACAAGTATTGAGGATTGCTGCTTTCAGCTGGCTCCAATGCTCCTCAATTTCCTCCAGAAACTCTGATGGAACCTTTTCTTATAAGGCTGCTTGGAAGTGGTCATGCTTAATGGGTCCTTCAGATCTTGACCCTTCAAGCTTGCACCTGATCTGTTTCTTTTGCAGCCCTCATTTGGGGGGCTATCTTAATTTTCACTGTGGATCAAATGAGGCAATCATCAGGCCAGCAGTCATCAGCACTTGTCATTGCTCATGAGAAGTACATCACTACAAACTCGAGCATGAACTATGACATAGTAAAGAAGATGCCAGTGCTTTGAACATGGGCCTCTCCAAGATGTTTTGAACTTTTTTTTGGTCAAGAAAGGGTGTTCATAATGATACGTTCGTGTTCAGCACACTTGGTCAGGAGCAGGATTCCA
Organism: Pelodiscus sinensis; assembly: GCF_049634645.1. Lineage (NCBI taxonomy): Eukaryota > Metazoa > Chordata > Testudines > Trionychidae > Pelodiscus > Pelodiscus sinensis. The sequence continues at coordinate 66,826,735 of NC_134714.1, forward strand.
TTTGAGTTGCTTTTGCCAGCTCCTTCTTTCGAAAACTGTTCCTTTACACAGATATCAGTCTTGTCTAACGTGCGTATTGAAATCCCCCCCCCAAAATTCTTCTCTTCTTTAGGGGTCTCTGATAAAATGGTTTCCAGCTGAGAATAGAAATCTTCCTTTACATCCTCATCAGCGTCCACTGTTGGCACACAGGCACTCACAATAGTTACCTCGGTTTTTGGTGAGCCTCAGATGATCATAAACTGCTTATTGATGCCTACTGGCACCTCAGAGAGGCATTTTACGAGCTTGTTCTTAATAGCAAAGCCTACTCCATACAATTGAGGTTCATCTAAAGATTTTCCCTTCCAGAAGCTCTCTCCTCCCTCACCTGGTTCATCAGCTCTTCTAGTTTCAGACTCTTCTATTCTCTTGAGGCTACGCTTACACTGGCAGCTCAGTCGTTCTTCCGCAAAAACTTGCCGGCTGTCTACAATGCACGAGCATTCTTCCAGAAGTAAATTTACAGTATAGCGTCATAAAACAGGATTTCTTCCGGAATAAGCCCTCTTGTGCAAGAGCTCTTCCACAAGAGGGCAGTGTAGACAGGCAACATGAATTTCTTGCGCAAGAAGCCCCTATGGTTAAAATGGCCATCAGAGCTTTCTTGTGGAAGAGAGTGTCTAAACTGCCATGGATGCTCTTGCACAAAAGCACATGGCACTGTTGATGCTATCTTGCGGAAGAATTTTTGCACAAGAACTCTTCCACAAGAGAGTTCTTGTGCAAGAAGCTGCCAGTGTAGACGTAGCCCAACTGTACTGGAAATACCACACCTGATGTATTGTAGGGATATAAGCAACTAATCGACCAGTCGCTTCACCCCCCCCTTGCTGCCTCTATCACAAAGAGGCAATGAGAGGAGGGGGGGGAAGGAACGGGTGCTGGTGGGAGCCGGCTTAAAAGCCAGTTCCCCCCAGCTCCAGCTCTCTGGGAGTGGGCAAGGGCACAGCGGTGGCCAACTTTGAAATGTCTGGAGCTCTTGTACATTTCAAAGTTAGAACACAGTGGGGAGCCCAGGCCAGCTGGGAGTTCCGCTGACCTGGGGTTCCACATGGCATGCCTGCTTTGAAATCTACAAGAACCCCTGAAGAAGTGGGCTGTGCCCACAAAAGCACATGATACCATCTACATGTTTTGTTAGTCTATAAAGTGCTACCAGGCCATTTGTTGTTTTAAGTTTATCCTGTACAGACCAACTCGGCTACCCCCTGAAACTTCCAAATAGACAAGTAATAGAAAAAGCCAAAGTGAAATGATTTGCCTAACGTCACACAGTAAGTCAATGGCAGAGCCAGGGATAGAACTCCAGGTACCTTGGTTCCAGGTCCAGAACTCACTCATGAGACCTCAAATCTCTCATTAAAGCAATATTCGACTATCTGGGAAAACTGCACAAACAATGACTTCACACTATAACTCAATTTTATCTCTTTCCCTTTTTGAAAATTTTTATTTAAAAACAGCAATGTCTTTCCCTAACCATTTGACCTTTTTCCATGAGCTATAGATTTTTCTCCCATCGTGGCTCACAACCACATAGTTCAGCTACATTTATACAACACTTTTCTTCCCCAAAAAATGCCAAACACACCGTAAATGTAGTTAACAATTACTAACAATTCAGCTACTCCTTGATTCACAATAACTATCACATTAGAAAATGTCATCTGCTCAGCAGCCATGCTATATAAATTTTAGAAAGGAAGCTGAGAGAAAAAATGTAATTACTTGAGCAGGCATTTGGTAAAAATGGTGTTTACCAACATAACTTCTAATGTATGACAAATGCCAAGAGACTGTAATAAAGTGCTTTACATCACACCTAAGAGATGTCATTGACAGCAGCAGCGAATCCACAAGCACACCACAGGGGCAATAAAACAGAACTAACTCAGAGGGATGAATTAAGTCTATTAAGTTACCACTCTTCCTGCAGCATCCTGGATTTTTTTTGGAAGTCTCTATATTCAAGTAGTAAGCAGGCTAGGCACCCTCTTAGCTTATTAGAACGTGCCTTTGAAATTGTGTTTGATAGCTGCTTGCTGCAAAACCAGCAGATGGAGCTCTTAAACTACAGGGATCCTCACATTTTAGGAATAGAATACAAGAAAATTTTGTGAACATTCTGTAAATAGCCTAAGCTCTAGAGATCCAAGTGTAAGTTTATCTGGATAGCCTGTCCAACTTTCATATGACCAAGCTTTCTTCAGCAGCAACAGATCACAATAATAGCCAAATAGCTTTGTGGGTCACATCAAGGGGTTAAGTATTAGAGAGGTAGCCGTGTTAGTCTGAATCTGCAAAAGCGGCGAGGAGTCCTGTGGCACCTTATAGACTAACTGAAGTGTTGGAAACTTTGCCTGGGGGAAACTGCCAGAAACAAAAAATCTGCACCTACTTAATACAAAACTCCTCTTAACACACCAGCACAGCGCATGGAAACTAGGGGCGGTGCTGAGAGCGGGAGGACGCAAGGGATCACACACACCTGGCATTTTATTTTGCAGTGGGGCTGGGCCGTTGAGGAGGAACACGCTACAAACTCTTTTTCGCCGCGGCTGCGGCTCCTCCCCCCTTATTTTCCTCCAGCCCGCAGAAGCGCTGACTGCCCCCAGGGCCCACCACACAGGGTGCCAAACTAGACGAGCTGCCTGCGCGGGCGAGAGTCCCGGCCCCAACCTCGGCTGGACTCGGCCAAGTGGGCTGATCCCTGGGGCCTGTCGGCTGCACCGGCCGCCCGCAGACCGGTGCTGAGCTCGGCTTGCGCTTCCCACCCCGCCGCAGGCTGCCCCCCTCCATGGCCCGAGCGCGGCAGCCCCCGGGAGAGCCCCTAGACGCCAGAATCCGGTTGCTCCAGGCCACCGGCCCGCACGGGGCAGGGAGTCCGGGCTGCTGCAGGCCGCGGCCCCTCGCTGCCGGGCTGCGCGTTACCTCAGCTGGGTCGTGGCTGGGGCCGTGCACGAGCCACCGCACCACGGCGTCCGGCGCCACCTCCTCCCGCAACAGCAGCTCCAAAACAGCCGCCATCCCCGGCCGCCGAGCAGGCGCACTACGCCGCAGCGCGCGGACAAGCGCGGCTGCGGCAGGGCCCGGGGGCGGGGCTGAGACGCTGCACCACGCGGGCGCAGGCGACGGCGCCGCCACTAACTCCCTCGTGCGCCGCGGGGGGGGAGGGGCTAGAATCGGAAAGGGCGGGACCACACGATAGGCGCCGTGGGGCGAGTGTGATGCCAGAAGGGGGCGGGGCTCCAAGGGTCGGTGCCTCTGGTGGGCGGGGCAAGAGGGGGCTGTCACGGGGCGCAGTAGGTATTGCCATTGGGGCGCGCAGCCTCCCTGCGCGGGGCGGGGCGGCCCGGCCACCGACTCCCGCCCCCTCCCCATGTCAACAAGCGGGGCGCGCGGCGCCTGCGCTGGGGGCTTGCGCGTCCCTCGCTCTCGTGCGCGGCGTTGGTCTCCCGAGCAGGGCCCGGGCTGTGGCCTAGCGGCGGGCGCGCGGCGATCGGGGCGGCCCGCGGGCCGGGCAGGATGATGGCCGAGGACTCGCCCAAGCGGCGCAAGGCCAATTTCAACGAGGCGGAGACCGAGGTGCTGATCGAGCAGGTGCTGAAGCACGAGCAGCTGCTGTTCGCGGCGGGGCCAGGCCGCGCCTCCCCGGGCCAGAAGCGGCGGGTGTGGGAGCTGATCCGGCACAAGGTGAACCCGGTGGCCGCCTGCCCCCGCGACGTGGAGGATCTCAAGAAGCGCTGGCGGGACCTGAAGCGCCGCGACCGCAGCAAGCTCTGCCGCCTCTCGCACGGCTGCGGCCCCCCCGGCGGGCTCGGCCTGCTGCTGCCCACCGACGAGATGTCCCAGCCCGCCTCGCAGCCCGACCACCACCGCGCCTACGGCTCTGCCATGGGCCACGCCGAGGCCGTTCCCATCGTGGGCGGCATCGACACGCTGGACCTGCCGGGAGCCTCCGTGGTGGACATCGGTGAGCCGCGGGGCGGGACAGCGGGGCCCCAGGCGCCCCCCCGCCAATCTGGGCCTGCGACGCGGCAGGAGTCGGCGTTGTCATGGAGCCGGGGGATTAACCCCCCCCTCCGGCCCATGCCCCCTGCAGAGGAGTTAGCTCAGCCTCTGTGCAGCTCCCGGCGGCTTTGTGCTGCTTCCCCACGTCCGGCGCTGAAAGGGGGGCACCTGTCATCAGCCGGGAGCGGCGGCTCCCAGGTCCCCCTCTCCCCCCGCCGTGGCCCGGCTTCATTCTTAATGATGAGATTTTTTTTTGCCCTGTCGGGGACCCGTACGACCACGGCCCCTCTAGATGTGGCTTGAAGCTCTGCAGCCTGTCCCAGAGGTGCTTCCTAAGGGACAGACCAGAGCATCACTCACCCCCTTCCCCTCAACTCCTGTTACTCACATGAGGCAGTGGTGTAATGTACAAAGGACACAGGTGTAAGTGAGACTTACCCCAGGCAGTTTTCGGTTTGAAGCTTTGTGCTTGCTTATGCCCCTGTCAGTGACGTCTCCATCTTCCAGTGGTTTTAGGGACCATGATGCATAGCTCGCTTGTGTGAAGAATCAATTTGTTTTTTGTGTTATAGCAGTTGCTCATAGTTATATCTAACTGTAAAGTGTTTCTAATCTAGAAAATGCTTAGGCTTTATCTACACAGCAGTGTTATTTTGGAATAACTGACTGTTCCAAATAACAGAGTCCATGTCTAAACACAATCAGTTATTTCGACATAATATCAAAATAATGTCAAGCTGGAGGACTGCTTACTCAGACTCCTGGAACCCTCATTGTGTGAGGAGTAGGGGAAGAATGCTCTATCTTAAAATAACTGCTGTGTAGACAGCTCCAAAAGTCTAAATAAGCTATTTCGCAACTTAAGCTACACAATAAGCGTAGCTCAAGTCCTGTGACTTATTTCGAGTTTAGCCCTGTTGTTGAGGGTGTGTCTAGACTACCTAGTTTTGTCGACAAAAGTGGACTTTTGTCGACAAAACTATACCAGCGTCTACACTACCGCTGAGTTCTGTCGACATAACGTCGACAGAACTCAGCAGTTTTGTCGACACTGGTATACCTCATTTTACGAGGCATAACACCTTCTGTCGACAGAACTCTGTCGACAGAAGGTGTTATTGCCTGTAACGTTGCGTCCAGATTACGGAGTTCTGTCGACAAAGCAGCTTGCTTTGTCGACAGAACTCAATGTGTCTGGACGCTTTGTCGACGGAAGTTTTGTCGACAGTATCTGTCGACAAAACTTCCGTCAACAAAACGCGGTAGTCTAGACGTACCCATAGACTCAGACACTTGCTTCACTTTATTCCTCTAAAGTGTAACATTGATTTTAGTGGGATTACTCTTGATAGTCAAGGCAAGTAATATAAGAACCAAGGTTTTAAGTAGTATCTGTTCACCTGATTCTGTGCCTCAAGAAGGAAAAAAACTCCCAGAACACTATCTTATGAGTAGATTGTATAAAATATCAAGTCACAGGTAATTATAGTTGTCAGAAGAAATGAACACAGTATGATTTAAGAAGCAGAGCCTTTTCTTCATTTACTAATTCACCAGGGGTCACAGTTGTGTGCAAATTAAGGATGTTCTACTGTCCAAAATACTTTTTTCAACATAATTTGTTTATAATGGCTTCCTCTTCTTGCCTAAATCAGATAGATGGTGAACTGTTGGCAGGTTTTGCTTTATAGGCAGTGAAAACAAGTGAACAAACAGTATAGACCCACCTGCATATATGCAAATTTGGATCATTCCAAACACTCACAAGAAAGTATTCCACCTTGCAAATCCCAGCCTTTGTAAAATGCAGCCAACTGGTAAATTACACCCTGTTGTGTGTGAGCTGCAAGGTATGAGCATTAGTGCAAGGAATCAGAGGCCAGGTCCACACTGCAGGGGAAGGTCAAGCCCCCAAGGCTCGGACCTCCTCAGCACTGGGGAGCCCTCACTGGAGCTCAGACTCCCCCATTGTTTCCCTACTATGGAGCTGGAGCCCACAAAATCTACTAGCCTGGGCCTCTTAGGCTCTGGTGTGCAAGGGGAATGTGGGGAGTGTCAGTCAGGGGCCATGTCTATGAGGGGTTTGTTTTGTTTTGCTTCTCACTTGAGTGCAGCCCCCAACTGATTTTTCTGTGGGTTAATGGCCCCTACCCAACAAAAGGTTCCCCACCTCTAGCTTAAGCTATGCAATTCCAGCTACATAACAAAATGTAGCTGGAGTCGGTGTACTTTAAGCTGTGTTTTGGCGCCATCCTCACAGCGGGAAGTCGATAGAACACTTCTATCTACTTTCCTTAGTCCTCATATGGAGTAGGAATACTGGCACTGACAGGGGCACCCTGAGCAATTGATTTAGCAGGTCTTTTACTAGACTCACTAAATCATACACCAGAAGATCAACTGCTGCAGTGTTGATCTTCCCACAATTGGAGACTTCTGACAAGGAGGAGTGATTCAGAGAGGGTGCCACTGTGGGTCTGCTTTGCAAATACTGGGTTTATTGTGCTAAACTTGGAGAGAGGAAAATAAGAGCTTGGAATGAATTTAGTCTGTTCTGTATCACATGCTTTTGACTGATCTGTTGGGGAGTAAGTGATTTCAATGGGAGGGCAGGTCTACAGTACAGGTTCAAGTTGATCTAAGCTACACAGTTTGAGTTGCATTAGTAGCATAACTCAGGTCAGCGTATCTTAAATCTCCCTACCTTAGGGTCCACACCGTGCTGGGTTTCTCCCATCAACTCTCCTTACTCATTTCATTCTGGTGGAGTACTAGAGTCGATTCTGAGCAATCGGCAGTCAGTCCCTGCTGTTGTGGTGACAAAGATTTGCATTGCTGAGTTATGTCATTTACAGTAAGCATGTTTTGATTATTTCAAAGCGTGCTATGAGTGTAGGAGATAATACAGTACAACTCCTCATTGTAGGGTCTTGACATCAGAAGAATTAACTACCACATAAAAAAGCCAGTTGTACTCACGGGGTAGGCAGAGGTTTGATTAAGCACAGAGATGATGAAGTCTGACTCCTATTTCCATTTCTCCTCTATGCCCTTTTAGGGTTTACAGATGATCCTGGCCCATCCCATCAACCCTGTCTTGAGAAGATGAACTTAAAAGAAGAAATAGTAGTGAAGGTAGTGGAGCCAGAAGAAAGTTCTGAGGACATGGCTGTGGTTCCACCTAGCCAGGAGCACTTGCCCTTTCTGGGAACAGCTGGGGGTGGCTTGTCTGGGAAAGTAAAAGCCAAAACAAAAGGCCGGTCACAGGCAGACCAAAATGAAATTACTGAAGAGGATTTAATACAGATTCAGCAGAACCAGATGCAAGTGATCCAATCTGGCTTTGACAGTGTCAATCACAACCTTCGTTTGCTGCAGCAAGGCATGCAAGATCTCAGCAACAGCCTCAGTATTATGGCACACACACTGGTGGCTATCAAAAATGTTTATGTGAAAAACAACACAGGCCCAACCACCTATGCCACCACTTCTACTCAGACCACTGCAGGGTATCTGAGTCCTGGGTCTCCCCAGATCTCCCCAGCTGAAGACAGAGGCAGAGTACAGATGGCCGGAAGCAGCAGCAGAAGCAGCAGCTGTAGTTCTAGTTCTATGTCTCAAGAACCAGGCCCTTCGGAATTTCCTAGACCACCCCTGAGAACCATTAAGAAAGAACATCCAAATGGCTGCTACTATTTCTGTTTTGCAGATGTGTAAAACTTGAATATATGTAAAATGACTGATATTAGAGGTGCTGTTATGTCTGCTCCAGCCTGTGACTATAATGGAGCCAACTGGACTTGCCTCCGGCTTTTTTTTTTTTTCCCCAGTGGGGAAAGTTTTACATTAGGTGGCATTTAACACTACCAATCTCCCATTTGTTAACACCAACTGTTTGCAGTTGGTTAATGTGTCTCTTCTGTTTTCTTCCTTATCCTCGTTCCAAAAAATCAAATTTATTTTGACTAAGACTCTTGTGTGTATCCTCTTTGAGTTAGTGACGTTTTGAATATAAAACGCATGATGGAGTGGGGTGCAAAGGTAAAGTTACAATTATTTAATAGCAGGAGCAGAATCTGCTAGTTACACAAGTTGAGTGTTTTTAAATTCAACTGCAAAAATAGTTGACTTTAAATTTAGTGTCTGCTATTTTTATTGTATTTTTAAAAAGCCCTTGTAAAAAATCTGAGCTGTGCAAGGTACCCCAAGGGTTTGACAACGTTACGTCCTCAGGGATTGAATAGAACTAGGCCGCAGAGCTGCTGATCCATGAGTGTGCTGCTCAGATTTAATCCAGCATTGTTCCATCTGGTCACTGGTCACTTTCAGCTCTTCAGATGCACCTTCCCTGCAGAAGCATTTTGCTTAACTGCAATGAAAGTGGAGGTTACTTGTCATCATTTAAAAAGAAAAACAAACTTAGCAAAACAATATTTCTGATGTCTACTTTCAATATGGAACTGGTCTATCTTAGCACCAGGTTCTGTCTTCAGCAGATACAGCATGCTTTCTGGGGACAAATATCATACCATCTGAAAAAAACCCATTGCCCAGAACTGACAGTAAACTTGCTGCTCAGAATATGCCAGTTAAGAGTTTGACTTCGGTTGGGGCAGAACAAGTGCTCTTTCTTTGCTCTTGAAAGAGTTCCAGTTGCTGGGCCTCTGTTTGGACAGAAGTGGTAGAAGACCTTCCATTCCCTTATTATTTATATCATAGCACTTAAGAGCCCTACTCATTGATCAGGACCACATTGTGCTAGGCACATTGAAGAGAAATATAGTTCCGTACTATGTCTGGAGGTAAAAAAGAGGATGGAAACAAGGAGAGTCTGGGAAAAAACAATTCCTAAATGTCAGCGGTGGCACGAATAAGAGCCAAGGAGAACCATTACTTATCCTGATAGAACAAAAGCCTGGTTTTTACATTAATTTCTATAGATGACAATGCATTTCATTTGAGTATCAAAATAGTGAAAACTATTGCTATTTAACAGCTCTTCTTAAATTAATTGTGACTAGTACATATGATTGCTTTATCCACATACCCACAGAGTTCAGCTCCTTTCCTAGCTGAGAAAGGGTATGGATCTGTTAAGTAAGATGTCATTTTTACAGTCAGTTGTGACCATAGTACTGTGCTTTTAGGAAGTACCTTTTTTGTTAATTCTGAGGAAATAATGAAGCCCTTTGTTTTAAATTTCAATAAAGCTGAGGGGACATCAACAGCTGCCAGCATTAGGGAGTAGTGCAAGAATTTTTCATCGGGGTCCCAAAATAAGATCCCCTTATTGGAGACTGAAACTGCTACCCCAAAGTGAGCAAATTTCAGTCACATAGCCTGCACTGAGTCCCCACATTTGGACTGCCTGTATAGAAGAGGGTTTGATCATGTTGAGAGAGCTCTGTTATTCTAGTTGGCTGCTCTTCAGGTATGGCTGAAAAACAAATCTGAAACAAGTTATCCAGATGGCTGAAAGGAATCTCGGACAGTATTAAAACTAAATACTCCCACAGACTTTTTTCCCATTTAGTATTGTATTGGGGGGGTGGCCTTTAATCCATTACCCCCCACAGCAGTTATTAGTGACAGTTTACTTCCTGCAGCAGAAAGAAACAAACCAATGGTTGAGACAAGGATGGACTATTACCCAACACCAGCACAAAGATACGCTACCTGCGGGTGCCATGGTTTAAGTAGTTCAGACTTCAGAGCTCTGAGGTGTTCCATCTGTATTAGACCTACCAGCACAAATGCAAAAGTAGGGTTATTTTGTCATCACCTTTGGAAACTATTGTGTTACTTTCTCCAACTCATTAGTTTCCCTTTACTGCTGATGAAAAGATTCCCTTTTATTTTCCTTTATATTAACTTCAGCACCTGTGTATATATTTTTTAATCTGGCAGCTGTTGCCTAATTAAAAGTAAACCTGCAGTATAATATTGCTGGTGTGTGTTCTTCCTCACTTTCCTAGTCTGTGTACAGTATGCAAGATTATACTGTAACACAAATATACAATACATCTTCAGTATAGGTTAATACAGGCTAGGGGCCTTCTACAAAAAGATGGTCTGGCTTCTGAGAAGTTTTACTTCAAAAACACAGTTGCTGCAGGTAATAGGCACAGCTACCTTATGAATCACCTACCAGGTTTCCTTAAACTGACCCATCCAGAATTAGTTTGTCCTAAGCTTTGATGTTAAAAGCTTCCTATTGCTTGGGAATAGCATAGGATTCCTATTTGCTCGATGTGCACATATTAACGTGATGGGAATTCACATAGGCAGAACCTGCTCATTGACATGTAGGCTTCATCAAGTTGTGTTTCCTTTACCTCGGGTGGGGAACCGAAGGCTTGGCGGCTGGATGTGGCCCCGGAATTTGCCTGTATCCAGCCTCCAAAGCTCAGAGCTCTGGCCTCCCACCCACCACTACCGACAGGGCTGGAGTACACAAAATCCCCAAACCTGGGCTCTTCTAGGCTCTTGTGTGCAAGGGGAACGAGGGAAGTGTCTTTCTTCTCAGTCAGGGGACATGTCAGGGAGGGGTTTTTATTCTTTGTTTCTCACTGTGTGGCCTCTGACTAACTTTTCTGTGGGTCAGCAGCCCCTGACCCAAAAAAAGTTCCCCACCCTTGCTTTAACTGAAATGCAGCCTTTACCTCTATTCTGTTAAGACAAGTAGTGATTATTGCTTCAGTAACATGCAGCAAGATTAGAGAAATGTGCTCTAAAGAACACCTAATCATGCTGGGCAGTGACTCCCAACTTGTCCAGGCTACAGCACCCACTTCTTAACTGTTCAGCATCTTTTGAGGCTATTTTGCCAATTGTTCGCTATTTTGCAGCATTGCTTGGTAGAGTCTAGCTTGCATGTACTACACATCTCTCTCACACTGAAATTTGAGTCTGCTATGTTGGATTTTTTTCAACTGAGAAGCGGCCAATATTTGTAGGTCAAGTGCTGCGGAATTCCTGAGACACTTTAAGAACAGTGGGTGGACAAGACCCTCCCGCCATGCAATCATGAACACGACACTAGTCACTAGTAATTATTTACTTACATTCATTGTGGCCAGATAAAGTTCAAACCCTTTCATTTGAGATATGATTCATATTCCAATCAAGTTTTGAGCAGTGACAGCTCTGTAAATTAACCCACTGAGCTACCTGGCTTCAGTACAGAATTGCTATTTCGATCCCCAGCATCATACATCTGAATTGTGCTCATCTGATCTACTGGTATGCAACATCCATTATATTACTGACTTTCAACAGACCTGCATAGGAAGTCTCTCTCTACTGAAGTATATTACCAAATTCCTTCCTGCTTCTAAACCAAGACATTTTCTGAGATTTATGACTGTAAATGAATTCAGGATTTATGCTTCTATTGTGTGAAGAGACTTGAGATTATTTGCATAAAAGAAAATAGGTGAGGGCCTGTTCCAGCTACTGTGGAAACCAATGAGAGTATTGCTATTGACTGTAAAGGGGTCAGTGCCTGGCCCTTTTATTTGTGGTGCCAATACCTAGCATGGCAGTGGCATAGCATATGTGGTTGGTGATAGAGCTGAAATAGAGCTGATGGAATTTTCCCCTGTTGTGGACTTCATCTCTAATATTCCATGTTGCCATGTTACAGACCAGACTATTTTCTGTAGCAAATCAGGAATGAGAAATGCATGTTTACTTGCAGATATAACCATTGAAGGGGATTTAGCCTACATGTACCTGCTTTATCAGAAATATATGAAAAGTGACTTAAGCCTGGTCAACACTACCAAGTTTTGTTGCCAAAAACGGCTTTTGGCAATAAAGCAGCATGAGTATGCATACCGCAGTGCAATTTGTGTAAAGGAAAAATGCCCAGTTTCGGTGACCAAAACTGTCCATCTTTATGAGAAACTTTTTTTTCTTTTCTCCTCCCTTTCTTGTTGACAAAGAGCCAATGTAGACACTACTGTTTGTTTTGTTGACAGATCTGGCTTCTGCCAGTCTCCCAGAATGCCTACCCTGATTGCTCTGCTCATTGTTTTGAACTCTGCTATCCTACAAGCATATGCTCCTGCTCCTTCAGAGTTCCAGAAAGTATCTGGCAGCGGAGTGTGCTGCTCTGGGTAACAGTAAGTTGTTGGAATGTTCCTGTTCTACCCTGCACTAGGAACACTGCTCCAGGGAGGAGGTGGCAGGAGATTACTATGCTGCAGTGACATTCCTCCACATGGTGAGCTCACAAAGCTACTCATGATGCCGCTCCCAGCAGCTGAGGAGGCTATGGGAGAACTTGAAAGGAATCCCAAGATGCATAGGGATCAGCTCTGCCTTTCCACAACATTGCACGGTGCTAACACTGTCAATGATGGCATCCCCAGCGTGGACATGATTTGTCAACAGAGGAAGCAAGTGTGAACACCCTCTGGTGATTTTTGTTTGTAGACTTCTGGGTGTCAAAAGTTTTGTTAACAAAACTTGGTAGCATATACAAGTAACTGCAACTTGTCCAAATTCTACAACAGCCTTTTTTCTTTCACTTTTCTATGTGCTGCAGCTCAGATACATTGCATACAGACGAGGCTGGTTTCCTCATGCAGCTGCAAGGCCAGTAAAAGCCAGGACCATCCCTGACAGCTATCTTATAAAGAATATTTGCCATCATTCTAAGACGACACTGACCACAGAGACCTTTGTGACTGGAGGGGAGGTAACAAAGGAGACTATTGGTTTCTCAGGGTATATCTACACAAACTGCTTTAGTGACATCTGCACTAGTGCTTTAATGCTTCAGTGAAGACACCTCCATGAGAATAATAGATTTATAGTATCCCAGGGCTAGAAGAGACCTCAGGAGGTCACTGAGTCCAGCCTCCTGCCCAAAGCAGGACCAATCCCAACTAAAGAATTCTCCAACTGAGTAGCACTGTAAACACTGGGGGTTAGGTAAATTTAACTCTGTCACCTCGGAGAATGGATTTTTCACACCTCTGAATGACGTAGTTATGCTGATCTAGTTTCCTAGTGTAAACAAGGCCAGAATGACAGATTTGGTATCTGCCAGATTTTTACTACACTGAACCTGACCTGTACCAGAGTCATTGCTTGGTTATATGGAGGGAGCGAGGTTAGAAACAGCAAAGCTAAAATGTCTATCCTTACTACTGTAATAGTGAATCAGTACGAGCTTTTGGGTCCAACCTTTCCAGTTTGCAACATCAACATCTCAGTTACTTGCTTTAATACCAACAAATTTCCACTGTGTATGTTCTACATATTCAAAAGAAACAATTATGTCATAATACAATTGATGCTGCTTCTCTCCATTTGTAAGTTCAGAGTTTTAAGAGTCAAGAAATAGGCTATAAAAATAATTGGCTGAGTTTTATAAACCATAAACTTATATGTAGGCATTCAAGGATTGAAGTTTTGCATGCTGAATGAGTATTTTATTTAGAACCAGTTTATAAAAATAAAATACAAAATAATTTGAAAACAGAACATAAAACATTGTACAAAGCCTTGATATGGTACAAATGGGAAAACAAATAAATAATTACACCTTTATATACAAACAACTGTTACAAGGGCATTAGTTCTTTTGCTGAAATCTTATGTTCTTTGATGCCTGAGCAAAAAGAAAACAAAAATGGCTTACAAGATTTCAGGGAGAGGAGACAAAGGGAAAGTACAGGGCAAGAGAGTTTGGAGGACTCTCAACAATTACCTCTTACAATGGTCACTAATAAGATCTGGGAACAACAATTATATCATATATTTTAATCTTGAGTTGTTAAATATCTTATTGGCTTCATGGAACATTCTGTCTGTAGCTGATTTACAGAATTTCATTTATTTCTTTTATTGCCCAGAGATTTTACAGTAGCAACTAATGATTCACAGATTCAGCAGTTCACTAATCTCTACGCATTGCTGGTGATTTCCTTAATTTATCGTACTGGATACTTGTAGGAAAACAGTTGAAAATCAGTTGCCGCCCACGCCAACATAACAGCTTGTATCTGAGCTGATTCAAGAGAAAAATCAGAAGTCAGGAAGACTTTAGAACCTTGCTCTCGGGCCAGGGAAGGTAGTATGAATGCAGGGAAAGTCTCCAAGTAACTTCTTATTGGGATTTTGTCAAGCAGGTAGAGGAACAGAGGGTATGACATAGCTTTAAAAAAAAAAAAAAAAAAAAAAAAAAACCTGACTTTCCCAATGTCAAATTATGACCTTGCTCTGCCATGCATACATAGGGGTTTATGAGAATCAAAAAGGACTCCCACTCTCCAGACATGGGAAGACAGGCTCATCCACATTGTATTTTTGGAGGTAAGTGCAAATTGTCCTGCTGTTAGAGCACCCCATACACTGGTCAGTTGACAGATGAACTGATTCTGAAAGGACTCTTAACACCTACATCTCCCATTGGAGGTAGTTAAATTCCTTTTGAGACTTTTGAGTGGTGAACACCTCTTATGGGCAGCCTGCTTATGATATTGCTTTAGAGTCCATGTGCTCTCCGCCCCGGTCACAGAATGGCTCCCCACCACAATAATTGCTAAAATAAACTAAGGAGGGGGCATAGGTCTGCACTGTGGTCACGAAACAGATATTCATTTTCCCAAATAAAATAACCAGCAACTGTAAATATTCTCACAGTGTAGTGTGCCCATTCCTTCAGTTCATATACTGGCAAAAGCTCCACTGACTTCAATGAGAGTTTCATTTCCACGAGAATGGCTAGACCAGCCCAGGATCCAAATTATCCATATGCAGGAGGAATGGAATTAGTAAACAGCAAAACTTATAGATCATATAAGCCAACATTTGCACTGGATAAGGATATTGCTGAAGGCCTAAGAAGCAAAACATCTGAATCAACATATATTCATTTGTATATAAGCAGGGTTTCTTTATTTCAGCATTTCAGTAAAAGCCTTTGTTATATTCAAGCTCAAGTTTTGCATTGCACAGTGTCTAGCATTAATGAGAGATGGACTCTGAACCAACACAGAGGCTTCAGATACCATGCATCTTTGAAAAAGTTCAAGTCAATATCTGAGCTTGCAGTTAAAATCACACTCTTGTACTATCTTTATGCATCAGCCACATATTTATTTCTGAATATAATTTTCTCCTCAATGAACAATTTTTGCAAAGGGAGAAAGTCATTTCCATGATTAGCTGGCACGGATGCTGAGCATCTTGGAAAGTGAATGGCTAACAAAAAACAGTATATTCTATACAGGAAAGATTGAAAGTACTAGAGACTTGTCATTCTTAAAGAATCACTACTACTAAGGATGAATGGAATGAAGGTGAAATATAAATTAAAACATTAATTAATGGAGTAGCCACTAAGATAACAAACAGGACCTAGAGATAATAAGCGTCTATATATTTTTGTCTTAAAGAGACCTCTGGCTCAATATTAAAATAAACCTGATGATTTAAAGCATAATATTACAGAGCCTGCTGTGACTGTAATTATACCATCTCCTCTGCCTTAGATGGCATGGTAGGGTAAAACTAGGTAGTATGAGAGATTACACAATCCAGTCTCCCCTTTATTTAATTTATTTTTTCCAAAGATATTTGTATGTTTGTGTTTCAGGGGAAGGGAGGTCAGGTAGGAGGCCAGTAACATACAGATTGTGAACTTATGTGTACTGTGGTGACTTGTCTGTATTTCTTAAGATTCATTTGTTCACTGTCTGGTTTCCTTGTATTTTCCCCAAAGAGATATATGAAAGGGCATTAGACTAAATGCTCCAGTAATAGCAAGGGCCTTTCATAATTTTTAACAGGCAAACACAGGGGACATGGTTAGGTAGTACATCTTTTTCAATACAGTAACCAGGTCCCCTGACTGTGGTATAATGGAAACACAGATGAACTAACTGACAGTTGGAATGACAGTGTTTACATTATGAGACTAATCTTGCAAGTTGCTGAGCATCCTCATCTTCAACAGTGGTCAACAGGAGTTGAGGGCATTCAGCACTCCACAGGATCAAGCCCATAAGAAAACAAATTGTTACTTTATACCAGAGTACTAGAAATAATTGGATTGTGATTCCAATTACACATTCCTCCTATTCGTTTATGTCATTGAAATGAAATATGCAAAAATATTTAAATGAAACAAAAAAATATTATATCAAATAGTATTGGGAGGCATGCATTAGTTCTTTGCCACTAATTCACTGTTAAAGAGACTGAAACAATTACCTTTTGGCAGTGCTTCATTCTCATGTTGATGCCACTACCAGAATTCATGTCCTTACAGTTCTGGGGAAAATGTACAATTCATTATGGAAAAGGTTGCCTGCTGAGAGGAGACTGTAGTGTAAATCAAGCATTGCCTAAGTTCTGCTTTAGGGAGGGAGAAAGAATTAGGTTTATAGTACATTACAGTTCAGCCACTGTCACAAATGCTGTATAAGGAGCATGGGCATTTTGCCCAAGTTAGCACTGTATGATTGGGGGGAGGAGCAGGGCTGGGGTTGCAATTAGGCCAGATAAGTGTGGGTAGTTCAAGAAGGAGGTAAAACTAAAAGAAAGGACAGTAGGCCTCTGTTAGTTCTGGCAGAGCTGAATTTTAACAAAGAGGAGGCGATAGTTAAGGTAGTTCCCACACATTTTTATTGAAAAAATAGGTGGTGAATGTAACTACTTTTAAAAGACCAAGTTCAGTGTTTCCCTTGCTATAATTGATCACAATGCCCCAGAAATGCATAGAATGGAGATCTCAGAATACAGGTCTTAAAAGATGAAAAGACCATCAGCCCACTTTTAAACATATAGGACAAGATATAGCCCTGTGCTTCATGAGTATTCTGTGAGGTCAGGGCATAGGGAGCTTGTTTCTCACCCATGCAAATATCAAGAAAGGATTTTCCCAGAAAGGATATAGTTGCTGGCTACAGGGAATGTCCTGCACCAAGACACTCACCCAGACAGCTAACATGTAGTGATAACTGGGGCAAAGTATGGCTCCTTTTTTAGAGCAGTAGCACAGCACAATTAGCAGCATGTTACCTATGCCTATTCTGAGGCACCTGCTCTGTTCTAGTGGCAGATATACACTTAGCATCCTTCTGTCTGCCAACTCTGGCATGTCTCTCATTAAGTTGAGACAGGTTTTTTCTTATAATTGATCAAACAAGTTGTCGGTGTACCTTGGAAAGGTTTTGCTAATACTAATACCCACTTTTAAAAACTACCAACTAAGCACGATATCAAATGCTTGCTTTTATTTCATTTAATACATTAAGGGAGTCATACTGACATCTGTGCAAAAATGCTCTAGAGGGCGTAGCAGTCATAAAAGGGGAAAATTCTGCTCCTTCCCCAACACCTCCTACTTGGCCACAAAAGACCCATGAAACAGTGGAACTGCCAGTTTCAGAACACATGCGTGGTACTGAAGAGGAACTATGCAGGACAAATCTGAAAGTTCTGTATGTCTTGGCTGCATAGCAGTTCTCTCCCCAAAAATGGAGATATGGATTGGAGGAGAGTATAATGGGTTCATGAACTAACCTTTGTGTAAGAGGAAGCTACTGAAACCTGTGCAGAATGGCTGCAGCTGCTCTGGGCCCTGGGGAAGATTCTCCCTTTCCTAAGCATTGGTTCCCCGCACAAAGCCATTTACTTAGACTTTACACAGCAGCCTTTGGCTTTTAGCATTACTGGAATTAAATGTATATAATTTATATATTTTCACTGCTGGGATTTATTCTTTACATGGTCACTGATGATTACAGAGGCTCTTCTAGAAATGTTACAAGGATGGCAATTACACAGGACTTACTATATAACTACATTTGCTCATAGCTTAGTTCATAATACTCAATTTTGTTACCTTCATGGGAGAGAAGTTACATAACCAACAAACTTAAACAGGGAGAACAGTACAAGAGAGGCTATATTCTTGACTGATCCATAAATTAAAGTTGCTTCCATTAGCAACTCAGTATTTTTCTAATCAGCTACAAAACCATTTGTCTCAGAAATCTGCAATGAGCCACCACCCGGGACATAAAGTTCTTTTACTATGCATAGTACTCAAAATGCCAAAAGCATCATCCTCTGCTTTGATCTTTCCTCCATTCTTATGTAGTCCCTCTCTTTTTATTGTCAAGAAGTGCAAATAGTAATGTATTTCTACAACATTAATGTTCTCCGTTATATTCACAATTATGTAATATTGCACAATAATATTGGTATATTTTAATCTCTGGCAAAGAGAAAGAAAACATCTCAAGTTTCAGGTCTCCCCTCATCTGTAAAACAACCTATAGTTATAACAGCAGTGATTATCTGGTTTGGGATCCTGCTATATCAGGGAGAAAATGCAATTACCTTAATTTTAGTATTTCAGGGGAAAGGCACAGAGCCCAAACTTGCCCTCACTGAAGTTAATGCCACCCACCACCCCCTCTCCCAGTCCTCACTGGTATAGGACTGGTATAGTGAATACTCCTCAGAAAATTGAGAATGAAAAATTATCATAAGCTGCCACACAGTCTTAAGAAACCGTATCAGCAGAACCTTTAGAAAAAATATCTACAATGACATTCAACTCTCTTTAGTGAGCACTGCAAGGTGACAGGTAAGGAAATCAAAAAGAAAACGATGGGGTTTGTTTTGTTTTTGTCATAGTCATATATTAGGCATTCATTAACTGTCACTGCTCTTGTATCGTGGTGCAGCTTAAAAATGCACATGAAAAATGAAAAAACAATAATTACAAATCCTATCTTGCAATCAAAGATACAGTACCTCTGAGTCTGTGTTCCTGTTTCACACGCAAACACACACATACACACACACACAATTATAAATAAAAGGAAAAGGCTGAGACACAAAACACTGACTTGCTGGCAAATCACCAACCCTTCAACCTTGTACTGAGGCATGAAGGCTATTTGACTTGGTGGATGCCAGGAAACTATTTTCAGGAAAAGAGAGATGCAACGCTAAGAGTATTCAGGCACACAATAGAAAAAGAACTGCACCATCTGTGGTCTATAAATTCCAAATGAAAAATGAGAAAGAATAAGTGTATATAAGCATATGTGTGTGTGTATATATATATATATTTATAAATATTTATATTATATAATTTACCATGAGGACATGCAATTATTAATATAGCACCTATTATACAATATAATACAAAGGAATAGGCCTCTCCAATGGTATAATTTCTTCAGAAACAGTAGGTATGCCCTACCTATTGCATTCCTCTGCAGTGCTTGAAACCCTGAGTTCCACTAAGGTTCCACACTGTGCTACATTACATATGGAAAACAGTATGCACAGGAGGGAAAAGAAAATCCCAATACACTTTGACAGAACAAGTAAAATTCAGTGCAGCTCCAGGATAGCTGTGATGCAGCTTTAGAAATATGTTAGAGGGGAAATATTTCCTTTTCAGTCCAAAGGTACAAGTTTGGCAACAAACAGGTTAAATATAAAAAGCACAGATATTGGCTACAAAGGCATATGACTACAGCAAGCAGATCAGTAATTGACAACGCTCCCACTCATCCGGCATCGTTAGGACAGGTAGCATTAGGAATGCTAGTGTAGCCCTCTCAGATCTGTACTTCCATGTTTTAGATTATTCTGATCCACTGTCCATTTCAGAGAAGTTTCTGAGATTTGTTTTCCTTCCAGTTACATTGCCAAATTGTCTCATTAAGATTCTCTAGGAAGAGGAAGTGAAGGCCTTTATTCCTCTTGTCTATAACTTATCAAGTGTAGAGGTTATGCACTCCCCTTTCAGCATGAAACAAATACATAGTTCATCTTCTAGATTTATGCTAAATTTCAAGGTAAAAACTGAATCTGCTCCTTCTCAGCATTGCCATCTTGGGTTTAGTGTCAAGACAGCAACATCGTGAATAAGGTTAATATGGGCTTAAGTGGGTCATAGCTAATGGGAAAATGATTGTTGTAACAAAGTTTCTCTTTTGCACTCAGTCATTCAGACAAACAATTTATATACTTCTGATCAAATACACACAATGGTATATGGTTAAGTCCTCCGTGCTGAAGACTCTACCTTTCTTTTCCTGCAACTCAGACTTAAATGACTGTCTCCAGAATATATTTAATACAGTCCTGGAGAGGAAAACCATGGCTCCAGAAGGGAAAAAAACAACAACATTATTGTTGTTTAAAGGTTCTTGGATACTAAATAACAAAAGACAAATGCCCTGCAAAATATCACTATAAAAACTCAGAAAATGTTAAACATTTTTAAAATGTCATCAGTATATAGAAGAGGTGAAGTGTGTAATTTTTCTTAGATAGGGGAAACTGTACCTTAGGAGTTTCATCTCAAAGAATGAGATGGAAACTGAATGACTCAGAAAGAGATGTGCACAGCCTGACACTGAAATGACTCAAATTTAAAAAGTCATCTTTCAAATAATGTGCTTATTTAAACTTCTACTAAAAAAAAAAACAGCTTGAGAAGTACAGTACTTATCTCGGAGGTCGAAGCGTCATTGTGGAAATAAAAACAGATTTTTCAGGTTCTATTACATATTCTTTGAGAAAGAAGATTTGGCCTAATAATTTAAGGCCTAAGTAAACAAGATAAAATACAACTACATTAAAATTCCTATTAGAACACTCAGTTTCACCTTCAAATGTTCCACACATCTTTAACTGTCCTGCTCTGGCTTCACCGCCCTCCCTGATCTGCTTGCTGCCTATCATTAGGCAATGCCTAGCAACTCATTTACACACTATGGACTTGTCATATAATTTATTATGTTTGCTTTCTTTTGAAAGTGAGGATTCAACACTGATTTTTTGGGGGGGCTTGTTTTTGTTTAAATATACAGGACACAGACACAACATGCATCAGATTAGAAGAAGGGTTTTACACCTGTCAAGTCTCAGTTCCTATCTGCTAAGTTTACTAGCCGATTTGCTCTTTCCTGTGGGGGTTTTAGTGTTTGGGGAATGATGGCAGGAGCTGTTGGAACCTTTCAGACCATTCTTGCTTGGTTTGCTGCAGAAGTGCTCTTGCTGGCAGGACCTCCTAGAAGATGAGGAGCCTGAATGGCTAGGAGGTGATTTACTCCTTCCAAGGTGTGGCGATGAATTCTTCTGATCATGGTGGGGCCGTCCAGCCCGGGATGGTGAAGAACTAACTGTACGGGGTAAGGAAGAGCTTCTAGGTGAGGCACTGGGGCTGCGTCGAGGGATGACAGGGCTTTTGGGAGGAGTTTTTGGGCTATGTGGCGATCCTGGACTCTTACACTGGGTGGAGCTCCTTGGTTTTTGAGATCCATTCTGAAGGATTTGAGCCAGACGAGATATAAGGTCTGAATCTGAATTGCTGCTCCCTAGAACTCTGTACCTGCGTAATCTTAAAAAGAAATGGAGAGAGATTATTTCCACTGTTTTATTGTGCTTTGTCCATTACAATGAATATACATAAACATAGTATAAATAGAAACTAGAAATGGTCTCTAGCTGTAGAGTTCACACCAAATATAAACTTACCTAAAGTCCAGAGGTATCTGGATCTAGGGTTTTGGTTCATATCCAGTTCCAATGGATAAAATACCCATATTTGTGTAATCCCCAACATGTATCAAGAATGTCTTTATAAGTACTAGACAGATGTGTCAAAGTGCACACAGGCATACTTTTTTTATATATATATAATACTTGAAGGAGCATACAGTAGGGAGATGCTTATCAACTCTTCTTTTGGAAGAGTAGAATACACTACCTGTTTACCCACTGTGGTTGCAGTCTGTCATCCAGTGTAGAAGAGGGCAAGGCCATCCACCTACAACTTCCTTCAAAGGGTAATTCACTAGTGACACTAACCCTCCTCTTATCCTTCTAGCCTAGTCATACTGAGAACAGGATTATGGCTGCCGATGAATAGATGTCTGGGGGTGAAGCAGAACTTCTGGAGTCTTCTCTGCCCTTCTTTCCATTCCTGTGCATAATCACCCATGAATTGACCCAAATTAATTATGTCTAATATTGTTCATCAAAATTTTTAAACCATTAAGCTTCTACGTAAGAGTGCTTTTGTAATGGGTTTTGTGAGGGTTCAGCACTTCTGAGAATCAGGTTGTCTTTACTGAAGTGTATAAATATAGCTATAACTTTAGGAATCCAGGCCTGAAAATCCTGGCTATCTGTAGCTATTGGAGAGTTCAGTGGAAGGCTGTCACGTCCTTCTGTAACACTTTGAGATTTTATTAATATCTGACATGTTAAAGCTAAAGCTTTTTTTTTTTAAACAGTTAAAATATTTCTTAAATGCTTTTTTGTGGTCAGATCACTAAAATTCTGGATTTTTAAAAGAAATAGGTTTACAAATAACAGATGTTTTGGATACTCACACAATGCATATTTTCACGATACATTTTGCAAGCTAGATCAAAATTATTTTAAAATAAAATACATATTTCTTGTTCATCTATATTACCTGGCTTCCACCCCAGGCCTCATTGGTGGTTTTCCTGGGGGTGGATGAGGAAAGAATTGAGCTG
This sequence comes from Pelodiscus sinensis, assembly GCF_049634645.1. Classification (NCBI taxonomy): domain Eukaryota; kingdom Metazoa; phylum Chordata; order Testudines; family Trionychidae; genus Pelodiscus; species Pelodiscus sinensis. Next base: position 66,849,327 of record NC_134714.1, read on the forward strand.
AGGTTGAATTGGTGACTTGATCAGTTGTAGCCCAGGATACTGGCCTTGGAATCTTGCTCTTCCTGCACTGAGAGCTACTTGGTGACAAAGAGCCCTCCTCAGATTGTTTACCCAAATGAGAGTCCAGTGTCAATCTTGAAAAGGAGCATAAGACATCATCCTCTGAAAATGGTACAGGAGCAGCAGCCACTTTCTCCTCCAGTGACTTGTCAGAGGCACTTGAGAGGTCACCAAGGAAAGACTTGAGCTGTCTCTTTTCCACAAGTAGCCTGACCAAATCTGTCTGATGGGCCTTCTTTAGAAAAAGCTTTTCCTTTGCGGAAACAGGAGAAGTGGACTCTGACGTCAAGTCTACTTCTTGTGCTAAAACTGGTATACGACTTTGTCTGACTGCAAAGGATGACCTAACTAAGTCTTTCTTAGATTGATGAGAACTCTCATTCTCTGAAATACAATGGAACAGCTCTCCATTTCTGAGGGCATGTTTCTCTTCTTTGCCCTCCTGGTGAAAAAATGTAGAAAAGTCCATCTGGTGGCATTCCAAGTCTTCAGAATGGTCAATTTCTTCATTAGCATGGAAACCATTTTCCTGACCAACTATCATGTGGTTTTCCTGTCTATCAGTAAATAGGTCAATGACTCTTGACGGTGAAATATCTGATGTTTCAGCTGCTCCTGACTTCTGTACCTCATAGTTTGCATCTGAATTTGACATCAAGCAGGAAGGCCTTGGTTGTGATTCATCAGCAGATTCAATAGCAACTGGAGGTTTCCTCTCCAAAAATTTTGAGCTCCCTGGTGGAGAAGAACTCTGCCTCTTGTGAGACATTTCTATGGCATCCTCACAAACCCCTGGAAGTATTCTGTCTTCAGTTTCTATAGGGAGATTTTCAGGTTCTTTTTCTTCCTCCCTACTGCTACATTGTTCCAGTAGGTCCTTTTGGCCACAGCTCATGAGTCTAACACATTCTTTGATGTGTTCTTCCCTCTCAAATGCCTCATGATTTAACTGAAGTACCAAATCTGTTCTGCTGGAAGCAGGGGGAAGTGCATCCTCTGTCTCTACCAATCCAGGCAAATTCTCCTTAGGGGAGGAAAATTCCACATTGTGTTCCAAAGCATGTGTGTCTCTGTCTCTCTTCTCTAGCTGGTAACCATAATGAAAGCTCTCTGAGGCAGATTGGGTGGAGGCCACTGATGGTCTTGGTATTGTTATCTACATTGGAAAATTAAAGGACAAATGAAATGATAATATCATCTTATACAGTTCAAATTCTTTAAAATGCAGATTTGATACAGTATGTTCAAAGCGTTATTGTCCCCATCAATCATAATGTTCATATTAGAAAAATAACAGCTAATTTTAAAAAATGACATTTGATTTACATAATTAGAAAAGAAAATACTCTATCATCCTGGGACAAAATGTAAGGCACATGAAAACAAGCACTATCTTTGCTGAAAAGGTTACAATCACTAAGAACCCTACAGGAGAATAGAGCCAGCCTAAAGAGTAAATTAAATGTTGTCAGTTATTTTTATACAAATGTGGATATTTTTATAAAAGTTTCACACATTCAATTTACTAGTAAAAAGCAATCCTTAACAAGTTATACAATACAAATTATAAGACCCTGCTGTCAGGGATGAAAAATGATGAATAGCATTTCATAGGCTAGGATTAAAGAAGTGAGGGTGTTGGTCAATGCAGCAGGTAACTACCAATCCAGGCAAATTCTCCTTAGGGGAGGAAAATTCCAGATTGTGTTTCAAAGCAAATCCTAGCCTATGAAATACTATTCACCATGGTATCTCTTCCTTGTATAGACATGTCTTCAGAGCTTATAATGTTCATCAGTAGTGGAAATGATTATGGAATGTGAGTCAAAAGAGCCTCCTGGATTCACCTCTGCTGGAAGGTGAAGCTGATAACAGTTGCCATGGAATCTGCAATTTTATATTGAAGACTTCACTGGTACTTGCTGCAGAAATAGTCTTAAAGTGCTGGAGAGCTCCAAGGGCTTTTAGCATAATTGGCATAGTGACACTACTGGTTGGTAAAATCAAATTCACCTATTAGGTTCCAGGAACATATTTCTCAGGTAATACTGGTGGAATTCAATCTACTTCCATCAAAAACAAACAAACCGGTATTTGATACTGACATGCACTCTCTTGAATTCAATAACAGCACAGAGACTCTCACTCCTTTTTTACATCCTCTTAGAAGTCCCATGAAATAAATATCCATCATTATAGGGTCAAACTTACCTTTATCAGATACAAATATTCCACTGATGTAAGTTACCTCTCCACTAGGCTCTAACTCATAGCCCAGCAAGAGGCAGTAATAGTAAATTCCCCAGAGTGTTTCAGGGCTGCCTCCCTTTGTCACTTCCCAGTTTCCTAGTTCATAGAGTGGACAAACGCCTTATCAATGATCCTCCAAAAGCAAGAGGAAAGGGTACCCTAGTTTTAGAGAAAGTGTAGCCCTTTCTGGAAGGGTCTAAGGTAGCTGTCACTGGTAGAGTCTCTCTACAGCTAGGGATCTATCTTAATCCTTAATCATAGAATCATAGGGTTGGAAGAGACCTCAGGAAATCATTGAGTCCAACCCCCAGTTGGAGCTCTTGAGATAGATCGTTCCTTCTCTGCCAGGCTCCCCCTCTTTCTGAGCTGTCTGGCTCCATTTTAAGCTCCTCCTATACCTACAGTAAGATCTGCAGGTGTGGAAGGGGTGAGTCATCTGTGCCCAGATCTGCTCCTTCACCCCTTCCGTCCCTGTATGGGGCTTAAATACCCCACTGCAGAACTGACACTGGACCAAAAGAAAAGATGCATTATTTTGAACACCAGTTATCAAGAGGAAACCTTATACTGATTAGAACCAATGAGAATATAAGGATATGGAATAAAATATTTATTAACATCACAGAAGCAGGATATTTTTTAAATCTCTAACAGTCAAGGTGAAATGGAGGGATTCCATCTTGAATTTTGAATTTGCTTAAGGCCCAGGATAAATCTGTCCCCCACTCAGCTCCTTTGAGGATTAAAAAGTACTTGACAAATTCCTAGAAAATATTGCTCCCTTTCCACTGAGATAATGGCTCTGACCTCCAGGAAGTGGGATACTTCAGAAGAAAATCTTCAGTATTGGCCAAAGAAAGAGGAAGGTGATATGCCACTAGCTTTGGGGAGAGGCTGATATTGGGAGGAATTTGAGAAAACTCATCTGGGACGTAACAGACAGAAAGAACATAACTCAGTGAGGAAATTCATAAGCCACCCAACTGGAAATCTCTCTTTATTGTCCACCCCAGTGCCTATGGGTTTGATGAAAGCAGATTATTAGAAGCGTTTATTACAAGTTCTTTACAGAGAATATAAAGGGCAACTGGGATTTCTTAGGTCCATACTTCATGGTAGATTTCTGGATGGAAAATAGTGACTTATCTACAAAAAAGGATTTAGGATTTCTTACACTGGGAAGCTGGGATTGGAAGAGAATCCTTATTATCTGAAAGTTCAGCGCAATTGGCATTTGAAATCTCATTTAAGCATCTAGAGTCCCTATGAAATAAAGAGAGGACTCATATCCTGATTTAGGAAGCCTGTAACTTCCCCCACAGTCTAATCTGCCAGGCTCCACAAGCTATTGAAGAAAAGGTAGGACTGTTAGCTGCTGAGTAGAGGGAATCATGGCTCAACTCACTAGCATTAATAACAACTTGGGGAGAAAAAACAGAAAAAGTCTCTCACTTTTCAGGGAAAGGATGTTAAAAATCTGACCCAACCAGAAAAACATCCTATCCTGCTGTAGCTCTGATCACCGGCAGATGGCAGAACTGAGCACATGAGGAATAAAATGCAATGGAAAATTTTTAAGCATTCAAATCATCTGCCTTTTGTTTTTCTGAAGTCAGACATTATATTCCACAAGCAAGGTTTATTGCATAACACAGCCTCTGAATCAAGTTTAGATGACAAGAACCACTAGCCTGAAAAGTCTTTGGGAAGTTTAGAGTTGTGAAGTGTTTCCATAATCTCATGAACTGAAGGATGAAAAGGGAATGTCCCATCCCGATTTCCTTTTACAAGGAATAAATGAGTTCATTTTTAAAAACCTGCACTTTTTCAAACTGGAAATCTGTTCTGAAAGATTTAAATAAATGTTCTGTTTTTTAAATGCAGAGAGCTCTACTTTTATTCTGTCATGAGAGTTCATCCACAAATTCAATTCACATGCTAATGGACTCAATCATGATATGGGGCTAGTGGGGATTCTACCTACTTAATAACCACTGAAGGTGCTAACAGCTCCCTAAGCGGTATTCTTCCTGTTTTAGGAATCTGTCTATTGACTATGATTTTTATCTGATTAGGTTTAAGTACCCATTCTCCAGATACTTAATGATGCTCTGTCTCCCACCCTCTCCCTTTTTCTTTCTCTCCCCCTCCCCTTCCCCTCTCCTATTTATTTCGAGTTTTCATATCCCCAACTCATAATTCCGGTCATCTGAAGAAGTGGGCTGTGCCTATGAAAGCTCATACCACCATCTACATGTTTCGTTAGTCTATAAAGTGCTACTAGACCATTTGTTGTTTTTTTCTGTAACAGACTAACTCGGCTACCCCCTGAAGTATACAAACTCAGCCACTCAATCCCATCAAATTTGCTTTCATATATTAAGTGCTGGTTTCAAATAGCAAACTTGGGGTTGCATTTTGAATATATCCCAAAAGTGTTAAGATTTTTCAGATCTAAAGATACTATCAGGTATAAGATAAAGATAAAAGCCATTTGAAAACTTCAGATCCTGGTTCAGATTTTAAACATCTCAACATTTTGGTGCCCATATCTGAACTTTTAGTTTGAGTTCACTTTTAATTTTTAAATTATTGCTACTCTACACATCTAACATTAAAGGCCAATTTTTTCTTTTTAAAAAAGGCCTGTAATGCCCAAATTGTGCAGTCAGATAGCAAATCCATTCATCTGTATTGAGCATTATCAAATTAAATGGGACTCTGCAAAAAGGATACACTCCTTTAGATCCAGTTATAGGACTGGCATTAAATTTACACTTGTTGCTTATAACTACTTTATGCCTCAAAAGGGAGGCTTTGTGAACAAAAATTGCATTTACATACATAATTAAGCAGGTCTCAGGATATTTGATCAGATATGCAACTAGAGTTTGCATACGAATTCTATTACCTGTAATGTTAAAACCACAAAACTACAGGTGCAAATTAAGAATCTAGATCAAGGCTCCTTTGAAAATCTGTTATGGAGTAATACAGTCTTTAGGAGCTTGTTGCTATTAATATGTTTCTCATAGTTTTTCCTTCCTCAAGGTATAACTTTTTCTCTTCTCTCTCACTCTCTGTGTTTATGTATTTTTTAAAATAAGCTGAACAAATGTTAGCAGTAGTGGGGAGCTTTAATAAATACAAGGATTCAGCTGCTTCTTGGATTTTTACCACCATGTTTAGTCAATGTTCTTTTCAGAAGACGAATCAGGACACAGGAGTCTTGCCTACACTAGGGCTTCCACCAACTGCAAAATGGGAATGTTTGTGGTTGTTGTTGAACTTCTCTCCACCCACTGATAAGCTGATAGAGATTTGCTTAGAGCCCAGTTCCTTCTACCCCAATGGTAAACGACTATATAGTCTACTCTGCAATACAAAATGTTGCTTATATATGCACACCACAAACATTTTAGAGGCCCATCTATAATGTAGCATGGCTTTACCTCTGTAAATACAAGGCCAAGAGCAGAGCAGAGCTTTTGACACAGTTATAACATGGCTAGGTTCCAACCACACTGGCAAGATAAAGTTATATTTTAAACATGGGTGTCCACTAATATATATAAAGCTCCATGTTTAAAGAGACATTCTCAACTTTTTTAGGCTATGTCTTCACTGGGAAGGTTTGTCAACAAAAGTGTTGTCAATGTGCAAAAGTTGCCAAAAGTGAAAACTGGTCAAACTGTTTTTTCTGCCTCCCATTGTCAACATTTCATGGCCACATTGCTAGCACCCTATCCACAGAAAGAGCAAAACAATGCGGATAAGCATCCCTCAGTGCAGTGTTGTGGGAAGCCAGAGCTGATCCCTGCATATCTTGGGATTCCCTTGCAGCTCTTGAGGTCTCTGTGCTATGGAACATGAAAGCAGCACAGCAGTTTCTCCAGCTCTCCCCTGCAGCAGCAGACTATGTACTATTGTATTCTTAGCAGAACAGAACAAGAGCATTCCAATGATTTTATTCTTTGTTTGTTCCCCAAGTGGAGTGGGTTCATTCAGCTGTCAGATGCTTCCAAGAGCTTTGAAAGGGGAAGGCCGCATCCCTACAGGGTAGCAGAGATCACAAAACATTGAGTACAGCCATCAGAGCGGGTATTGTGGGATACTGATAGAAAACTGTTCTCTCAACAAAACAAATGGCAGAATCCACACTGCCTCTTTGTCGACAATAAAGGGAGGAGAAAAGAACAAAGTCTCTTGCGGGAAATGTTTTGTCACCCAAAACGGGTGTTTTTCCTGACAAAAGTCACATTACACAATGTAAAAACTCTCACTGTTTTGCCACGAAAAGGCAGTTTTTGGCAACAAAACATGACAGTAGACAAAGCCTAAAATTGCAAGCTTTTCAGGACCAGGACCATGTCTTCAAAAATATCTGTATTGTATTTTCCACAGTGAGGCGCTCATTCTTTTGGTCTTCTGGATGCTACTGTAATAGAAATATCAGGATTACTGTAATGGGTAATATCCCTAAATAGTTTTTGAGCCTTCTAGGGGCACTCACTGGGTTAAGTGTTTTAGAAGCTGTCAAAAACTGGTCAGAGCTTATAGTTATGTCTTGAATTGTGTGTGTATGTAATAAACTGACCTTTGGGCCCCAACTAAGGCTGTGTATAAGAATAGGATGGCAACTCTATACACCTCTATTATTAGTAGCAATTTAAAATTGAGTTAGTTTGCAAAAATTATGTATAGTTTAAGGTACTAGACATCTCCTCCTAACCACGCTGCCAATTTTGGTGGTTTTAACTATTACATTCTATTTTTAAAAATGGTTTCTCCTTTTGCTTTGTGAAAAATCCACACAAACAACAGGGGGAAAATTGACTATGCAGAAAGGGGTTGGTAAATTCACAAAGTAAGCAAAGTAAAAATGGAGATGTTTTTGTCCAATCTCTTTCAGATTTAATGATCTCAAGTGTTAATGATCTCAAGTGTAATATCAGAAGTGAAAATAATTTCAAACAGAAATGTGATTTTTAAAGTTTGACACTTCTTGGCTTTTCAGTGAAAGCTGGCAACAACTGTATCAATCAGTGACAGGCAGAATAATGGTTTTCTGATATACCAGAACACTCGGCACAGGACCATAATCACCTGCTGACCCATATAGGTCAATGACCCATATAGGTCACCTATTGACCCATATAGGTCAATGAAATTTAGGTTCCTAAGTGCCTACATCTCTTTTTAAAACGAGGCTCCTAAATCACTTGTGCATTGCAATACTGACTAGAGCAATGAATAAATACCCTTAAAATATGGACCTAATTGAACTATCAGATTGTAACAACGTAGACCAGCAATCAAGAGTTGAAAAGGTCCATATATCATTTCACTTACGCATCCAGCTTTCCCCCTACCTACAATAATGGATTTATTTTGCAAAGAACATGTACAGTTGTTTTGGAAGTGACTGGAACTGGCATTAAGATTGGTAAACAGAAAGATTGGTTACAATAGCGATAGAATGGCTAGATGCGCAGGTGTTGAATTTTGCTTCCTCAGATATTGAGGTCTTAGAAATATTGTGGATTTCAGGAACTATAAATATCAGTGGAAACAATAAAACTCATTTTATGTAGTACTTGGCTTTTTTGGGGCCTTTTTTCTTGTATTTTCTTAATTCTACCACTAGGCACATATAACTTTCCTCCTATATTTGGTTTGTCCTTGCATGCAGAAAGCTAGTAATGGCTGTATATAAGTGCTGTTACTATTGCTATTTACTCTGCTAATCTTCACTCTGACCTTGTGTTGCCACCAGAAAAGCTGCCCGAGGGAGCAGGGGAATGGACTACAACTTGTCATTGTAAATGGATACTTTCACTGCAGGTAGTACAGTGCTTATAAAAAATTAACAAGCTCACACTATTTGCCTTGTTGCCCTTAATTGTTTCTTCATTAATTTACAAGTTGGAAAGCCTCTACCCTGGCACAGCTAACGATACATGCTGTAAATCTGAATTTTTCATGGCCCCAAAGAGAAAAGTAATAAGACCCGGTGAGCTTCTCCATTTTCCAGAATTAAAAATATAAACAAGCAAAAATTAAACAACAAACCCAGCAGCAAGACATTTCAATATCCCAAACAGATGTATGTATCATCGACACACGTTAAACAAACAAATGAACTTTTTAAAGATCTGTCTGCCATAGAGGAAAGTTTATTGGCCAAAACTATTTATAAAAGGATACCACCAATTTGAAACCCACTTAATTAAAAAAATACAGTGTTGGCAGGCATTCTGTGTGTCTCCCTGCAAATTTCTGTGATTTTACAATTGCACTTTTCTAATTCTGAGAATTTTTCTCTCTCGATTGCCAACTGTTATTGGTGAACATATACTAATGTCCAGATTTTCAAAAGTGCCCAGAGGCAATCACTAATAACACCTGCTTTGTGTTAAGCTATTTTGAAAAATCCGCTATAAGTGTTGTCAAATGCACAAAGTTAAAAAAAGAGCCATCTTTTCCCCCTTTAAATTCTTTTTCATTTGCATTAGGTGATTGTCACACAGTAGACAGAAAATTTTCAGACAAAGTGTCAATTTTAAATTGGCAGGGTCTCTTTCATGAAAAGAGGTTCAATTTCAATGCACTTTTCCTGCTTTGCAAACACTAACTAAACCTACTCACGGACAGAAACTTATAGGCTATGAGCTAGACTAAATCCTCACAGTTTCTATCCAAGGAAACTTTATTTGCACCACCGTCTGACACAGCTTTGCTACACTCTTGATGGAGGCCTAAAATTCTGTCCACAAAGGGGTTACAATTATGTTTAAACATGGTTGCTGTTAGCAGGGCTCTAGCAGAACATCATAGCAAAGAAAAAAGCACCACCTGAGAACCCTCTTTGTCATAGCTCCTTCATATATAAGAAGGTTTTATAATGTCGTTGTAGCAAACGTCTCATAGAAAAACTTTCTTACCTCTAACGGTCAGAGAAACAATGACAGATCACTGCTAGCAAAACTGAGTTTAAACCATGGTTTTAGCAGTCATGGTTCTAACCCTAATTGTGACAAGGACTTTAAGAGCACACTGACAACAAAGATCATTTTAAAGCGAGCATTCTAATTAGAGATATACCTGGAGATGAATGTTTTTGAGGAAGAGGAAAGGGTTGTTACATTTAAGAACCAGTGTTGGGCTGTCTCTGGCTGTTGCAGAATAATGTAATCTGGAAGTATGGCTTGTACTATGTAAAACATGGCAAATTGAGTCTAGAGAAAATGATAAAATTTAATAACATCACATGCAAGCTTGGATGATAAAAAACCTGTAACAAGTCTAAAGCAACTTACAATAGAAAAAACTGTGTAACTTTCTCATTACCCTTTGCATGTGTGAAGAGATCTTATCTTGTTCTTCTAGAAGTCTCAGACTCATCAGTGAGATTTTACAAATCAAGGGCAAACTTCTCCTCTCATATCTGCATTGTGTTTCTCATCTTTGATATGAATAATACTTAATGGTTTGTGCTTCTGTAAGACTTTCCTGGGAAGATCTCAGAGCACACTATAACATCAATAAACTGATTTTCAAAATATCTCTGCCCTGGCAAAATAGGTATTATCATCCTCATTTTACAGCAGGGAAAACTGAAGCTTGGTGAAATAAAAGCTCATATTTTATGAAGTGCCCATACATTTTGAGTGGCTAGCTAGAGGCACCAAAGGCTTGATTTACTGATACACTGACCATCCACTTCAAACTGACTTCAACGAGAGCAATGGGTGTTCAGCAGTACCTTGTGAAATCAGACTCCTAAATAATTTGTCTCAAGTTGGAAACCCACACATGAAGATGTGACAAAGTGAGATATGTCTGTATCAAATTATGAACTTCATTTTGTATATCAGGTACATTTTGTACAGCAGGCTAAACTTGTCATGCCCAGGAAAGGCTCTTGCTACCTCACTGAAGGACTATCACTAAGAGTAATCGGAGGCCATTAACTTTGTTTCTCAACTGCATGTCCATCTGCATGGAAGAAGGAGTTACTCACCCTGTGCAATAACAATGGTTCTTTGAGATGTGCATCCCTGTGAGTGTTCCACTCAGTTCTTAGTGTGTCTTTGCACCGCTGATCAGAGATTTTTGCCTAGCGGTACCTTCCTGCACCATGCATACACAGTCGCTATCTCATGCTATTTTTGTCCGTTAGGTGCGCGCACAGCACAAGCTTCCCTATGTTCCTTTTCTACCAGAAATCCAATAAAGGACTCCAAGTAGAGGAGAGAAAGGGCGAGTAGTGGAGCACCCATAGGGGGACACATCTTGAAAAATCACCGTTACTGCACAGAGTGAGTAACTACTATTTCTCCTTCGAGTAGTGTCACCGAGGGTGCTCCACTAAGGGATTAAGTAGCAGTACCTACCAGACAGTGGTGGGTGTTGGAGTCATTTATGTGAAGAAGCAAGGACCACATCTGCTAGAGTGATGATAGTATAGGCCCTTTCTGTAGAGCATAATGTTGTGCAAAAGTATGATGGGAAGACCAACTCGCTGCTCTACAAATGTCCGTTAATGGCACATTATGGAAGAAAGCAGTTGATGTGGCTATCACGTGTGTGGAGTGTGCTTTAATAATCTGTGACAAAATTTGATTTGTCCTTTTCATATGTGTTCATTTTTTTTAATTGTATCCTTTGGTATATATGGTTGTGACTATTTTCTTACACTATTTGATCTGAGGAAGTGGGTCTGGCCCACGAAATCTCATCATCTAATAAACCATCTTGTTAGTCTTTAAAGTGCTACATAGTCCTGTATTTTGTTCCAGAAAGTTACAGACTTCTTAGGAAGTACATCATTTGGAGAAGATTAAAAGAATTTAGCAGCTGCCGAAGGTCCGACTGCTTACCACACTGTGATGCACAATCAAAGTTTTTGGAGCATGGACTGTACGTCAAAACTAAATAGAATACTTTATAATAAAAAATTCCATTGTGCCAGAACTAAAGGAGAGGATATTATTTGCAATGTTTTTCAAACTTACGCACAAGAGAATTTGAAGAAAGATTTAGATGAAGCTAAATTTGTTACACTTCTTTCAGATGCTTCAAACCAGAAAGATACAAAGTTGTATCTGGTGTTAGTTCGTTACTTCAGTTTTGAAAATGGTATTTAAATCAAAGTTTTGAATTTGGAAGCAATTGATGGTGAGACATCTGAAATAATATCCAATCATATCAAAAAATTAGTGGATAATCATAATTTGAATGATAAAGTTATTGCGAGGTGTGCCGATAACACAAATACTAATTTTGGCAGTGTAAATCGCAAAGGCAATAAAAATGTTCAAAAGAAAATGATGCATTTACTTGGGAAAACGATTATTGGAATCTGTTGCAATGCCCATATTGTATCTAATGCCATCAATACAGCATCAAGCTTAATGTCCATCAATGTTGAAGTTGTAATACCTCAAATTTAATTACATTTTGAACGATTCACTGTAAGAGTTACATTATTAAAGATTTTTTGCGAAGAAGCCTCGGTTGAATATAAAAAACTGTTGGGATATTTGAAAACAAGATGGTTAGCTTTAATGCCAGCCATTGAACTAGTGCTGCAATTATTCGAGCCTTTAAAATCATATTTTCTAAGTTTGGAAAAATGTCCACTGATCTTGAAAAACTTTTTTAAGAATGAATCTGATGAAGTAACTCTGTATTTTGTTCACAATCAAGCAACTTTGTTCCAGTCAGTTATAAAAAGTATTGAAAAACAGCATATAACTTCTGTAGAAGTGGAATTGCATATTAAACAATTAAAGGAGCAACTTCAATCACATCTTGAGTCCAACCTCCTTCCATTGGTTGTAATTACCAATTTAAATAAATTACAAGAGAGCAATCCGGGATGAAGAAAGAATTTACGAGGGAGGTGATGAGCTTATATAAAAATGCTCTTGAATATCTAGAAAATTGAAGTAAGCATAATGAACCAGTGTACGTGTTTGATTGGATTCTGCTGAATGAAGAAATTCAATGGAATAAAATCCTTGAAACAGTTTTATTCGTTAAAGAAAAATTTAGCATCACAACAAATGACAATTTATTATTCGACGAAGTACGTAAGAATTAACAATATAATAAAAGACAATGAATGGACCGAACGCGAAATTGATAAAAAATGGATTGAGATTTTTAATTTCTTAAAAAACCAACACATTCCTTTTGATAATATCAAAATTCTAGTCGAAATGGGTTTGTGCTTACCAGGAACAAATGCCAATGTAGAGTGAACATTCTCCATTTGTGATGACATTTGGACAACTGAAAAATCGAGACTCTCTGTAGAAACTTTAGCAGCTATGATCATCGTAAAAATCAATATTAACAAAGACTGTGTAGCTTTTTTAAATATCTTAAAAGAAAATGACAATTTGTTAAAGAAAATCCATAAGAGCAACAAATATTGATGTTTTTAATGTTATATGATTGTTTTCGTTAAGTCTGTTTGTGTTATAAGACGACTAAAATCGTGATCATTTATTTATATGATTATTTATATACATATACAAGTTTTTTTTTGTCAACTCAGTGTCCTCCTCGCACATTTTCAAATTCTGGTCACTTTAGCTCAACAGCTGTTTTGAAAGTGAAAGTGCGTGCTAAGACGTGTTAGTTCGAACCAAACCCCTTGGTTCAAACTAATGTTACTCCTCAAAAAATGAGAAGTAGCATTAGTTTGAACCAAGGGGTTTGGTTCGAACTAACGCGTCCCGGCGCACAATTTCACTTTTGAAACAGCTGTTGAGTGAAGTAATGCGCCAGCGAGATCATGCTAATGAAGCGCGGGATATTTAAATCCCCGTTTTATTAGCAATTTCAGTCGCCTACATTTGCATCCCTAGCTCGAACTAGGGATCAAGTGTAGACGTCCCCTAAAAGAAGTGGGAGGTTTAGGAAAACATGTAGGTAAGTATATGGGTTCATTCTGGTTGAAGTCTGATATAACTTGGGAGAGAAACTTGTGATGAGGCCTTAGAACAACCTTATCGTGGTAAAGGTAGTGTATGATGGGTGAGCCATGAGAGCTGCGATTTTGTCCACACATCTTGCAGACATTATTGCCACTATGAAGGCCACTTTTATGGATAGGTATTGTGGTGAGGCAGTGGCTAGTGGCTCAAAGAGTGGCCTTGTGAGTGTGTCAAGCACAAGATTTTGGTCCCAACGCGGGAGTAAATTTGGACGTGTTTTTCGCAAGCCCGTTAAGAAATGCTTCGTCCTGGGGCATGTGAAGAAAGAGAGAGCTTGTCGACTAGTTCGTGGAAAGCCGTGATAGCAGAGAATTGGACACAAACCAATCTGATGGAGAGGCCTAAGTTGCTGAGATCCATCAAGTAATCCAGTACGGTAGTTATGGGAGCGGTGTTTGGTTATAGTTGGCGATTTCAGCACTACTCTTGAAACCATTTCCATTTGTTTTGGTAGGTGTATCTTGTGGAGGAGCATCAACTATTTAGTAGGATCCACTTGACTCTCTCTGAACCATGGAGAAGCCATGCTGTGAGTTTCTGGCTTCTGATGTTCAGGTGGTGGGTTTTACCTTGATGTTGGGTTAGTAACTGGGGACTCATAGGGAGAGGACTCAGTAGAGTGACTGATAGGTGATGTAGGAAGGGAAACCAAGGTTGTCTCGGCCAGGAGAGTGCTATCATGATTACTGTGGCCCAATCCAAGCAGATCTTGTTGATTACTCTGGAGAGTAGAAGCATCAGTGGAAAAGCATAGAGGAGGAAAGCAGTCCAAGAAATAGTGAAGGTGTCTCCCTCTCTTGCCCTGATCTGCTGGAGAGCAGAAGTGGTGGCATTTGTGGTTAGTTGCTGTTGCAAATACGTCTATTAATGGGAAGCCCCATTGTCAGAAAATTGGGAGGAGAATGTTGAGACTGAGTTCCCACACTCATGTTGTTTGGAGAAGTGTCTGCTCAGTTTGTCAGCAGTGGTATTCTGCTGGCCTAGTATGTACATAGCATTTGGGGTTCTCACTTGTTTGTGGCACCAGTTCCAAAATCTGATTGCCTCTGCACATAGTGAGAGTGATCAGGCACCCCCTATCAGTTGATGTAAAACATAGAGGGTGTGTTGTCCATGAAGACACAAATGGTTCTGCCCTTTATAAGAGGAAGGAAGTGGACACATGCTTTGTGGATGGCCCTGAGTTCCAGGATGTTGATATGGAGCCAGGAGGGCAGTGTAATTTGATATGCTAAACTGGAGGGTAGCGGAGGAGTATACTTTCTTCCCAAAGAGATCTAGTACTTTGTGTTCCTTCTTCTGAGGCATAGACTTGTATTGAGGATGTTTTGATCTGTGATGAATGGAGTCCACAAACAATGAATTTGGGTAGGGATGTGAGAAGAGAAAATCCATCCCTTTGGTTGGCAGAAAGTATTTCCCGTCTGCTCTCCATTTGGTGGGAGGGATAGAGGCTGGCATCGACCAGAGTATGTCTGATGGTTCCATGATAGCCTCATTCATGGGTAGTACTATCTTGGAGGATGTAGCAGGTTGAAGCATTTTGAGCAATTTGTATTGTATATCTTGTACTTTTTGGAGTGCAATGTCTTGAGACTGAGTCATTCATTTGCTGTCTGCCAGGGGCCCGTATCCGAGATGTTACGGAGGCATTGTCGAGGATTATCCGGCCCTCTGACTACTACCCCATGCTACTCATCCACGTGGGCACAAATGATACTGCCAGGTGTGACACTGAGCGGATCAAGTGTGACTACAGGGCTTTGGGAGTAGGGGTGAAGGAGTTTGGAGCGCAGGTGGTATTCTCTTCGATCCTTCCTGTCAAAGGTAGGGACCCGGGCAGAGAGAGGTGCATCCTGGAGGTGAATGCCTGGCTGCGAAGATGGTGTCGCCAGGAGGGATTCGGCTTCCTTGATCACGGGGTGCTCTTCCAGGAAGGACTGCTTGGCGGAGATGGAGTTCACCTTTGCAGGAGCGGGAAGACCTTGTTTGGACACAGACTGGCTAACCTTGTGAGGAGGGCTTTAAACTAGGTTCGACGGGGACAGGTGAGCAAGCCCACAGGTAAGTGCTGAATGTGCGGGACTGAGAGATGGGTTGGAAATGGGGGGGACTATGGCCTATAATGGCAAGGAGAAAGGAGGGTCAGGGCACAGCAGGGAGGCAAGATCAAATCAGTATCTTAGATGCCTATATACAAATGCAAGAAGTATGGGTAATAAGCAGGAAGAACTGGAATTGCTAACCAATAAATACAACTATGATATCATTGGTATTACAGAAACCTGGTGGGATGGGACGCATGATTGGAATGTTGGTATGGAAGGGTATGGCTTGCTCAGGAAGGACAGACAGGGAAAAAAGGGAGGAGGGGTTGCCTTGTATAATAAAATTGTACACACTTGGACTGAAGTGGAGATGAACGTCAGAGATAGCTGTGTAGAGAGTCTCTGGGTTAAGCTAAAAGGGGTAAAAAAACGAGGGTGATATCATGCTAGGAGTCTACTACAGGCCACCTAGCCAGGTGGAAGAGGTGGATGAGGCCTTTTTTAAACAATTAACAAAACTATCCAAAGCCCAAGATTTGGTGGTGATGGGAGACTTCAACTATCCAGACATATGCTGGGAAACTAACACAGCGGGGCACAGGCTATCCAATAAGTTTCTGGACTGCATTGGAGACAACTTTCTGTTTCAGAAGGTTGAAAAAGCTACCAGAGGAGAAGCTGTTCTGGATTTGGTTTTAAGAAATAGGGAGGAACTAGTTGAGAACTTGAAAGTGGAAGACAGTATAGGGGACAGTGATCATGAAATAATAGAGTTCATGATCTTAAGGAAAGGTAGAAGGGAGACCAGCACAATTGAGGTAATGGATTTCAGGAAGGCAGATTTTGATAAGCTCAGAGAACTTGTAGGTAAGGTCCCATGGGAAGCAAGACTGAAGGGAAAAACAACTGAGGAGAGTTGGAAGTATTTCAAATGGACGTTGTTAAGGGCACAAAAGCAAACAATTCCGCTGTGTAGGAAAGATAGAAAATATGGCAAAAGACCAGCTTGGCTTAACAAGGAGATCTTGCACGATCTCAAAATAAAAAAGGAGTCCTATAAAAAATGGAAACTAGGACAAATAACAAAGGATGAATATAGGCAAGCAACACGGGAATGCAGGGGCAAGATTAGAAAGGCAAAGGCACAAAATGAGATCAAACTAGCTACAGGCATAAAGGGAAACAAGAAGACCTTTTATAAATACATTAAAAGCAAGAGGAAGACCAAGGACAGGGTAGGCCCACTGTTTAGTGAGAAGGAGAAGCAGTAACAGGAAACTTGGAAATGGCAGAGATGCTCAATGACTTCTTTGTTTCGGTCTTCACCGAGAAGTCTGGAGGTGTGCCTAACGTAGTGAATACAAGCAGAGAGAGGGTAAGTTTAGAAGACAGGATACACAAAGAACAAGTTAAAAATCACTTAGGAAAGTTAGATGTCAGCAAGTCACCAGGTCCTGATGAAATGCATCCCAGGATACTCAAGGAGCTGATAGAGGAGGTATCTGAGCCTTTAGCTATGATTTTTGAAAAATCATGGCAGACAGGGGAGATTCCAGAAGACTGGAAAAGGGCAAATATTGTGCCCATCTATAAAAAGGGGAATAAGAACAACCCAGGAAACTACAGACCGGTCAGTTTAACGTCTCTCCCAGGGAAGATAATGGAGCAAGTAATTAAGGAAATCATATGCAAACACTTGGAAGGTAATAAAGTGATAGGGAATAGCCAGCATGGGTTTGTGAAGAACAAGTCATGCCAAACTAATCTGATAGCTTTCTTTGATAGGATAACGAGCCTTGTGGATAAGGGAGAAGCGGTGGATGTCCTATACCTAGACTTTAGTAAGGCATTTGATACGGTCTCGCATGATATTCTTATTGATAAACTAGGCAAATATAACTTAGATAGGGCCACGATAAGGTGGGTGCATAATTGGCTGGATAACCGTAGTCAGAGAGTTGTTGTTAATGGTTCTAAATCCTGCTGGAAAGGGATAACAAGTGGAGTTCCTCAAGGGTCTGTTTTGGGACCCGTACTGTTCAATATCTTCATCAATTACTTAGATATTGGGATAGAGAGTACGCTTATTAAGTTTGCAGATGATACCAAACTGGGTGGGGTTGCGACTTCTTTGGAGGTTAGGGACATAATTCAAAATGACCTTAGCAAGTTAGAGAAATGGTCAGAGGTAAACAGGATGAGGTTTAATAAAGAGAAATGCAAAGTGTTCCACTTAGGAAGGAACAATCAGTTCCATACATACAAGATGGGAAGCGACTGTCTAGGAAGGAGCATGGCGGAAAGGGATCTAGGGGTCATTGTGGACCACAAGTTGAATGAGTCAACAGTGTGATGCTGTTGCAAAAAAAGCAAATATGATTCTAGGTTGTATCAACAGGTGTGTTGTAAGCAAAACTCGTGAAGTCATTCTGCCGCTCTACTCTGCACTAGTTAGGCCTCAGCTGGAGTACTGTGTCCAGTTCTGGGCGCCACATTTCAAGAAAGATGTGGAGAAATTGGAAAGGGTACAGAGAAGAGTGACAAGATTGATTAAAGGTCTAGAGAACATGACCTATGAAGCCAGGCTTCATGAATTGGGCTTGTTTAGTTTGGAAAAAAGAAGATTAAGGGGGGACATGATAGCGGTTTTCAAATATCTAAGAGGGTGTCACAAGGAGGAAGGAGAAAATTTGTTCCTCTTGGTTTCTGAGGACAGGACAAGGAGTAATGGGCTTAAAGTGCAGCAGGGAAGGTTTAGATTGGACATTAGGAAAAAATTCCTAACTGTCAGGGTGGTCAAATATTGGAATAAATTGCCAAGGGAGGTGGTGGAATCTCCCTCTCTGGAGATATTTAAGAACAGGTTAGATAGACATCTGTCAGGGATGGTGTAGACGGAGCTTGGTCCTGCCTTGAGGGCGGGGGGCTGGACTCGATGACCTCTCAAGGTCCCTTCCAGTCCTTTTATTCTATGATTCTATGATTTTAATAATTCTTGAAATTGTTTTAAGTCATCTGTAGGTGGAGAGGACAATGATTGAAAAATGCCTCATCAGGAGAAGTGAAAGACTACTGGACCTGTGAAGAGCTATCTGAATCGGATTGAGGTAAATTCTCACCATCATCTGCTGGATCAGCCTGGGTTATTACCGAAGGGGAGATGGGATTGTGACAAATGTGTTGTGGTAACAGGAGACAATGTAGCTATGTGCGCTGGTTTAGAGGCTGGTGTATCACGTGGGCCGTGGCAATGGGAGAAACGGGGACGATAGCGGTGCTATGGCTCCCAAAGAGGTCACTGAGGTTTAAACTTTTGCAGTGGGTACAGCCATGGATGGTTAAACCACGGGAATTTCGGAGGTTGTTTAAAAGGTTGGTGCTCAGTGGAGTGCCATGAAGCTACTGATCCTGTTGGGGATGAGTGCTGTGATGAAAATCTACTCCTCTGCGAGGAGCCATGTTCGGTTCATGGTGATGATGTTGTGGGAGAGTAAGCAAGAATTTCTGCAGCTTGTCTATGCAGGCTAGCATAGAGTGTGGTGGTAAAGGTATGCTCAGCACTAATGGAGATGGTGTGCCCACCTCAGGGGGTCTGTTTACGTGGCGCATCTTCCTAGAAGCCTTCTTAGGCTCCGGTGCCAGAGTATGTTTTAGTTCTGGCTGCCAGGAACTGGTGTGTTCAGCTGGTGCTGGGTTGCCTGCAGGTGGCAGCATATGCTGCTTTGTCAGTGCCGGTGGGGTAACCGCATCAGTGGGTGCCATGCCAAAAAATAGTATGCCGCTTGGATTCCGACACAGTCATCTTGGCTGAGCTCTGTTTTCGCTTCTCCACAGTGCTGGAAGTTGACAGCCCCAGGGAATAAGCAGCCCAGGACATAGCTGGCAATGACAGTGCTGGGGAAGACTTCAGCATACAAGAACGTCTTTGGGGTGATGAATTGGCCCTTTTATAGGGCACTGAATATGCCCACGTCTCTGGGAACTTTTCCCTTGGTGGTTGGAGGGATTTTCCCCAGAGAAGATTCTTCAGCCTCATTTCACGGTCTTTGCTCACTCTGGCTGTCATTATTTTGACAATGCAGGCACTTCTGAGCTACATGGCTTTTCCCCTAAGCATTTTATAGAGGACGTGTGTCCATATGAAACTGGCATTGAGTCCCGACATGAATCACATTTCTTGAAGCCAGGAGAACATGGCATGTTGAACAAACATGAAGATTCAGAAGCTAGAGAAACCTAGAGTAGGGAAGAAGAAGATGAAGAAAAAATGGGGGAGTGGATTTCCCCCCCCCCCCCCAAGTAGAGAACTAGGTAAAACTAACTGACTAAAATTAACAACAAACTGTATCTAAATATATATATATATATATATATATATATATATATATATATATATATATATATATGTCAGAAAGGAAAGCACTGCAGGAACTGAGGGAAGCTCATGCTGAGCATGCATCTAATGAATGAAAACAGCGTGAGACGGCGACTGCAAAAGCGCGGTGAAGGAAGATACTGCTAGACAAATATCTCCCATCAGCAGCACAAGGACGCACTGAGACCTGAGTGGAGCACCCCAACAACACTACTCTAAGGAGAATAATGTGCTTTTTCTCCCAGAGGCCAGCAAGGAGTGACAGGCATGACAGCAGGGGGCTAGAGTTTCCCACTGAAGCACAATGCAGAGACGTGGAGACCCTACTTTACAGCAAGGTTCTGCTTTGTGCTGGGAAAGCCAACCATTACCATTACCAACACACCATCACAAGCCTTGGAGGACAGGCCAATCCTCATCTACAAATAACTCCCTAACCTCAAACAAATTCTTCCCAGTAGCCACAAACCATACCTCCATTATAGTCATCCAGGAACCTACCCCTGCAATCAGCACCGATGCCAACTCTGTCCACACATCTTTACAAGCGACATCATTACGGGACCTAACCACAGAAATCACCACATCAGAAGTTCGTATAACTGCATATCCACCAATGTGATCTATGCCATCAAATGCCAGCAATGCCCTCTGCCATGTATATTGGCCATACTGGACAGGCTCTACAAGAAAGGATTAATAGACTCAAATCAGATATTAAAAATGGTAACACTCGGAAACCTGTTGGGGAACATTTTAACTTGCTCAGACACACATTAATGGATCTCAAAGTTATCATATTATTGCAAGCCAATTTTAAAAACCATCTTGAAACTGAGGCTTCTGAACTTAATTTCATTTACAAGTTTGATACCTGCAACAGATAAATAAACAAAGACCGTGTGTGAATGGCCTGCTACATTTCACATCCTAATGACATAAAAAACCAAGCACAGGATACTTAAGAGCACTTCATAACCAGTCTATCAGCTTCATTTAACGTGGACACTCTAATTGTTTTCCCCCTTTTTTCCTTCTTCTTCCTTCTCTTCTCCCCCCGCCGCCCCAGTCTCCTTTCTTTCCCTGCTATTTATTTGGAAACCAGACCCCTTAACTCCATTCATCTGAAGTGGGTTGTGCCCACAAGCTTATGATATCATCTACAGTAATTCCTCATTTAACATGTGCCCGCTTAACAAGTTTTCGCAATAGCACGATTTTTTGGGGGGGAACGTTTTTTGAATTACACAACCGTCCCCGGAATAACACGATTTCCCCAGCTGGCCCATTGCCGGTGGCTGCGTGGGGCTTCCCTCGCCTCCCTGCAAAGTGGCGGAGGGTTTGCCGCTCACCGCTCCATTCCCCACTGACTCCCGCTTGCTGGACGCCTTGCCCCCTCTCCTCCACCCCCGCTTGCAGGCTGGCGGCTGGGCTTCCCCCGCCTCCCTGCAAAGCGGCAGAGGGTTCGCCACTCCTTGCACTGTTCCCTGGCCATCTCCCCTCACCAGACACAGTGCAGGTCCCGGCAGACTTGTCACAGGGGCATACTCCCAACCCAATCCCTCTCCCCTCTCTTCCCTGCCCCTTCCCCAGAGCCAAACACCTCCCCTCCCTGCTGTAATCCAGTCCCCTTTTTCCTCCAACCTTGTGTCCCGGTCCCAACAGAAGCCACTGCTTGAAACACAACCCTCACCTTTTCCATTATTTTCACTGGGAAAACTGACCCCGCATAACACATTTTCACTTAACATGATCATTTTCTGAAACATATCTACAGTGTTAAATGAGGAATTACTGTAAACTTTTTATTAGTCTCTAAGATGCTGCAAAACTATGTGTTATTTTTAATTTTTTTTCATTACCAACAATAAGAAAGACTGACAGGAGTGCAAAGGCAGACAGGACTCTACCCTATCTAAAATGCTGACAAACCCTGGACTCACAGGAAGGGCAAGCTCAAACCATGGGAGGAACGGTCTCACAACTTTTACTCGGTGTCAAGTATCAGAGGGGTAGCCGTGTTAGTCTGAATCTGCAAAAGCGACGAGGAGTCCTGTGGCACCTTATAGACTAACTGAAGTGTAGGAGCATAAGCTTTCGTGGGCAAAGACCCACTTCGTCAGATGCATGCATCTATAAGGTCTATAAGGTGCCACAGGACTCCTCGTCGCTTTTACAACTTTTACTGTTTTCAGCTATCTGTAATCCTTGACTGCTTGAAGAGTAAACAGACTGTAGTTAAGAAACTCCTTTGCTAAATGTTCTTTGCACATCCCATATCCCAAGGAAGAGATGTGTCAGACAAAAGGTCTGAGACTAGGAGTACAGTGACTAGACCCTACCCAAACCCAAAGGGCTTGGAAGCACATGTCAAAAGCTGCAAATATCTGCTCAATATTATCTACTTTAATATTACAAACTTAAATGTAACTCATATGTTGCCTAGGGATTTTAGATATTGTGTTTTTAGTAATCATGTAGCCACAATAATTTTTAACGGTTACATGATCACTAAACTGGTCCCCAGGGGTGGCGCCGGCAGCCAGTGCATTCCCATCTCCAGGCCCCACTCTCAGGGAACAATTTGCCACCCTGCACTGCTGTCTCTGATATAGAGGCAGCAGCATCCCCTGTCCATGGGGGCCACAAGCTCCCCACAGACAGAGGCTGCACTGACATCTCGTGGAGCAGCTTCTGTCTGCGGAGAGCCTGGGCTGCCGCAGACAGAGGCTGCTCCATGGCAGCCTTCCCTGCCCACACTTCCCCCCACACTACTGCCTCTGATACAGAGGCAGCACCAGCTCCTGCCTGCCCTCCTCCCCCATGCTGCTACCTCTAACAGAGATGCGGAGGTGGGGGGCAAGCAGCTCTGCTCAGGCACCCCCTCCTGTCTGCACCTTTGTGCTGCTGCTTCTGTATCAGAGGCAGCAAGGGGCGGGGCTGCGTGTAGTCATTTGGATTAACCTTATCAGTTAATTGTTTAAACATCTATATAACAACATCCCAAGAGGTGACATCCTTTAATCTTCCTCATGATGCAAACTAAACAAAACAAGAAGGCAGAAAGCATCTAAGTCCTTCCAAATCTTGCATGACCATATGACAGGGAGAAGGCACCTCTATCAAAATGTGAATGAAGGTGAGAGCCTATTTCTCCTGCCACTCTAGCAACTAATGTATAGAGGGAGGCTTAGCAATCCCTTCCACCTATCAGAACTATCAAACTAGCGGGTGGGTTACAGCTTTATAGAAAAACTAAACATTGGATATAGATATTTATTTATAATAACTATACAGGAAACAGAAGACAATGTGGAAATTCTTTTTAGTCTAGATGAAATGTTGATGGTGTAATGATAAATGATGAGGCGTTTGGATCTATGTGAAATCAATGTTATGTCACACTGCTTCAATAGTCCTTGCAAGCTGAAGCTGCTTAGAATTTCGCAAACGAAATCTTTGTGACCACAATACAAATTATGACACTCACAAAGTATAATTCTGAACTTTAATCTCTTTCTTACTGGAAAAAAGCTGCAGAATTTGGACACAGCAGAGAACAATGAGGTCACAAGTTCCCCTATTAGCTTTGCCATTAGCAGTTCTCATTGATTATTCCTAACATTAATTTATCCACCAGAAGCAATGCAATCTTTTTAGATTGTTAAGTGTTACAAATACCCAAAGAAAGCATACTGACACTATTTTTTTCTACCAAAAGTCTTTCAGGCAGATTAAACTGTATATTCCTCCCCACAAGTAATCAGATGTTTCTAAATAATCTATCTTCACAAATGGAGAATTCTTGACCTTATTTTTAAAAGCAAGAATCCTCTTTCTACATTCATGCTCCCATCTTTTCTCACCAAAATACTTTGGGGGAACCTAAACCTATCCTCACAGACGTAGTAGATTTACAGATCTCAAATAACAGTTCCCTAAGTGATCTTGCCTTTATCCTCTCCAAAAGAAATAATCTCTAGGTATTACTAACTAGCCTGTCCTCTGAAAGATAAGCAAGTATTTCTGACTCTGTTTTTATCCCTTTCAGTGGTACTAACTTATCTTTCTCAGGAAATGTTTTTGGCTCTTTTTTTTGATGAAGTACACTAGGTGCTCTTTCAATAGATCTTCTCAATATGCTTTTTCAAGAGATATTTTATAGCAGCAAGATTAGTGCCTCCATATTGCTGTACCTGAAAAGCAGCTACGAACCTTACAACTTAGCAAATGACTGAGACAGTGCAGTGCTTTTATGAAGATGAAGACTTATTCACCTGTTGGAGTTGTGCTTTTGAGATGCGAATGACAGGGGGAAACTTGTTGCCACTGGGAATGACAGGAAGTTGTCTACGGCCAGTTGAACAGGAAGAGGAGGAATGGCTCTCTGCTGATTGACTCCTGGGTAACCCAGCCTCTTTCTTAGGGTCCAAGTGGGAAGACAGATGGGCTATATGGCTCAGGGTGCAGAGGAAGGGACTTGAAATTCTCGGAGTGGAGAAATGCAGCATATGAGATGAGTTGAGCTGTGAGAACAACATGGTGGGGAAAAATAAGTTTTTCAAATATATTATTTGTAACAATTTATTTTTAACTTACTCTCTGTGTAGCTTTCTTACAATGCCAGAATCAACTGTGTCTCAGGCTAAAAGGTGATAGTTTAAAAGGCATATAAAATCTGAAGCCCCCACATTTATCATCCATTTAAAAAAATTAATATCAAAATTAGATATTCTCTTTGGCCATCTATTCCCCTAACTTTACTCATATATTCAGCAAACATACATTCAGGATATATAGAAACACTAGGCAAAAAAACTGTTGCAAAGATGAGTGCATGCAATTGTTGATCATTGCACTGGTCTTTGCTATTGTTTAACACAGCATTGTTTTTTGACTGAACTATTTGTGCAGATCAATACACAGCATGCTTTACAACTGTGGTTGTACCGAAGCACAATGGGACTGCTGAAACACTAAACTCGAAGGCTATGTCTACACTGGTGGCTTCTTGTGCAAGAACATCTTGCGCAAGGATTCTTAGGCAAGAAGTCCTGCGCAAGAACACGTCCACATCGCCATGTGTGAGATGTGTTTTTGTGCCAGAGTGCCCATGGAAGTGTGGATGCACTCTTGTGCAAGAAACACCGATGGCCATTTTAGCCATAGGGCTTTCTTGCGCAAGAAACCCCTGCCGAGCGTCCATACTGCCCTCTTGCACAAGAGCTCCTGCGCAAGAGGGCTTACACCTGTTAAAAAAAGAGTGTAGTCTTGCACAAGAAGCCCTCTCTTACCACACCATACTGTAAATCTTCTTGCGCAAGAGCGGGTGGGCAGTGTGGACACTTTCCAGAAGAACCACCGTTCTTGAGCAATAACTCGCCAGTGTAGACATAGCCATAGGGTTAAGCACTGAGGTTAAAAGGTGTGACTTTAGGAAATTTCCAAATCATGGTATGAAATGGTGAAGCAATTGTGGCTTCCTGTAATATGTGGATCAGGACTGAGCATAAGACTTCATCCCAAATGTTGCAACTAACAACAAAAAAAATACCCTTGAAAGAGCTTGAATGGCAGCAGTGTGTGGAATAGGCAATATGCAAGAAGTGCAAGAACAAGCCTTCCATCTAACAGTTTTTTGGAATACCTTTTCACTTAAGGTAGACAAAATGCCACTAAAACCTATAGCTCTGTGATGCATAATTCTGAAGCTAATAAAATCTTTGCAAGCATTGAATAAGCACTGAAGCAATATTATGGAATATCTATTGCTAAAAATCATCAGATGATATTATTATTTATCTCCTTCATTGTGTATCCCATTTGCCTTCCTATTGTGATTGGAAACAGAGTACTGTGGATGTATTGCACAATTTCCAAGGAGAAGGTGTTAACAGCACTCTTAGAACTACGTGTACACTGCAGGCTTCTTGTGCAAGAAGCTTTTTGCAGAAGATCTCTTCCGCAAAAACTTCTTGCACAAGAGAGTGTCCAGAATGCATGGACGCTCTCTCGAAAGAAAGCGCTGATTGCTATTCACAGAATAGCCACCAGAGCATCTGTGCTTTTTTCAATTGGCTCTTTTTACACAAAATCCCTGTTGCCCGTCCACACACACCTTTTTGCGCAAGAGTTCTTGCGCAAAAAGGAGTTATTTCTCGTAGAAAGAAGAATACATTCACCACAAAAACCCCTCTGTTCTTTTGATTTACTGTAAATGTACTTGTGCAAAAACGCACTTGAGGTGTGGATGCTTTGTGGGTTTTTGTGCAAAACCAGCCATTTTTGCACACAAACCCTATAGCGTAGACGTAGCCCTAGAGCTTCAGTACCTGAAAAGCACAGCTGTCATTCACTTAAAAAAACCCTGTGTCATAACATCAGATGTGAAGAAGGAAGATATCTTAAAATTAAAAGAGGAAGAACTCTAAAATAAATGGAAGAGAATTTCAAAGCCCTACTTCCTATACCCCCTCAATTTCAAAGATTGCTACTTATGATCATTTTAGTGACATTTCTAAATAATAACAAACAGAAACATGCAGACAAACTTTTATAATTGTTCAAATATATATTGAAAGTGGACTGTAAAACAAGTATTACAAAAACAAACATCTGAATGATTAATTTAAACTGAAAGGTAAAAGTGATATCAGCTGGTACAGATTGGCCTCTTTCAATACTAGAGAAAATTTTGTATTGTTGAGAGATCTGACAACTACTACATATTCATATAGCATATGCAGTCTCAGTGCAATTGGATACAGCAGAAATATGAAAGAACAGGAAAATTAGTTCCCTCATTTGTAATTTTTATTTCTCTTATTTGGAGGCACCATGAGCTCTACACATTACTCATGGACTATGCCTGTTCATTTCCCCCAATAGATTCATCTTGGGGTACGTCTACACAGCAATATTATAACTAGTGTTATTTCTAACTATCTTAGTCCGTGTCTACACAGTAGGCAGTTATTTAAAAAAAATGTCAAAAAACTGTCAAGCTGGAGGACTTCTTACTCTGACTCCTGTTACCCTCATTGTACGAGGAGTAAGGGAAGTTGAAGGAAAAGTGCTCTCTTTCAAAATAAATGCTGTGTAAACGCTCCCAATTTCGAAATAAGCTATTCCGAAATAAGCTATGCAATTGACGTAGCTCAATTTGCATAGCTTATTTCAAGTTAAGCCCTGCTGTGCAGATGCACCCTTGGACTGTTCTCTTTCCTCTTTGAGTTCAGGTTCCACATAGTAGGGCTTCTACAGCCATGCATTTTGACCCAGAGAGTTTAGTTCTAATGCAGGAACTACATAAATTAGGCAGAAAACATTAACATCATTGTAGATAGCATGATTAGTAGAATTAATGAAACTACATCTACAAACTAAATCTGAATAACATTCTTTTAATGTAAAAGGAGATTTTCCAAGACCAGTGCTTGCTTTACAAGTTAAGTAAATGAATTTTCTCTCTCATATACATGAGTAGGGCCCCCCCCCCAAATTCATCACCATGAAATACACATCATGTACCATGAAATCTGGTCTTCTCTGTGAAACCTGGTTTTTTGTTTGCTTTCCTTCTATACTATACAAACTTCATGGGGGAGACCAACGTTTCTCAAATTGGGAATCCTTACCCCCAAAAGGGGACTATGGGAAGTTGCAAGGTTATTTTAGGGGGGTCATGTCATTGCTACTCTCACTTCTGCATTGCCTTCAGAGTTGGGTGGCCACAAAATGGCTGCTGTTACCAGGTGCTCAGCTATGAAGGAAGTAAGGGTGCAAGACCATACCATGCCACCCTTACTTCTATGGTGCTAGAAAGCCGAAGAGTAGTGGCTGCTGACTGAAGGTCCTGTTTTGCCAGCAATCATACAAAAGGGTGGCAATATCATACCATGACATTCTTACTTCTGTATTGCTGCTAGTGGCATATCTGACTTCAGAGCTGGGATGGTAGGCAGCAGCCTATGCTCTCCAGCTGTCCAGCTCCAAGGCCATGCTGCCACCAGAAGCATTGCAGAAGCAAAGGTACCACAACCTCCCATCCATCCATCCATCCATCCACCCACCCACACGCACACACACAATAACCCTGAAACCCCCACAACTTCTTTTTTGGGACAAGAACCTATTAGATCACCATGAAATTTCAAATTTAAAAAGACAAAATCATGACATTTATGATTTTTTAAAATCCTATGACTGAAATTGACCAAAATGGACTGTGAATTTGGTAGGGCCCTACAGATGACACAGAAAGTGTAAGAGACAAGAACTGAAATCACAAATACTGAGTCCCTGTACCCTGATTTAACCTCTAAACCTGTGGTTTCCAACCAGTTCTGAAATGACCACATTCAACCAGCCAAACAGCCACATGTGGCTAGTGCAGGAGTTGGCAACCTTTTCAAACCAAAAAGCCAAACTATATCAAAATTCAGAACAAGTGGTCAACAAAGAGCCATATAAGAATGCCCATATGCATAACTGAAAATACACATCTTAATATTATTGATAATTGACACGATTAATATAGCATAAATGAAACATTGTACTCACAGACTTTATTTAATGGGACTTATGCTGCATCTTTTCATGCTTTTCTTTGAAGTTTACATCATAACTGCTCAAATCCAGCTTCATGCACACATTCAGGCTGTCTTCCATCAATCTTATGGCAGGGAATTGGAGATATGGGGGTGCAGGAATCTGGGTTGGGGTATATGAGGGACTCAGGGCAGGGGGTTCGGGTATGTGGGAGATGGAGGAGTATTATGGCAGGGGATTGAGGATGTGGGGGTGCAGGAGTCTAGGGATGTGGAGGTATGAGAAGCTCAGGGAAGGGGGATCAGGTGTATGATGGGCTCAGGGTAGGTGTGTGGGGGTGTGCAGGAGTGTTATGACGCTGTGGCCAGATGGGGACTGGGCCCCAATTGGAGGCTTGCTGGCCAGGCTTCATTTTTAAATAAAGTAAAATATTATGTCTAACACAAAAGGTTTCAATATTGTCTTTATTTATGGCAGAAGTGGGGAACCTGTTTTGGGTTGAGGGCCACTGAGTTCACGTGAAGGAGGCAGTTGTGACCCAAGGCACGGGACTGAGGGGCAGGAGTTTGGATTGTGACCTAGAGCAGGGGACTGGGATGTAGGAGGGATTGTTAGGGCACAGGGTCTGATAGGGGAGATGGGCTCAGGAAGGCGGCAGAGGGTTTGGGTTATGTGGGGTAGGCGGGCAGAGGACTGGGTGGGGAAGGAAGGGACTGGGGTGCCAGACGCAGACTCTGGCCAGGAGACTTTCCAGTGAGATTCCCAGCCCGCAACTCAGCATGTTTCTCAAGGAGCCTGCCCTGCCCCCACACAAGCTGAATGGTCATGTGTTGTGTGACTAAGAGCCGGAGGGGAGGGGGATTGGTGCGTCGCACGCTGCCTGTTCTTGAAAAAGGCAGCTTCCATTGGCCAGAAACCAGCCAATGGGATTGTGCTGAGGGCAGGAGCAGCCATGAAGCACCACTCCCCATTCCCTCCTGCTCACAATTTGTGAAAAATATACAGTCCTGAAGCTGCTTTTCTGAGTGGTGAGCAGGGGCAGGGCAAGCAAGGGAGTCTGCCTGAGACTCCCTGTTATATCCACAGGCTGAACTGTTTTGCCCTGGGCCTGCTGTAGCTCCAGTGTGGGCTCCCTGCTGCGGAGGGAGCAAAGGGTGACTGGGTTCGAGCTTCAAAACAGCCTAGTAAGCCACAGGTTGCTGACCCCTGGGCTAGTATGTTGGACACCACAGCTCTAAACTATAGTGCTTCTCTGAGTAAGGAAGGGGAGATATAAAGTCTGAGGGTAAAGGAAAACTATTGGACATTGTGCAGGTGAGGGATGCATGACACAGAAAAGAAAAATGTGCCAATAGGAGAAGCAGCAGAGGAATCTGTTGGGTACTCTGTCCAGCAGAAGAGAGGCATATGACAAGCAATTACAGAACTATTTCAGGAGTGGGAAGTAGCAGTGGAGTTAGAGAAGCCAGTAGAGAAATCTAACTGGTTCAAAATATATTAAAGGTAATAGAAACATAAATACTACAGTGTCTATGCACTAGAAGTCCTTATAATCAATAAACATAGTCTAGCCTGTCAAAAGGGAAGCCAAGAAGTTGTTTCAGGGCCTGAAAGCAGCAGAGGATATTCAGGAGAAAGAAACTAATTTTAAGCTGGAGGGAGAAAAGAACTTTGTTTCTTTGGTACACTACTAGCTTCTGCCCATTAGACTTTCTCGAAAGGACATAACATCCAGTTGCATGGTATTTTACACATTTGTTATACTTCCTGTTTATTTACTCACATTCATATGTGTATATTTCATTGGCTGAAAGGTTTGTAATATATATTTTTAAATTATGCCCAGTTCTGAGGGTTGTTCATTACTGAGTAGCAAACCTCTTAAATAATTCAAACAAATTTAGCAGATCCTGGGAAATCCCCAGTGCAGAGTCAAGCCTCATATCCCATTACCTAAAAATTCCAGAACACTTTACATTTTAGCCACTGCCTTTTCATTTACTGCTTTATTCTCATATACCTCTGAATAAAGAGTAAAGACATGATTACAACTACGAGTTTCTTACCAGAGTAAGGGCTCCTTCAGCTTGGGCCTCCATTGGACTTGAAGGTGTGGCTGCAAGAAACTGGCCAGCAGCTCCAGCCATGAATTCTAATTTATCTGTAAATCTTTCGGAAGCAGCAGTAGCATGATCAATAGCTAGATCTAACCCCACACCTGAGGCTTCATTCTTAGCATGGACATTGTTTTCTGCCCAAGTACCCAGTCTTAGATGTTCCTCTTGGGGGGATTCTTCTAGGACCTGTAGCTCCTCAGGCTCCTCATCTGAGGGACTTCCAGTTGTTTTATGTACTAAAGCCCCATTGGTCCTGAAATCTTTCAAGTCCCGTTCCTTATCTACTATCACCCATTCCTTGGAATCAACCTCCTGCCGGCAGGAGCTTAAATTGACAGCCACAAATCCATTACTAACAATGCCATCAACCTGTTCTGGAGAACTGGCTGAAGTAGGCTTAGAAGCATCAGGGAGATATTCTTCATCATAATGCCAGACATGGTCAGTGCGGGCAGCCAGAGCAGGAACAGATATTTTCTGAGGAAGAGAAGGAGGAGGAGCAGCAACAGCAGATTCTTTCCCAGCACGTGAATCTTTCTGCATCTTCTGCAAGCTTAGGAGAGAAAGAAGTTACATATAAATTAGTTAAGAATGAACTATGCTATTTGAATTGTGCCATAGGAACAAACCCAAGATAAATTAATTTGAGAATCTGTTGCAGTGTTTCCTACCACATTTTAGAAGCTGGGAAGAAAAGCAAATAAAAAATAACCTACAAAATTAACTTTGTAAGCATGTGCTAATTTACAGAAGCGTGACAGAAATGGGCCCTTAAATTAAGAATTCCTTGAGGTAAGGTCTTTACCTTCATTTGTCTACAAGATGCCATGAATACCTGCAGCTTATTGTAAATAGTAATAAACATTCAATAAAAATGTAACTTGAAAATGCAAAATAGGATATAAGCAAGGGATGTTCCTCAGAACAAATACTATGGATCCAGTAAACATTATGAGTCATAGCTGGCATAAGCATAGCTCAGCATCTTCATTTCAAGTTTTCACTGACCACTGTCTGTGGATACAGTACCACAAAAAAGAAAATACAGTCTATGCCAACAAGCCTCTAAAAGATCCAAGCATAAAGGTGAGATAGAAATAATCTGTTTACCAGGTCTCAAGAAATTTATCAGTGTCTGGCTTTGATTCCAAGGTCAGGCGTTTCTCCAGTTCAAAGCTGTGGATTGCACGTAACTTTCGCATCAGTGGGACATCTCTGTCTGGCTGGGTGGTTTCTGAGCGGACTCGAACCGGAGAACCAAGGCTTGGTGCATTAAGAATTCCATTCACTGGTCCATGGCTGTTTTCCTCCTCAGTAGAAGCCTGTTCAAATAAAGCACAATAGAAATAAAAATGTAACTCATAGGTATGCTGAAATAATGGAAGACAACAGTGTATGCCGGGGTTGGCAATGACATGATAGTGGTTCACAAGCATTAGTCCCTGGTGGGCTACTGCTTCTTTATTTACCTGCACGGCCACAGGTACCAGCGATCACAGCTCCCATTAGTAGTGGATCGCTCTTCCCAGCCAATAGGAGAAGCAGGAAGCAGCGTGGATGGGGACATCACTCCCCACAGCTCCCACTGGCCAGGAACAGCAATCCACAGCAATGGAGCTGCAATCACTGGTACGTGCAGCTGTGCAGCTAAATACAGTGGTTGGGGCCCACCAGGTGCTAATCCTAGCAGATCAGATCATCCCATGGGCCGGTAATTGTCCACCCCTGGTGTATGCAGTAATCCAAGGCTTCTATTCTCTAACAAATCATTTCATATTGAGGATGCTCCTTCAACTGATGTTCATTCCATATTTCATGTAGTTTATGTGTGTTCATCATCTACCAGTTTCTTAGGCACCAGTTTAAATTAGGGATAAATTGCCAGCAATACTGTGGATGTGATTAAGGCTCAGGATGGAATAAGTCAGAAGAAACCAATAATGTCCTGATTTTAGAAATATACTGATTCCCACTCCTATTTCTAGAATTCATCAATAACAGGCCGAATCCAGAAGCCTATGAGCTTCTTCATATTGCTTTACAGACATAGCCTTTCTTATAACTGATGAAAGGTTAATCTCCATGGCTGTGTCTAGACAGGCCAGTTTTTCAGGAAAATCAGCCGCTTTTCCGGAAAAACTTGCCAGCTGTCTACACTGGCCGCTTGAATTTCCGCAAAAGCACTGACTTCCTACTGTAAGAAATCAGTGCTTCTTGAGGAAATACTATGCTGCTCCCATTTGGGCAAAAGTCCTTTTGTGCAAAACTTTTGCACAAAAGGGCAAGTGTAGACAGCTCAGATTTGTTTTCCGCAAAAAAGCCCCGATCGCGAAAATGGCCATCGGGGCTTTTTTGCGGAAAAGCGTGTCTCGATGGGCACGGACGCTTTTCTGCAAAAAGTGCTTTTGAGGAAAAGCATCCATGCCAATCTAGACGCTCTGTTCCGAAAATGCTTTTAACGGAAAACTTTTTGCCAGTCTAGACGTAGCCCATGTGAATTCACTGTTATATATGCAAGACGGCAGCACTCAAAGTCTACAAGGTAGCTTTATGATGCAGAGCAATGTTTATTAGAAATTAAAATAAGATGTCCAACTGCATCTCACTTTGTAGATCACATAACTATGATTTAGAGTTGAAGGACCACTCTGATTCCCAGTGTAAACAGATATAACTCGTACTGATATCAATGAAACTTTTATCTACTTGTATCTGACTTGAATTTGGCCCCCAAAGAGAAAAAGTCCACCTGTCTTCTGCCTCTTTTCCTTAAAAACTAACATACAGTAGGCAGGTACAAAAATAAGTATCACAGCAGTCTGGTTTTCCACCAGCATCTTTTATGTATACCTGGAAAAATAATACAGTATTGTCACTCAATAGAATTTCTGCTTAAAGAACACTTCAATAACATTTTCTGTCAGCTACTGATACCATTGTCACATCAGAGGAGCATTGGTTACAACTGTCTAAATATGAATTGTAATGATTATGAGAGAGAATAATAGAAGTAATGATAGTGAGAGACAGGAATCACTGTCAAGAGCCAGTTATAAACCAGATAAGCATTGAGCAAGTTCCCTTTCATGAAATAGTCAACGTAACTCTATTTTGATCCTTAATACCTCTATTTTTCCCGCAGTGGGAGTCTACTCAACACAAACTTAGTGATATGATACATAATGAAGACAAGCATGCATACATAGTTCAGATCTATTGTCACATCTTCACCCTTAATTACTACCACAGAAAACATTTCTGACCTCAGTCGGTGAGCAGGAACCAAAATCATCTTTGAACCCAGGCCTTTAGAAGTGAAAAGAGCACTGACACATTAAACCATGCAGCACTCTGCTTTGAAAAACCATTTTCTACTCTGCACAAATTGCAGAATATTTCAAGTGCCAAATGAGCATATGATCTTTCATTCATTATGCCACATTATCATGTCCCTGATAATGCCAGAAAATTGCTGAAAGAGGTTTTTCCCACTGCAGTTCTAAAAATACCTTACAGAGCCCCAGCTTTATTTTGTTTCTGTTGGCATCCATCTCCTCCCAGACATCTTTTTCCTGAGGACGTTGATGCCCAGAAGATCCTGGTAGTTTCTCTGGTGAGACTCCAATAGGGATACCATTCTCCCCATCACTGAGCTGCTCATCTGGAAACACCTCATCCGTGTTCTCTCGCAGCAAATCTCCTGGGATAGGTGTGGCATTGGCTATTCTACAAAGGAAGAAGTGAGAAATAATGCCGTGGAAATGACTTTGGTAATTCCATAAGCTAAAGGCATAGTATCAAAACATCCACTCAACATAAAATCTGAAAAGTTAAATTGTATCATACCATAAAACTGCATATATGCAATTCAGTTATAAGAATGAAGAAAACCTTTTAAAAACTGTTTTTCTACTGACTCTGCAGTTCCTTTCTAAAGTTGGAAATCACACTCTTCCTGATCCCTAATGTCAAAGAGACCTTCTGATTAACATGTACAGGCAGTCCCCGACTTACGCACTTACGAACGGGGCTCTCTCGCCCCGGAGCTCGCAGGCAGCGGTCCGCCACCTCGACCTCCGGGGCGAGAAAAGCTGCTCCCGGTGCCCCTGGTCTGCTGGGGACCGTCTCCAGCAGACCAGGGGCACCACGAGCAAAGCCGCAGTGGCGGCGGGTCCCACGCCAGAGCAAAGCTTCAGAGGCGCGGCACCCCGCCGCTGCGGCTTTGCTCCCCCTGTCCCTGGTCTGCTGGGGGGGGGGGCGCAGCTAGTGTGCCCCCCCCCCCAGCAGACCAGGCTTTTGTTGTGGACCCTGGGGCAGAGCAGCTGGGGCGCTGCCGGTTGGTCCTGCAGCGCCGCTCTGGGCACTACTGGACCAACCTGGTAGCACCCCAGCTGCTCTGCCCCAGGTGTCCTGATCAGCGGCTGATTCCAGGAAGCCTGGGGCAGATCAGCGGCTGATTCCAGGAAGCCTGGGGCAGAGCAACTGTGCCTCGGGCTTCCTGTAGTCAGCGCTGGTCAGTTTCAGCAGCGGCTGAATCAGGGCGCCTGGGGCAGAGCAGCTGGGGTGCTGCTGGGTTGGTCCAGTAGCGCCGAGGAGCGGCGCTACTGGACCAACCCAGCAGCACCCCAGCTGCTCTGCCCCAGGCATCCCCAAGTCAGCCGCTGCTGAAACTGACCAGCGCTGACTACAGGCAGCCCGAGGCACAGATGCTCTGCCCCATGCTTCCTGGAATCAGCCGCTGATCAGTTTCAGCAGCAGCTGACTTGGGGACCTTAAGTTGAATCTGTATGTAAGTCAGAACTGGCGGTCAGTTTCAGCAGCGGCTGAATCTGGACGCCAGTTCCGACTTACATACAGATTCAACTTAAGAACAAACCTACAGTCCCTATCTTGTACGTAACCCGGGGACTGCCTGTATTTATATTTTATATTGTATTCTATTATACTATGTTGTATTCATATGAGTACAATATTTTTCATCTTTGGCTCCCAGAGATTTGCAATATGTTTGTAGCATAGGCTTTAGCAAAAGGTTGAGTGGAAAATGTAAATAAAGTAATTTCCTAACCCAGATATGTACCAACCTTCTGTACATGCTGTACATTTAGGACAGCAAAGTTTTTTTTAAGGACAGGCTGAATAGTGAGCAAAGGGAGACCTAGTATTCTGCAATTCCCTATTAGTTAGCACCCTAAGAAACAGATATAACAGATAACTTTCCCCTGCTGCTAAGTGGTTGGCCTTTTAGGTAAACATGGGAAATGATTGAAAATACCCAATTGCAGCAGGGGTCAGGCGAGTATGTAACTGAGGCGTGGTTGACGTTGTTGTTGTTGTAAGAGAGCCATCAGTTCCACTCTTCTCCCAGTCAAAAGGGTCACTTTCAATGACTCCAGAAGTTTTCATGCTGTTGTCAAACACAGACATGAGAAGCTAAAAATAAAGAAAATAATTAATTTATTCTTCTTTCTTTGAATAAGTAAAAGACAAAGCACTCCATTCCGAGTTTCCCTTTAAGACTTTTCTAAAATCTAGTTCTTCTTTAATACTTTATCTGACAATTAACTGTGAAAAAGGTAAAGTTTATCAAAAGTGCTATGCCACTAATTTCCGTATCTGTGGCTTAGGATGGTGAACTCTTTATCTTGAAAATGATGAACTAGCTTTTGTAATGCTTGGTAGAGCACTTTAAGCATTTTGCTTCTTATGTTGGTTTTTTAGCCATTTCTTTAAAATATAATAATAATAATAAAAATTGAAATATAAAAAATTCTAACATTACTCAAACCTGAAGTATGCAAAGAGAAACTAGGACAAAATTATTTTTATTACTCATATCAGGTATTAGATTTTTTTTCATTCTCCTTCAGTTCAAGACATGATGCAGTCTTGTGGTTTGGGGAGGAGGGGGGAGAAACTGTACTTCTTACAGAAAAAGGAAGCAAAGGAGACATTGCAAAGCCTATATGGAAAATTTATGGGAAGCCATCAGTACAGGGAGTCCCCGGGTTACGTACAAGATAGGGACTGTAGGTTTGTTTTTAAGTTGAATCTGTATGTAAGTCAGAACTGGCATCCAGATTCAGCCGCTGCTGAAACTGACCAGTAGCTGACTACAGGAAGCCCGAGGCAGAGTTGCTCTGCCCCGGGCTTCCTGGAATCAGCCACTGATCAGTTTCAACAGGCTGAATCTGGACGCCAGTTCTTACATACAGATTCAACTTAAGAACCCCAGGCGTCCCCAAGTCAGCTGCTGATGAAACTGATCAGCAGCTGATTCCAGGAAGCCCGGGGCAGAGCAACTCTGCCTCGGGCTTCCTGTAGTCAGCTACTGGTCAGTTTCAGCAGCGGCTGACTTGGGGACGCCTGGGGCAGAGCAGCTGGGGTGCTGCTGGGTTGGTCCAGTAGCGCCCAGAGCAGCACTACAGGACCAACCGGCAGCGCCCCAGCTGCTGTACCACAGGCGTCCGGAGCAAAGCCGCGGAGCACGGGGGCAGCGGGACAGCCCAGACGCGCCGTGGCTGTCCTGCTGCCCGCGTGCTCAGCGGCTTTGCTCCCCATTTCCCTGGTCTGGGGAGACGTGGAGCAAAGCCGCGGAGCACGCGGGCAGCGGACAGCCCAGACGCGCCGCGGCTGTCCCGCTGCCGGTGTCCTCAGAGGCTTTGCTTCCCGTCTCCCTGGTCTGCTTGTCTTCAGCAGACCAGGGAGACGGGCAGCAAACCCCGTCCGTAACTGCGGATCCGACATAAGTCGGATCCGCGTAACTCGGGGACTGCCTGTATCTATGAAGAAGAAACATGGTCATAAGGAGGTGTCTATGGAGAAGTATGGGAGTTTCAGTAACTATGTGCTTCTGTGAGAAGGGGTGTATGAGCACACAGACTGTCTAAGAGGTTGCAGAAAAATTAAAAAAAAATAATTTCACTGCACATCTGCATTGCCTAATGATTAAAACTGAAACTGTCTATTTCTGTTAACACAACATATTCCATGGTGTATGAACAATGTAACAGCAAATCAGAAGTGATGTCCTATTTTGTTTGTTTGTTTTATAACTGAGACATCTTTGGCAGGTGGAAATAGAATATATTTTTATAAGTACAAGTAAATTATACTCAAAACAGAGAGGTTTATGAAAATGTCCTCAACAAGTACTGCTAATTTTCCTGCAATGAGAGACAATGTAGACTCAAGTAGTAAGAAAAATTAAGAACAAAATTTGACCAAAGTTATATTGATTTTATGGAATTTAGTGATGAACAATTGCAATGTGTTGTATGCTTATGAATCCTATCAAACGAATCAATTAAATCTGCAGAGTTGAAACCATCTCATAACAAGGCACCTGCAGTTACAAGATAAATTCAGAGACTTGTTAAATAAAATAATGAAGAATACAATAGACAGAAAACTCAAATGACAAATATAACATCAGTTCCAGAAAAGGCTTTGAAAGCATCTTTCTTAGCAGTGGTTTGGATTGCAAAGAGTAAAAAAGTCCCATGCCACTGGCGAACAACTGAGTCTTCCAGCTGCTGTAGAAATGTGCAAAGTGATAAGCAAAGATGTAGTGAAGAAACTTAAAATCTCACCACTTTCTAATAACACAGTAAGCAGGAGAATTGAAGAGTCTTCAAATGATATAAAATCCCAACTAACTGAAAGGCTTCTTACATGTGAACATCTTGTAATTCAGCTTGATGAAAGAAGTGGTGTTGTTAATGCAGCACAGTTATTAGTTTTTGTTCATTATATCTGTCTGGGGAAAATGTTGAAGGGTTTTCTGTTTTGTCAGGAATTACCAAAATGGACAACAGGTTAAGAAATAGTCAAATTAAAGGATCATTTCATGAAACTGTCTTGCTGAATAGGGTGAAGTGTGTTGCTGTTTGAACACTCAGTGATACCACTACGACAAGCAATAGGAGTGGTGGTGTAGCAAGAATACAAGTCATAACCCCACAGGTAATTGTAATGCACTATATGTTGCATCAACAAGACCTTGCATCAAATAAAATTAAACCCAAATTACATGATATACTAAATCAGGGGTGGGAAACCTATGGCCCGCAGGCCGGATCTGTTTCCCAGATTAATTTGATCTGACTCGCTGCAAATCTCAACTTTGTGGGCTGGAAGCCCCGAGCTTTAGCACTGAGCATGCACTGAGTTAAGAATGAGTAAGAGGTAGGTTTTTTGCTCCCCACCTTGGGAACACTGAGAGCAAGTAAGTAGTGAGGGGTTATTGCTATCTTTTTGCTTGTGTGTGGCCCAGACTGATTTTTCTGTGCGTCAGTGGCCCCTGACTAAAACAAGGTTCTCTCTCCCTCCAGCTCTGTGCTAAATGCAGCTGTGAATTTTGTGAAGTCCTGACCTTTGAATTCATTCCTTTTTGCAAAGTTGTGTTTAAAAATGGGTGCAGGACATAACAAATTATTGTTTCCTATGAAAGTGTGATTGCAATCTGACAGTGGAAGGTTGAAAAGAGCCTTTTAGATTCACAAAGAGCTGCTACATTTTCTTTCTGTGCTCAATCTTAAAAACACTGCAAATTTTTCAGACTTGATGTGTCTTGTAAAGCTTGCATACTTTGCAGACATTTTTACTTTGTTGAATGTGCTGAACCTGTTCATTCAACGGGGCAATAAAACCATATTTGAGGTGAGTTATACAGGAGCAGCTTTTGAGAAGAAAATAAAGATTTGGAAAACTAGACAGATCTGTGAAATCTCACATATGTGTTTCTGCTACAGATAAAATTTCTGGATACTAGCAGCATAACAACTGACTGTAAAAGAGACAGTACTGTTGCTTACCTTTCAACTTTGGCAGAGTGCTTTAGTATCCACTTTAAAAATATAAACATGGAGGAATATGATTAAGTTTGGGATCCATTCTCAACTTTCACTGTGTGATTCATTTGAGTGGAAAAACAGAACAGCAGTTGCTCAAACTATCCCGTGACCATACGCTAAAAATTGTCTGTTTTGACCAACTGTTCCTGGATAGTACCCAACTTTAGCTAAAGAAGCAACAAATATGTTGCTACTGTTTCCAGAAACATATTATGTGAGGCATAATTCTTTACCATGATAACTATGAAAAGAAAGTTCCAATCCTGACTAAAAGTGGAGAACAATATATGAGTTTGCTTGTCAACCATCACACCAAGGATAGACAGACTTTCTAGAATAGTATAAGACCAATCTCGATTGGGGTCTCTAGGTACCATCCTAACCTCATTAAACAGGGACATAAAATGCAATAAACGGAGGTTATAAATATATATGAAAAGCAAGGAAAAAGACAAAGGGAAATGTAGGTCCACTTAATAAAGGAGGACACCTAATAATGGATGACACTAAGAAGGTTGAGCTATTTTATGCCTATGTTGCTTCAGACTTCACCTAAAAAGTTAATGGCTACAAAATGATTCCACAATTAATATTAATTAACAACAAACCAGAATATGGAAAGAACAGGTTAAAGAATATTTAGATAAATTACATATATTCAAGCTGGCAAAGCCTGACAAAAGTCAGGCTAGGATAGTTAAGGAACTAGCTGAAGCTATCTTGGAACCATCAGCAATTATCTCATGGAGAACTCATGCAAGATGAATGAGGTCCTACAAGAACCAAGGGCAAATATAGTTACAGGTTGGTCCTTCCTGGTCTAGAAACCTTGGGACCTGACCAGTCTCAAACGAGGGGGATGTGTCAGACCAGGGAAGGTCCCTGTCCTCATGGCCCATACTGCCCGGCTGCCACTGGGCTAGAGCGCCGCCTGGCCCTGCTGCTATCCCATCCCCCCAGGGCTCTCAAGCTGCCACCAGCCCCACTGCTGCTGGGGCCGGAGTGCCATGGCTGGAGCTCCGCAGCGGTTTGGCTCCGTGGTTAGGGCCAGAGCTTCGCAGCCAGTACCAGAAGGCTGGGGCCAGGCTCCATGACTAGGGCCAGAGCTCCCTGGCTGCTGCTGGGGCTGGAGCTCCCCAGCCAGTGGGGCCAGAACTCCCCACCATGCTACCTCCCTGACACTGGCCTCCCGGCTGAGTCGCCAGTCTCCTCTAGTGTGCTCCTACCCCACCGCCAGACCTCCCTGTTTTTGGGCTCTGTGGTCAAGGAACATCCATGATCCATGACAGACCATAGATGTTGCCACACCAGAGAGTCCTGGTTAAGGAAGGTACAACCTGTACCTAACTTTAAAATGGAAAACAAAGAGGCACCAGAGAATTACTGACCAGTAAGACAAACTTCAATAAATAATAAGAAACAATCTGTTGGTAAGCACCTAAAGGATAACATGGTTATAAGTAATAGTCAATATGGATTTCTCAAGAACAAGTCATGCCAAACCAATCCAATTTCTCTCTCAGACATAGTTACTAGTCTTTTAAAAAAATCAAATGCACAACTACAGCATGGGGGATAAATGACTAAATAGTAAAACCGGGGATCTTGAGGTTATAGAAAATCACAAATTGAATACAGGCAGTCTCCGGGTTACGTACAAGATAGGGACTGTAGGTTTGTTCTTAAGTTGAATCTGTATGTAAGTCGGAACTGGCGTCCAGATTCAGACACTGCTGAAACTGACTGCCAGTTCTGACTTACATACAGAATCAACTTAAGAACCCCAGGCGTCCCCAAGTCAGCTGCTGCTGAAACTGATCAGCAGCTGATTCCAGGAAGCCCGGGGCAGAGCAACTCTGCCTGGGGCTTCCTGTAGTCAGTGCTGGTCAGTTTCAGCAGAAGCTGACTTGGGGACGCCTGGGGCAGAGCAGCTGGGGTGCTACTGGACCAACCCAGCAGCACCCCATCTGCTCTGCCCCAGACGTCCTGATTCAGCCGCTGCTGAAACTGACCAGCAGCGGCTGAATCAGGACCTGGGGCAGAGCAGCTGGGGTGCTGCCGGGTTGGCCCAGTAGTGCCCACGGGCGCTGCAGGACCAATCGGCAGCGCCCCAGCTGCTCTGCCCCAGAGTCCAAAACAAAAGCCTGGTCTGCTGGGGGGGGGGGGGAGCACACTAGCTGCGCCCCCCCCCCCAGCAGACCAGGGACACGGGGAGCAGAGCCGCAGCGGCAGCGGGGTGCCGCGCCTCTGAGGCTTTGCTCTGGCAAAGCCTCAGAGGTGAGGGACCCCGCCACGGCTGCGGCTTCAGTCTGGGTGCCTGTGGTCTGCTGGGGACAGTCCCCAGCAGACCACAGGCACCCGGACTGAAGCCGCAGCCTCGGGGGGGTCCCGCGCCTCTGAGACTTTGCCAGAGCAAAGCCTCAGAGGCGCGGGGAACCGCCGCTGCTGCCGCTTCAGTCAAAGCGGCAGCAGCGGCGGTTCCCCGCGCCTCTGAGGCTTTGCTCTGGCAAAGCCTCAGAGGCGCGGGACCCCCCCGCGGCTGCGGCTTCAGTCCGGGTGCCTGTGGTCTGCTGGGGACCGTCCCCAGCAGACCACAGGCACCGGGTCTCAAGGGGCAGCAGCAGTGGTTCCCGCGCTTCTGAGGCTTTGCTCTGGCAAAGCCTCAGAAGCGCGGGAACCCGCCCGGTGCCCCTGGTCTGCTGGAGACGGTCTCCAGCAGACCAGGGGCACCGGAGCAGCTTACGAACGGGGCTTTCTCGCCCCGACTTCCGGGGCGAGAAAGCTCCGTTCGTAAGTGCGGATCCGACGTAAGTCGGATCCGCGTAAGTCGGGGACTGCCTGTATGAGTCAACAGTGTGATGCAGTTGCAAAAAAGTCTAATATCATTCTGGGGTTATAATAATAGGAGTCTCAGATGTAAGAAATTGTGGATAATTGTTCCACTGTACTCAGCAGTGGTGAGGATTCAGTTGGAGCACTTTGTACAGCATTGGGTGCTATACTTTAAGAAACATGTGGGACAAATGGGAGCAAGTCCAGAGGAGAGCAATAAAAATGATCAAAATTTAAGAATTCTGACCTCCGAGGAAAGGTTAAAAACTCAATATGTTTAATCCTGTGAAAAAAGACTGATGGGGAACCTGGTGATTGATTGTCCTCCATGGTAAGTAAAACAAGAAACTATCAACTTATCTGCAGCAAGGGAGATTCAGGTTAGATATCAAGAAAGGCTTTCTAATAATAAAGATAGTTAAGTACTGGAATAGGTTACCAATGGAGTTTGTGGAATGTTCATCAGAGGCTTTAAGAACAAGTTAGAATAGTCTAGGTATATTTGGTCATGCCTCAGCATGGGGGAGGGACTAAGTAACCTCCTCTCAAGATCCTTTCCAGTTCTACACGTCTGAAATTCTAAAAATAAAAAACAACAAAGAACTATGGCGCGTATCCACATCCACAAAAGTATTTTTACATCTGATTCTAATTCAGGTAATCCAGGTATGTAATGGACATAGAAAGTACAACACACTCTTACCCCTAATGGTAAGGCTGTCCAGTTCATGATTATGGCACATGGGCAGGGAGGAGTCAGGAAGCTTGCACAATAGCTATAAAAATTCTATGAATAACCAAAGGACATTAGTCTACAGGACTGTCCTGGGTTCACCTTGGAACAGGTAAACTCTATCAAAGTTTCAATTTAATCTCTTATTGAGCTTCTGTGTCTTTAATAGGGTGATCCATATAAAGAAAGGTTGGGGTAGTACACACACACACAGCAAACCTACACAGAATGAAAGAAATAAATGCACTGGCACATGAACAACTTGATATCACTTGGTATTTCTATTTAAACCTGCCTCTGGAAATTTACACTACATGCATCTGACGAAGTGGGTCTTTGCCCATGAAAGCTTATGCTCCGGTACATCTGTTAGTCTATAAGGTGCCACAGGACTCCTTGTCACTTTTGCAGATCCAGACTAACACGGCTATCCCTCTGATACTTGGTATTTTGAATTCTCATTTAAAACCTTCGATCTTGATTTATCTGTTAATGTCAGCAAACCAATTAAACAATAGGAATTTTTAAAAAGAGTGGGCATTATGCTGTGCTGCCTATGTTGAGATCAGCAATCTCAATAGTAGATAAAGAAAATTAGTTTCCAACAGAAGAAACAGTTTTGCAGCAACTAATAGTTAAAAAACTATAGCGAGAAGAAACATGTTTCCCAGACAATACTCCACAGATATCAACTTAAGGGAAAATGTTGATGGCATCAGTCTACTAGAGACAGATGCAGGAAAGGTATAAGATAAATATAACACAGAGTAAACTGATAAACAAGTGCAGTAACAGAGCTTCAGTTGCTGCTGCTTTCTGTCTTCTTAGAATACATAGTGATACATTAGTGGCCATCTAATCAGGTTGGCTTTAATTTGTCTGAATCTGGTCTGTGAAAACAAGAGAACCAGTGCACAATTAGCAGATGTTACACATAAATATTTTCTACTTTGCAACTGCAGAGATGTGTGCATGTGGAATAGTATGATAGAATTTTTTTTCCAGAGGAAAGCTAATTAGTTTTACAGGCCCAAGCATAATTTAATGCTGATGAGGAATATCCTTATCTGTGGTCTTCTGGAAGTTGTAATTCCTGAATTAGTTAATATGATGCACTTATTCAGATTCATTCTCTGTAGTTTGCGACTTTGTCTGTACACAGTATACCATTTTCTATAAATCAAACAAGTCTATTTGAAAGGCCATCAGAAAGGGGCTTACTGAGTTTTCATTAGATCCTGACAATTTTCACACATCCTGAATAAAAGTAGGAGAAAATGTGGTAGGGCAGGGAAGAAGGGGTCAATTTCTTTTATTGCCATTGAACAAAAAATGGAAGTTTACAACAAAGGACAATTATTGTAGTCACATTTATTGTCCTGCACTTTAAACCTGAGAAGGAACTAGAGACTCAATCCTGTTCCCACTCAGATCAACGACAAAGCTCCATTTGCCTCTGCTCAAATAAAGGAAACATTTACATCTGTGCCCATATTGGTATATCCAGACCTGACAAAACCCTCTGTTGTTGAAGCAGATGCCTCTAACTATGTGATCTGAACACTTTTGTCAAGCAGCACAGGTCCCAAGATGTTTTTCATCACCGTACATTTTATCCCCAGAAACTGATTCCCATTGAGCAAAACTATAAGATATGTGACAAAGAATTGCTGGCCATCAAGCCTGCTTTTGAAGAATGGCTTAATCACCTGAAAGGGGCACATTTCCCACTGCAGATTTATATTCCAAACAGTCAACCATATACAAGTGATGTTCCACCTATATCATGATTCTCTCCTTATTGTCCATTTCAGTCACTGGAAAAGATAGAGGCTGGTCTC
Organism: Pelodiscus sinensis; assembly: GCF_049634645.1. Lineage (NCBI taxonomy): Eukaryota > Metazoa > Chordata > Testudines > Trionychidae > Pelodiscus > Pelodiscus sinensis. Next base: position 66,893,997 of record NC_134714.1, read on the forward strand.
TTGAAATCTCTGGTGGCCAAAACTGCATTTGTTCATTAAATCTTACATCAATTCAGTTGGTGTATACCTGAACAAAGATTCCCTGCACCAAATATCTGGGGTGCTTTGATTCCTTTGCCAAATCTGCCTCAACTCCCTGAAGTTAAAATGACATTCCCAATTCCTATGGCCCCACAATTCTGCTAGTTACCAACCAGTTTATAAAAATGTCACATTTCATGCCATGACTTCAAATTCCCTTTGTGGTTGTAACAGCCTATGCCATTCTAGGATGCAATCAAGACCAGTGAGGGGCTATGCCCTGAAACCTGTGGTGACTCGCTATGCTCTGCTGCTGTAGCTCCAAATCTGGGCTCCTCAAAAAAAGACAAATAGCATTCAAATCACATCCTGAGTGTCTGTGTATAGCTACACTTTCCAGAACACTGTGGTTTCCAATAGCCTTTGTTACCATTTGCAGGATGACTCCACCACTATCCCAGCCTCAAAGTTTCCCTCTCAAATGGGTGTGTTCTGCACTCCCCAATCCTGTTATGGACCATCCAGATATTTTAGGTCCATTGTCCCTTTAAGAGGATCAAAATCCAACACTTTGCTAATGGAGTTATCCACACAATTAGTTTAAACACAACAATGGACTTCTTCTAAATAATAAAACAAGTTTATTTAACTACAAAAAGATTTTAAGGAAGTATGAATATAATGCATTAAAGTAAAAAATTATTACAAGTGAAATGAAGATAAAATGCTTCTTCATACTAAAACTTCCAAATTGAAATCCTTGACCACATGTTTCCAGTAACTCTGTTGACCAAATTTTCAGGCCCAGATCTGCTCCCATATTCCAAATGTTGCTTCTTTTGCCTTCTTAGGTGAAAGAGGGTTTCTTAGGGTGGCTTTGTCTCTCGCTTTTCAGTCTAGACCCCCTTCAAAAAGCATTTTCTTCAGGATTATCCCTATATATTGTTTATTCCTGCTGTGAAGATGGAGACAAGGAGTCTTGTAGAAGAGGTTTCATGCTCTTCTTTGCTAAGATGCAATTCTGTTTGTTTCTAACCCCTTTCCTTGCCAAAGAATGGCCACTTAGGTGATTGTCCTCCAACAGACATTGGCTAGAGGCCAGGTGTCTTTAAGAAACTGGTTTACCCAAACTTTTCTGGTGAACACATTTCAGACCTAATTTCAGCTGAGGTATATAACTTTATATATAATGTTACTACATATATTTCATCATGAAATTATCAACCGGTGAATTATTTTTCAAATGATACCTCACAAGGCATATTTTGTACAAAGATTATTACAATAATGTGTAGAGGATAAATGAGGGTGCATATTGTCATATAGCCTGTTTTTTAATCATATTTTCAAACTCCATGGTCTACCATCTAATATCACATGTGACTGAGGATCACATTTCATTTAATATTTCTGGCAAGAGTTGTTCAAGCTCCTTGTGATGAGATGACTTCCCCACACTCATCCTGAAGGGATTAATGCAGGACAGATAGGCCAATTAACCCACTAGGTGGCTGATTAAGGAGGCTTATATAGCCAGGAATAGACAGGATATATAAAGCCTAGGAGCTGAAAGGAGAAAAAGTGACAGAAAAGGCAGCTACTCCTAGGAGAAAGGGAGAAGTGAGAGTGGAGACTACTGTCACTCCCTGGAAAGAGGAAATAAACTTTGGGATCTGGTAGGCCCAGGAAGAAAAAGGGAACTAGTGGTAGGAAGAAGCCCAGGAATAGAGCAGGGATGGTAGAGATTGCTGAGCTGAGAGTCCCTTGACTAGGACCTGGAGAAAAGGGTGGACCTGGGTTCCCCTAGTACAGGGGAGTGAGTAGCACAGAGGACCTGAGTAAGAAGACTGCCTAGAACTACTGAGGAGTTAGACTCCCCCGGGAGGGAGAACACAGACAGTAAAAGAGCCAAAGAAACACAAAGAGGTCGCTGACACTGTGAGAAGAGCTGCAGGTGGACAGAGTGATGGGTGTGCAAATGGGGGAGGTGCCAGTCCAGCAGTGAGTGGTGTACCCTGTGACACTCCTGAATGTGTATCTACATGTGTTCTTGTCTTATTGTTCCAAGACTGATGGATAGATGGAATGAGAGAACCGAAGTCTTGAGCAATACCTCTGTTTCTTTATCAGTTACCACCAAAATGACTGAGTTTCTCTCCTCCCTTTTGCCAATTCATGTACAATAACTCCAACCACAGATCAACTCACCAGATTCTTTTACACAGCAACTACAGTTTCTTCCATCTCTCCATGCCACGTCTCCCACATATTTGCAGAATCCAACCTAGCTGAACACTTAGGGTTGCCAGATGGTTTCAACAAAAATACTGGACAAACCTGACATTACATCACAATCTACATTACATCTTATTTAGAAAATACCAGACATTTATATTTTCTCATTTATGTTTTCTCAATTTGTTTCCTGAACAGAAAGCTCAAATACTGGACTGTCTGGTTCAAAACTGGACAGCTGGCAACCCTGTGAACACTTGCACTACAACCAGGAGGAGTTCAAAGGGCACACAGAATTGTCCAGAAGGAATTACAAATGGAATTACCCTTCATATCTCAGCTGTAGATAAAATATGGCTCTTTACAAAACTCCCTGGTTTTATCCAACCATCACAAAAATTAAATCACTAATACTGTGGCCCATTTCAGGACATTAAGCAAATCAATGATGTAACCTTCAAACTTTCATGGAATCAAACTGCCAAACTTCATCAAAGAACCTGATGGGCTATTACAATAGCTCTATAATGGGACAGTCTATAATCTTTATCATTATGGATGCAGGCTCCAATCAAAGGAAGACAAATTATGATAAAATGAAGTGAAACAAAATTATTTAAAAAATTAGAAATATAAAAAAGTAAAAAGGCTTACCTGGTAATCAGGTTTTGTAAAATAATCTAAGTTGGAGATATGATCTAGAAAAATGTTGAATTCTTGGGGGAGATGTTTCAGCATAAGCCTGTGGTCATACCTCTCTTTTATGGAGCCCACTTGCTCCTAAGAACAGTTAGTACAAAAAACATTAGTACATCTCCATTCCCAACTGCAGAGTATTTACACTATATATCACAGTCAGTAAGTGCAATATTTCTGGCCAGAGTTGAAGGGTATACAAATAAATGACTAATCCTTCAGGTTACAGCAAGATCAGAAATCCTGCCACTGCCCTCAGCACCAACATACAATGTATTTTTAAACCTCCAACTGAATATTTAAATGCTAATTAATTTTCTCTGTGTGTGTGTTTTGATGCTGTTTGACACCACTGATTATAATTGGACTTCACAACTCTACTAGAAACATAGACAGAGATTAAAAAGTATTATTATGTCATCAACTTCAGTTCACTTTTGATACATAATTAGTCTTCAAAGCAGTCTTTTTTTCAGTATTTTTATTCAGTTCCCTTTCAATTACAGGCAGTCCCCGGGTTACGTACAAGATAGGGACTGTAGGTTTGTTCTTAAGTTGAATTTGTATGTAAGTCGGAACTGGTACATATTGTAGGGGAAAATCTAGCCAAACATTTTTTTTAGTTTTGGATAGCATAGGGAAAGGTTAACTCCCCTCTAATGTTTGTTTTGCTGTCTGTTCCCCTGTTCAGAAGATTTCACATCTATTTCTGTCCCTGTGACAAACTCAGGACTAAAGGAGTAACTCATCAAATACCAAACAGCTCTGCACCATGCTTTGAGCTAATAGCTTTATTTCCACACACCACCCAGGGTTCTAGGAGGAGGATCCTTTTTTTGCTAACACAATGAGGCCAGCACTTTGTTTGTTTTGGTGGAGTCTTTGTTTGCCCAGGGAGCCCAGCATGTATAGGGGGAGGAGGGGCGGAGAGGCTGCTTTTGTCTGCTGTTCGGCAGCCTGTTGCTCAGGGGAGGGGGCAGCCTGTTGCTGGCAGAGGGGTGGGGGGGGGGCAGCGGGCGTGGGGAGGCACTTTTCCTCTGCCCGGCAGCTCTGCGGGACCCCAGTCAGAGCCGGCCCGAGGAGGAGGAGGATCCTAGGACCCAGGTGAGCGAGCCCCAGGAATGCTGCTGCGCATGTGCGGGAGTTGCCTCACCCCGTTCGTATCTAGGGATCCGACGTAAGTTGGATCCACGTAAGTTGGGGACTGCCTGTAGTTTGTGATTTTTAAAGTCAGATGAACAGGAGCAGTCATTTGTACGGCCCATCTTCATCTACCTATATAGCCAAGTTCATCATTAAGTGCTTCTGCTTATGCTATACACTCAAAATATGTTGAAAGAAGTAGTGGACAAAGGCCATCAGAAACGGTTTTTTCTTTGCATACTTCCTATAAGACATCTGCCCAACAACATGACCACAGATCTGCTAGGCTATCTTTGTCTAACAGCAAATACTGAATGTTTATTTCCAAGATGAAATGTCAAATTAGAAATGAAGGGATTTGTGAAGGTTTGAGAAGGAAAAAAAAAGCACTCTATAATATATCTGTAAAAACTGTAAGCTCTGTCTAAATTCTCTTTCAAACTAAGACCATTTGTAACACTCCACCGCACTTTATGCCATGACATCCGTACTGTGAAGCAAGGGGGGGGAGGAATCAGTAGAAATGGCTATAAAATGTAATATTGGAATTTTATGAACCAATGATTCTTGAGTAGTTTTTTATGAAGGTGTTTATGTCCAATGTACATCTAAGGTTCTTATTTCTAGATTTTACCTTGTCTTTTATTTTTCTCCAAGGTAGCTGTCCAACCACAAACTCTACCAACATATAAAATAGGGACCAGAGGTCATCATGCCTTCCCATTTCCTGTGAAAAAAAAAGAGGTGAAATTTTGTTACCTCTCATAAGTGCTGTAAGTTACCTTACTACTAAGCAATCAGAACTAATGGGCTTTGCTAGATCCTGTATGGCTCTAGATTCTTTTAACTATTGTATATTCCCAGTAAAACTGAATAGAATAAAAATAGCAAAATAGATCCCTATAATACTGCAAGTAGGAAAACACTCTTCCCTTTTCTCATAACTTCAGATGGAAGAACAAGAAGCACAGAAAAAATTAGAAGAAATATGTTAAAATATGATTAGTGATGTACATCATTTTATTGAAGTGAAATGTCATCACACTGGCAATAGCAGTTTGTCCAAAGTTCTCTAATATACTGAGATCATGATGATAAGTAGAATATACTATAAATATAACAAGTTATCACCTGATGATTTCATCTGTCCTGTTCTACTATCCTGTGGTATGATTAAAACAGTGATGGCAATTATTAAAACTACTATAATGATTTCTGCAATCAGAACACAATTATGAAGTTAAGACATTCAGCTATCTACAGGACAACAAACGTGACCTATTCTTTCCTAAATATTTGCCACAGTCTTTCTATATAATAATTTTTACAGAGGGATACAGAAAATGAAGCAATATTTATACTATAAACTCAATTGATGGTGTTTTTAATTGCTAGAAACTCAGACTTGTTTGATATAAGTACAGATACTCACCCTGTTTCTGTGAGCATTGACTGATGCATATCGTACTGTTCCTCGAAAACCCGCAACAGCTCGAGGCTATCAAAGAAACACAGACATAAGAATCAAATATTTTTCAGTATCGTAGAAGGTAAGCCATCTTATCACACCAGGATGCCAATGGGGAGTGGGGGGGGGAGAGAACAGAAGGAGAGGCAATTGTCCAGGTCCCCCTTTCTGCCCCCCATGACTTCAAAGAGCTTGGACTTCTGGCCACTATTGCTGCCATGGTAGCAACATCAGAGGCTGGGAGCTCCCTGCTGCTTTTAAATTGCAGTAATTAAATTGCAGTAGGGGCTTGGCAAGGGAGCTCTGAGCTATCTGGGGCTCCCTGTCACCTTTAAATCACAATAGTGGCAGTGTCTTGTGTCTGCTGTGTGCGTGCATGCACCATCGAGCTGTTGCCCATAGTCCAGCACTCATGGGCTATTCCTGGCCAGCAGCAGCATGGGGCAAAAGTGGCAGCTGCCCTGGCCCTTTAAAACAGCACCAGAACCCTGGGCAGCACTGAAGGGCTGGCTGTGGGAGGCTAGCCCCTCATCCCTATCCCTTGCACCTGAAGTCCTGCTCCTTGTGAGAGCCCGGAGCCACCCCTCACCGCCTTGCCCAAAGCCCCAGAATTTCTTTTGGCAGCCCTGGATGACACAATGCAGCATGTAAAACCTATTACAGTACAGAAGACGGAGCAAAGGCAAATGTCAATTAGACTGTTTACTTTCAGTCTCCCATATATGTTGCTGGTACAATATTACTGCAAGAAATAAAATGGGGGGCTCAAATGTACATGACAAGATGGTGTGCTGCATATCCACACATGGTTTAGGTCCAGAAGAAAACTATCCTCTATTTAGGTCAACATTTGTTTTGAAGAGGAATCAAATCCTCAAAAGAGGCTTCCTAGAAAAATTAAGATGTATTCTAGGTTTATCATCATCATTCTCCAATGAGTCTTGGTTCTAAATCTCAGGAAGTCTGAAGTTTAAACTAAGAAAAGACAAGAAGCATACAAGTCTCTCTGAACATTCTGAAGATACTGCTACGTCTCGGCTATATTAAATCAGAGAACAGCTAAGGCACAATCTGGCATTTGTTAAAATTATTTTTTACTATCACAATTATTTTTCACAGCAATGATTTGAGAAATTCAAAGAAAGGGGTAAGCACAACACCAAAGCAACCATTTTCCCCAGAAGCACCTTCTTTGGCAGCTAGTTGGTCCCTAACTCTCCACAGAATGGGGTTATTCTTTTATAGGAACTTTTTCCAGTGTCTTTTCTCCTCCTGATCTTTTAAACTTGGCAGAACCAAGCAACTGTAATTGGCAGAATCTCTCTCTCTCTCTCTTTGTCTTCTAGATGCTGAATACCTGTCTTTCTTTCTTTCTGCTGAGAAAATGGCATATTCTCACAGATAAAGCTGAACGTTTAGAGCTATAGAACAGATAGCTAGAGAATAGTAATGACGTCCTATTGTATTTTGCGGCAAATAAAACATTACAGTAGCAGTGTAACTAGACAGTTACTTTGTAATAGCTTATTCTTCATATTTATGGTACAAAATAAAATAAGTATTATATTACACTGTCAGTAAGGGTATGTCTACATTGCCACCCTGGTTCGAACTAGGGTGGCTAATGAAGGCATTCAAACTTGCAAATGAAGCCCGGGATTTAAATATCCCGGGCTTCATTTGCACATTCCCGGGCGCCGCCATTTTTAAATGCTCTGTAGTTCCAACTACCTGCCCGCGACTACACGCGGCACGGACTAGGTAGTCCGAATTAAAGCTCCTAATTCGAACTACCGTTACTCCTCATTGCAGGAGATGTTTTCAAAAATAACTTGATGAAATGTTATTCATATGTATTTGGAGATCACCACAATATAAATTTATGAATATAATCAAACAAGTTTTTTTAATTACCCAATGCAGCTATAATTAGTTCATGGCCATCAATGTGAGCAACACTGGGAGTCCTCATATTGGTAGATAGAAACTGCTGTCATTGATTGTAACCAGAAATGACTGATGAGGAGGGATCCAAGTGGGGCACTGGCCCATCATGGGAAAGGGCCATGGTTCTTTGAGACCTGTGGGTGCTCCACTGTAGGTGTTGGGCTCATCCCAGTGCTGCAGTTCGGAGTCTTCAATAGCAGTAGTCAGCCAGACCGCACATGCGCAGTTAGCATCTCGTGGCATTCACGCCCCTTCTATTGTGCGAGTGGTCCGGCTTCCGCCAGGTCCTCTTGCCCACCCAAGTATCTGAAAGAGACAATTACCAACAGAGACTCAAAAGTGGAGAGGAGAGCGGGTAGTGGAGCACCCGCAGACACACACATCTCGAAGAACTATCATTACTGCACAAGGTGATTAACTTCTTCTTCGAGCGATGTCCCCATTGGTGCACCACTGTAGGTGACTTTGTAGCAGTGATTAAGAACCCTTGGACAGTGGGTCTCAGAGTCATGGTCTAATGGCTGTGAAAAGCACCACCTAGGTCACTACTGAATCTGTGGCCCAATGATGTAGTATAGCATAATGCTTCATAAAGGTGGCATTAGAAGACCACGTGGCCGAGCGGCAGATGTCCGAAAGAGGAATTCCCTTGAGGAATGCTTTGGATATGGCTCCGGTGGAATAAGCCCTCAGTGTTGTCGGAAGTGGTTTGTTGTGGATAGTGTAACATCTCTCAATGCAGGCCACTATGAGGTTCAAGATGTGTTGAGAGGATAGTGAATGTCCTTTAGAGCAATCTGCGAGAGATAACAGAAGGCGCTGGGACTTCCTAAAGTCCTGAGTCCTCTGAATGTAAAAGGCTAGTGCTCTGTGCACATTGAGGGTACGCAGTAATGTCTCTTGAATGGAGGGATGAGACTTAGGGAAAAATCCCGGAAGAACAATGGGTTTGTTAATATGAAACTGAGAACAGACCTTAGGAATGAAGGCTGAGTATGGCCATATTACTACACTATGCTTGTTAAAAACAGCGTACAGTGGTACTGCCATCAGGGCCACCAGTTCACTGACCCTGCAGGCCGAAGCAATTGCCAGTAGAAAAATAACCTTCATTGTAATAATAGGCAGAGGTCCTGTCACCAGTGGCTCAAAAGGCGGTTTAGTGAGGGTATCTAGAGCTAGGTCCAAGTCCCATAGAGGTGGCAGAGGCCTGTGGGGAGGGTTGAGGTTAGATAACCCTTTGAGGAACCACTTGGCGGTAGGGTGCGAGAATATAGACGTGCCATCCACAGACTGGCAGAAGGCAGTAACAGCCGCCCGGTGCACTTTTAGGGATGCTATGGTCAACCCAGCGTGGTGTAAGGATAGGATGTATTCAAGGATTTCATGGAGAAGTACCGTATATGGATCTACCCGTTTGTTAGTGCACCAGGCAACGAATCTACGCCATTTATGCATGTAGATTGTTCTAGTCGTGTCCCTCCTGCTTTGTATTGGGATTTGTTTGACCGGAGAGAAGCAGAGGTTCTCCCTATTGGAGAACTAACAAGGAGCCATGCTGTCAAGCAGAGAATGTGAGGCTGTGGGTGGAGAAGAGTCCCATGGTTCTGGGTCAGTAGGTTGGGGAGGGGATAAGGTGGCAGAAGAGACATTTGATAAAGAAAAGGAAACCATGGTTTGCAAGCCCATGATTGTGCTAAAAGGATTACTTTGGCTCTGTCTCTCTTGATTTTCTGTAGGACTCTGGGAACCAGCATGGTAGGCAGAAAGGCACAGAGAAGTGGACCTGTCCAACTGAAAAGAAAGGCATCGCCCAGAGAATTTCTGCCAATCCCAGCTCTCGTTGGGACTGTCAACATTTTGAGTTTTTCTGGGACACAAATAGATCTATTTGTGGGAATCCCAGAGACTGAAGATGTGCTGGAGAACATCTTCCTGGAGCTCCCATTCATGATCCAGGGAAAACGGTCTGCTTAATGCATCTGCTATGGTATTGCGGGTTCCCAGTAAGTATGAAGCTATGAGTGTAACATTGTTGCAGATACACCAGTTCCAGAGGAAAAGAGTCTCTGCGTAAAGGAAATGGGATCAGCCTCCTTCTTCTTCCCCTTTCCCTCTCCCCCCCCCCCCCCCCCGATCCCGGCAGTTAATGTAGTACATTGTGGCGATATTGTCGGTGAGGATTCCGGTTGTGGTACCAGAGATATGTGTTCTGAAATGTTTGCAGGCACTGAGGACGGCCCTGAATTCCAGGATGTTGATATGAAAGGCTGCCTCCCATGGTGGCCATCATCCTTGAATGGACAGATTGTTGATATGCGTGTCCCAGCCCACCAGAGAGGCATCTGTGGTGATCTGAACAGACAGCTGAGGTTGGTGAAATGGGACTCCTGCAAGGAGGTTGTGTGAACTGGTCCACCACTCTAGGGAAGATATCACAGCAGAAGTTGGAGTGACTCATTTGCCAACGTGGTGCCTTGTGGGAACACACACCGACGCTAGCCATTGTTGCAGGCACCGAAAATGCAGCCTTGCATGATGGACCACAGATGTTGTGGCTGCCATATGGCCCATGAGCTGTAGGCACATGAGGACAGAGACTGTAGGGCTTAAGGTAAGTATTGCAATCAGATCTTGTATGGCCTGGTACCTCTGTATAGGTAAGTAGGCTCTCGCCATCGTGGAGTCCAAACGTGCTCCTATACATTCTATGTTTTGAATTGGCTCTAGTGTTGATTTCTGGTCATTTATGAACAAACCTGGAGACTCAAACAGCTCTCTCACCGTCACCATCATGTGAGAGGCTTCAGCTTTGGTTTGACCCTTCAAAAGGCAGTTGTTGAGATAAGGAAAAATTACTATGCCTTGTCAGCGGAGATGCGCAGCTACCACCATGAGCGTTTTGGAGAAGACTCTAGGTGCTGAAGAGAGTCCAAAGGGTAGAACTTGATATTGGAAGTAGTCTTCCCCAACCACGAAGCAAAGAAATCTTCTGTGGACTGGATGGATCATCATGTGAAATTATGCATCCTGACGATCGAGGGCTGCAAACCAATCCCCGTGATCTAGCGCTGGAATTATGGTTGAGTGAGTCACCATTTTGAAATGCTGCTTTCTCAGGTAATGGTTGAGTTTCTGAAGATCGAGTATGAGTCTCTAACCTCCTGTTTTTTTCTGGGTGAGAAAGTAATTGGAATAGAAGCCTCTGCCTCTGAAGTTGCATGGCACCCCCTCCAATGGTAAGGAGGCAGTGGATTTCTTGTGGTAACTGGTGAGCGTGAGAAGGGTCCCTGAAGAGGGATGGGGAAGGTGAGGAGGTTGGGGGCACTGACATGAAAGGGATGATGTAACCTGTCGAAATGATCTCTAGAACCCAACGGTCAGTGGTGATGCTGGCCCAATGTTGGTAAAAAGGTTTGAGCCGGTGATGGAAAATGGCAACTACAGGATTGGGTTGGCATGTGGTCCAGGGGGTTTGCGAGCCCTCGACCAGGCTGTCAAACATTCTGCTTGTTACCACGATGAGTGGAGGGGTGGTTGTTTTAGGCACGCCTCTTTTGGAGCCTTTGTCTCATTCTCTGGTGTTGGTCCAATGGACGTTGGTGGTATCTTGGCTGCGAGAAGTCAAAGTCTTCAGAAAGGTGTGTATTTCTTGCAGCGGATTTGAAGCATGTACATCCCCAGGGTTTGGAGAGTGGTCCTCGAGTCCTTGCTCGAGTGGAGGACCTCATCTGTTTTTTCAGCAAACAACTTTTGTTTGTTGAATGTGAGGTCCTCCACCTTAGTCTGAAGCTCTCATGGAACTCCAGCATTCTGAAGCCATGAGGACCTCCTCTAACTATAGTGGTGGCTGTGGAATGAGCCACCATGTCCACCACATCCAATGCAATTTGCAGCCCAGTTCTGGTGGAGGCGTATCCTTCCGACGATGGATTTTAAAATGGGCCTTTTGCATCGGGTAAATGTTCTATCAGTGCCGTGAGTTTAGAATAGTTGTTGAAGTCACGATTCAACAGCAGCGCAGCATAGTTGGAATGCATAACAAAATTGTCGAAGAAGAATATATCTTCCTGTCAAAAAGGTTCATACGCTTACTATCTTTCTCCACTGCAGCATTCTTATACTGAGGAGTTTTTGCTCTCTGCTGGGCTGCATCTACGACCAGAGAATTCAGTGGCAGGTGTGAGAACAAAAACTCTGAACCCTTGCTTGGAATGAAATATTTTTTGTCAGCCCTCTTGTTTGTAGGGGTTGCAGAGGCCGGGGTCTGCCATATTTCTTTGGCAGACTCCATAATTGCTTCCTCAATCAGCAGTGCTATTTTTGTGTGCTGGGAGGGTTGTAAATTCTTGAGGAGACAATATTGTTTCTTCTGGACTTTTGTTAACTGGATCTCCTGGCTAGCGGCCACTCTTCTAAACAGTTCTTGAAACTGCTTCAGGTCGTCTGGGGGAGATGTAATCTCCAAGGATGACGGCCTCATCTGTTGAAGAGGCGGATTGGTCTGTGGGTGATGTATCCGGCTGTTGCTCCTCCGGTTCGGAAAGTTGACCTTCCTCCGACTCAGATTGGTGCCTGCCTCCCCACCACACATGAGGTTGGCTGCTTTGTGCAGGGATAGTCAGAGGGGATGACTCACGGTGTGTGGGCCGGGATCAGTAGCAACAGGGGGACCAGCATCTTGAGGGAGGGTAATACTGGTGATCTCGGTGCCAGTGGTGAAGGAGACAGCACCAGTGAGAAGGTTGGTGAAGGGCTAGGACTGAGTGGTCTATTTGACTTTGTCCATGTCTTTTTTGGTTCCAGAGAGTATCCAGTGTGTTTGGTGCTGGGGAAAGATGAGGTGCTTGTGTTGGCTCAGCTGGTGGTGTCGGTGCCATGGGTTGCGGCACCGACATTGGTGCTGGAGCCTTTGCTGGTGCGGCTGCCAGTGCTGACAATGCCTTCAGGGCCCAAGATCCTTTCCTGCTGTTGGCACTGACGGTGTTCGGTGTTGGCTCTTCGGCTCGGAGAGAGCCCTGGCTGTGACAAAGCAGGGCCAGAGATCCCCGGCTTATCCATGGTCCTGATCCTGCTCACTGGTACCGGTGGCAAGGAGTGTGCAAGCAAAGAGCGCTTCTTCAACACAGAAAGGAAAGAAGCATAGTCAGGGAAGAAGCTCTGTACTTTTGAGCCTTAGGAGTCTTTGAAGGAGTCTTAGGTGGAATATCGTCCACATGCTGCAGCACTTTATCAAAAAGGAGCGTGCTTAACTGTATCTCCCTATCTCAACAAGCTCTAGCTGTGAGCTTAGAACAATGCAGGTATTTCTGAGGCAGCATGGGACTCTCCAAGGCATCTAATACCTCCTGAATGGCTGTCCAACGCCTGCATGGCCTCACGACATGTGTTGCATTTTTTTTTTAAATCCAGCGAACCTGGCATTGTATGAGGGGAGCTATCAAAGTTCACTTCAATGTGTGTAATTTCAGACCTTTCTTTTCTTATCTTCTCTTCTCTCCTTTTCTTTTTTTTCTTTTTTTTTTAAACCTCAGAAAAGTGGCAAAACCAGTTTTTTTTCTTATGATTAACTATAAGTATTATGATATGAACTATGTACAGGAACAGTAAACTAACTAACAGAATTCTTAATTTTGTGATCAATAGTTGAAGAGCTCACTCTGTCTGCAACTGAGGGTGGCAATGAAGGAACTGGCAAGAGCTGGACCTCATGCATAGAGAAAAGGTGCGAACACTGCGAGACGCTGTCCACCCATTCGCGGTCTGGCTGACTACTGCTATTGAAGACTCCGAACTGTGGCTCCGGGACAAGCCCAACACCTACAGTGGAGCAGCCACGGGGACATCACTCGAAGAGAATGATATTGCTTCCCCTGTATCAGGCACAATGGGTCCTAAGAGTTGCTAAGCCCAGAGTACAGCCTACTTATGTAGCTGTTTGAGTCTTATATGTGCCTTACTACCACATAATGGAAGTATCAGGATTTAACAAGCCCCTTCTACCAAGTCTTTATAACACACATACAGTGGTTGCATGTTATACACGCTCTTCTTCTAATATCCAGTCAGGACTCTCTGAGAGCAGGTATGTCATTGGCTTTAGATTTTATCCTGCACAGAAGAGCCAGAAAATGTCATGCTGCAGAAATTCCATACTATTGGGTAAATTCAGGAGGGGTCCTTCTGTAAGATTTCAGGAGAATCTCAACTCATTATTTTAATGGGTTTTTAGCCCAGCACTCCCAATGATAAACAAATCAGTCATCCAAGAGGCCTTCTATCTTACAGCGGTTTCTAAGACTGCCATAATTAAAGCAAATTTCCACAAGGAACAGTCTGAATGGAAGCACTTTTTTGCAGGATATTGAGATTGTAGCCCTAAAATGCCAACACCTTAGAGTCCTCAGTATGAGAAGAGAAGAATTCTGTATACCCCAAATGAAGAAGTTACTCACCTTGTGCAGTAACGATGGTTCTTCGAGATGCGTGTCCCATGGGTGCTCCACTGTAGGTGTTGGGCTTGTCCCAGCGCCGCAGATCTTTTCCAGCTGTAGTCTGCCAGACCATGCATGCGTGAAGTGCGGCTTGTGGCTTTTCGCACCGTTTGAGTGCGCGTGGTCCGGCTCCCGCCAGTTCCTCCTGCCTCTTGATCTGAAAGACATAAAATAGAGAAACTCCAAAGAGGGGAGGAGGGTGGGTCATGGAGCACCCACGGGACATGCATCTCGAAGAACCATTGTTACTGCACAAGGTGAGTAACTTCTTCTTCTTCTTCAAGCAGTGTCCCACGGGTGCTCCACTGTAGGTGAATGTACAGCAGTAGCTCACGAATGGAGGAGGGTTCGGAGCTAACCATGGATAACACCACTGACGCCACCGCTGAATCTGGTATTAGGAGATTAGGGATGGCATATGTGTTGCGAAGGTTGAGTTCGAAGACTATGTGGCAGCCCTACAAATATCTCTCAGTGGAACTCCCTTGAGGAAAGCAGTGAAGCCCGAGTCGAGTGGGCTCTCAATGTGCATGGCAGTGGTTTGTTTTGCAGATTATAGCAACTCCTTATACATTGCACAATAATGGAGGAGATGCGTTGTGTGGATAATGGATGGCCCGTAGAGTGTTCCGCTATGGATACTAGCAGTGAGTCCGCCTTTCGAAAGGGTCTAGTTCTTTCAATTATAGAAGGCCAGCACCCGTCTCACGTCCAAAGAGTATAGGCGCACATACTCGGGAAAAGGGTGTGGTTTGGGGTGGAAGATAGGCAAAACTATAGGCTCATTGATGTGAAAGCACGAGTTCACTTTGGGGAGAAAACGAAATTGCGGTTGCAATATTACTCCTTGGTGGGTGAATATCATATAGAGCAGCTAGTTCACCGACTCTCCTCACAGAGGTAATTGCCAGCAAGAAAACGACCTTCATGGATAGGTTATGAAGGTCGCACGTCGCTAAGGGTTCGAAAGGTTTACCCATCAAAGCATTGAGGACCATTTCAAGATCCCAAGGGTCCACAGGTTGGGTATGGTGTGGATACAAGTTAGTCATTCCTTTCAGGAACCTTTTCATTATAGGATGGGAGAATATTGAGTATCCCTTGACTGGTTGGTGAAAGGCAGTTATTGCAGCGACATGTACTTTAATGGAAGCGCAGGTACGGCCAGAATTTTTGAGATGCACCAGGTAGTCTAGGATGCACTGTATGGGTGCAGAAGTTGGATCCAGGCCCATTTGAAAGCACCATGATGAGAAGCAAGACCACTTTGAGAGGTAAGTATTCGCGTAGATGACTTTCTACTATTTAGTAATATGTGTTTGACAGATTGTGAACATGCTATTTCTGACTCTTGGAACCAACTAGGTACCACACTGTCAGTGTGAGATGGTCTACCTGCGGATGGAGTGGGGAGCGGTGATTCTGTGAAAGCAGATCGTGTCGTATTGGTAAGGGATATGGAGGACGTATCGACATATGATGGAGGTAAGGATACCACGTCTGCCATGGCCAAGAGGGGGCTACTAGGATCACTGTGGCTCCATCTCAGATAATTTTCTCCATGACCCTGGGTATTAGAGGTGTGGAGGAGAAGGGGACGCATATAGTAGGTGACGACCCCAGTTGTACAGGAAAGCGTCCCTTTTCAAATCTCGCCCAATTCCCACTCTTGAGCAATACTGAGGACACTTCGCGTTGCTGTGAGTAGCAAATAGATCTACTGACGGAAATCCCCAACGTTGAAATATTGTAGAAAGCACTTTGGGATGTAACTCCCACTCATGGTTGAGAGAAAAATGTCTGCTCAGGGCATCGGCTATGAAGTTGTGCTGGCCCAGCATATATTCTGCAATTACAGAAACATTGTGACGGTTGCACAGATTCCATAGATGTACCATTTCTGCGCACAAGAAGTGGGATCTGGCTCCACCCTGTTTGTTTATATAATAAACGGTCGTCATATTGTCTGTGAGGATTCGTGTGATTTGTCCTCGAATAATGGGAAGGAAATGTTGTCAGGCGTTGTACACTGCCTTGAGTTCCAGAAAGTTGATGTGCATCAACGATTCATCGGGAGCCCATAGGCCTTGTACTTGTTCGTGCCCGAGGTGAGCGCCCAATCCGATGAATGACGCATCAGTTGTAAGCTGTACTGATGGCTGTGGGAGATGAAAGGGTACGCCTGACATTAGATTGTCTGGAACGGTCCACCAAGCTAGTGACGCTTTTATGTGGGTGGGAATCGTTACTGCCATGTGTACGTTACGAACATTTGGCAGGCATACCCTTGCCATCCAATGTTGAAGGCAGTGAAAACGTAACCTTGCATGTTTGACGACATACATCGTGGAAGCCATGTTTCTCATAAGTTGTAGACACCATAGTATGGGAACCATTGGGCTGATGAGCAAAATCTGGATCAAATCCCGTATTGCCTGGAACCTTGCTGCTGGCAAGAAAGCTTGCTTGTGTGTAGAGTCGAGATGAGCTCCGATGAACTGTATTGATTGGTGTGGTTCCAAGGACGACTTCGAGATATTGAGAATGAGACCCAGCGCTTCAAAGACTATGTGTGTGGTGTCTGTAGCATGGCATGCTTCTTGCAATGATTGAGCTCTGGTTAGGCAGTCGTCGAGGACCGGAAAAATCATCACGTGTAGACGACGAAGATACGCAGTCACTACGGCAAGGGTCTTGGAGAAAACCTGTGAAGCCGACGAGAGACCGAAAGGCAGGACCTTGTACTAGAAATGGTCTGCACTGATTTAAAAGCATAAGAATATTCTGTGTGCTGGATGAATAGCAATGTGAAAATATGCATCTTGGAAATCGAGGGACGTGAACCAGTCCCCGTTCTGAAGTGTTAGGATGATTGTAGCCAGGGTAACTATTCAGAATTGTTGTTTTCGCAGGTAACGGTTGAGACCGCGGAGATCTAATATTGGTCTCCATCCCCCCGATTTCTTTTCCATTACGAAATATCAGGAATAAAACCCTCTGCCCTTGAACTTGTTTGGAACAGACTATCGCACCGATGGTGAGTCGACGAGTAACCTCTTGCCTGAGCAAGGACTCGTGAGATGGGTCCTTGAAAAGAGACAGGGCAGGTGGGAAGTGGGGAGGCAACAACATGAATGGAATGGTATAACTGAGCCGAATTGTTTGAAGGACCCATTTGTCATTGATGATGTAAGTCCATCAATGGAGATATGGTCTCAAGCAGTGGTGGAAGACCGCCTTTGTAGCAATCAGACTGGTGATAGTGGGAATGGCTCTCAGTCTCTCGACGGGAGCATCAAACCTGCTGTCTGTTACCCTGTTGGGTAGACGCTTTAGGTGGTGGGCGTCTTCGTTGTTGGCGTTGTCTACCCCTTTGTTGTTCATGTGGTCTGTATGAAAGAGGCTGCTGGAGAAGGGGTCTTTGCTTTTGGTAAGGAGTGTATCATTTCCGGCGGTACAGTGGCATGTACATGCCCAACGTTTTTAAAGTAGTCCTGGAATCTTTCCCTGAGTGGAGGAGTTGGTCCATCTTATCAGAAAATAGATTCTGCCTATCGAAAGGTAGATCCTCTACTTTTGATAAAAGATCCTTAGGGGCAGATGACTGCTGCAGCCAGGATGCCCTGCGCATAACGACCGATGTAGCAGTCATACAGGCTGCAGTGTTGGCTGTATCCAGGGCAATATGTAAAGTCGTTCTTGAGGCTGCGTATCCTTCCTGTATTACTGCCTTCAAGATGTCCTGTTTGGTCTCTGATAAGTGCTCAAGCAGCAGTACGAGTTTGGCATAATTGTCAAAACTGTGATTCTCCAACAGTGCTGAGTAGTTGGCCATACGTAGAGTGAGTGTTGCGGAGGAATATACTTTGCGGCCAAATAAGTCAAGGCGTTTACTATCCTTGTCCGCAGCAGTAGGCTTATGTTGGGGCATCTTCGCTTTCTGCTGTACTGCATCCACAACCAATGAATTGGGCTGTGGATGAGTAAAAAGAAACTCCGTCCCTTTGGTGGGGACAAAATACTTTTTATCCGCCTTTTTATTCGTGGGTGGAGCGGATGCAGTCAGCTGCCAAATATCATCAGCTATCTCTAGAATAGCTTCATCTAATGGCAGTGAGATTTTTGGCTGGTGAGACTGCTTGATGTTACGGTGGAGGTGATGTTGTTTCTGTTGCACATCCCCCTTTTGGCTTTCTGCCACTCTTTTAAAAAGTTCTTGCAAGTGGTGGAGGTCATCCGAGGGTGAGGTGTCTCCTTGAAAAACTGCGACGTCTGGGAATGAGGAAGATTGGTCTGTAGGCGACCAATCGGGTTCAGGTTCTCGAGTGGGAAGAGGTTGTTGTGTGGCTCAAGTGTGTGAAGGAGACCCTGACGGAGCTGGTGGTCTTGAAGATGGGGGAGGAGCAGGGTACTCCCTGGTGAGAGAGGAATGGGAATGTGTGACGTAGTGGGGGTACTTGCTGGGCTGTGGTGACCCCTGCTGTCTGGAGCAAGACCCAGCAGGGAAAACCTCACTATGCAAAGGTGATGCCAAACTTGTTGAACCAGACACCCCCCATGGAGAGGAACAAAGGAAGGTGGAATGCTGCCCTGGCTGGGGGGCAGGGCTGGAAGAGAGTTAGTTAGTTCCTGTCTGGAAAGCAGGGGAGAAGGAGCTGGGGAAGGGGGGCTGGGACTCCCTTATCTCAAGGGGGGCACTGAGGCCTCTTAGCCCCAGTTCCTATAACCAGATTACATCTGTGCTATGCTGTATCCTGGAGGAGCAATAAACCACCCTCAATTCCACTGGCTGGTGGAGTCTGTTTGTGACATTTCGGGGTGCAGGAGACGGGGGACCCCCAACGCGCCGTCACAGAGTGCACATGAGGTAACCGGTGGTGATGAGAAGACAACCATGGTGATGTTAGGGCGATGTGGAACACCGGTACTGTCTATAATAGTCAGAATGGGTCGAAAATGTGGGTGATCTAGGAGACCGTGACCTCTCTCTATAATAGGTATAGCTGGATGAGCAATGATCATGATGGTAGTGATGTCCTGATTGTGGAGAAGCGTGATGAGTACAAGAGTACCCAGAATATGCTGGAGATGGTGACCATACTTCAGGCGAGAATTCTGGGCTTGGTGACAGAGATGGTAGTTTCCTGGTCCTGTGACGGGTAGGTAATGCCAACAACTGCTCCGGAGGAGAGGAAGTTGGAGTGGAGATTGCTGTATGAGGAATTAGCTCCACTGGTACTGAGGAAGACAGTGCCGAAGTGCCCTCAACCACCGAGGGGCGTGCCGAAGGGGCGATTGTTGATGGAGACCATCTCGGTGCCAGCGATCGTGATGGGCCCGATGGGTGTTTGGAGGGAGAGGATCGCCTCAGTTCCGGAGAGCGTCTCAAAGGCGAGGGACATCTCAGTGCTGGCGAGCACCTTGATGGAGAGGGGCACCTCTGTGCCAATGATCAGCCCGGTACAGAAGGGCGACTCAATGCCAGCAAATATCTCGACGGAGAGAGACATCTGGACGCTGGCGAACGCCACACCGGTGATCAGTGTCTCGGTGCCGGCGAGTGTGAAGGAGGCAAAAGACTCCTCGGTGTTGGTAATCGACTCGGTGCCGGCAAGCTTGCGGGAGAGAAAGGGCGCTCAGGTGTCACAGAGCGTTTCTGCATCAGTGGTCTCAGTGCTGGTTGTCTCAGTGTCGGCGAGCGTCAAGACACTGGAGAACATCTTGAAGGCGAAGGACGTCTCGGTGCCACATGTGCCCAGGACAGAGAGCGACTCTGTTCTGGTGATCGTGCTGGAGTATGAGTTGGTGCCGACGAGCGCTCCTGTGCCAAGGAGCAGCTCGGTGCCGGAGCCTGCGTTGGGGAGCGGCTCAGCACCAGGGAGCATCCGGCACTGGGAGAGGGTCTTGGAGCCATGGAGGTCCCTAGAGGCGGTTTGGAGAACGAGGGAACGGCTGAGACCATGGAGCCCGATATGGAGGGGCTTGGAGCCAACTTACTCCGGCTTTCTTTTGGCTCTCCAGCACCGCGTGTGGCAGATGCCGCTGAGGTCCCTGGCTTATCGCCAACGCTCACCCATGAAGGTGGAAGGGATCGCAATGGAGATGGTCTCTTCTTCGTTTTCTTGGTTTGTTCTGTGTGCCCCTTTGGTTGTTGGGTTTGGGGCTGCAGGACTTTGTCAAATAACAGGATTTTCAAGCGCATGTCCCTGTCTCTTCTTGCTCTGGCTGTGAGCTTGAGCAATGGGGATATTTTTGGAGGAATGTGGCCTTCCCCGAGACACCTGATACAGAGGGAATGGCCATCGGAGGCAGGCATTGCCTCGTGGTACTCGCCATATTTCTTAAACCCAGGCATTGAAACTATTTACAGAAACTAATAGCTACTGAAGGAAAAAAATTTTTTTTAAACAACTGGAACTGCTAACTATAAATAACTAAGAACTATAACTATAACTGTAACTATGTACTAAGACTACCAATAAGCTCTCTCTCTCTCTCTATGTAACAGGAGTTAAAGAGAGAGCAATCAGTCCATCCGCGGCTGAGGACGGTCAGGAGGAACTGGCGGGATCCAGACCACACGCAGTCAAACGGCGCGAAAAGCCACGAGCCGCACTTCGCACATGTGTGGTCCAGCAGACTATGGCTGAAAAAGATCTCCGATCTGTGGCGCTGGGACAAGCCCAACACCTACAGTGGAGCACCCACTGGACACTGCTCAAAGAAGTAGTGCAGGAACCCAGAAAGTGAAATCCAATGCATTATTGATTTCAGTCTCCAGTTAGAATCTAAAAACATGGCTACACTAGAGACTTTATAGCCGCATCAGTCTCTCATTGTAATCTCTCTAATCCCTCTAAGGTGAAAGGAGAGAGCTCTTCCATTGGCTTAACTACTCCAGCCCCCACAATTAGCAGAAGCTATGTTTGTGGGAGAAGCTCTCCTGCTGAAATAGCACTGTCTACATTGGCAGTTAACTTACACCAATGTATGTCACTCAGAGGTGACTTAGTCATGCACCTTAGGGCATGTGTACACTAGGAAATTATTTTGAAATAACTGATTTCAAAATAAAAACTCCCAAAACAACTATTTTGAAATAATATATCCACACTAAATGGAAACCTCAAAATTAGTCCAAGTCACACTCCCTTAATGTGGATGCACTATCTTGACTTAGAGCATGGGTTTCCAAAGTGGGGGGCGTGCAGAAATTCCAGGGGGCGCGCAAGATGACCCAGATCTGCCTCCCCCCTTAATCCCCTTCCCCTAAGTTTTGCTGCTATTTTTGATTTTCTGCCCCAATCAGTTCCTTTTTTTGCTCAACAAGTTTTGCTGCTATGGTGGGGGAGATGGGAGGGTTGTGAGGATTTCTCAAAAATCAAAAAGGGGCGTGATGCTGAAAAGTTTGGGAACCACTGACTTAGAGCCTCAGGAAGCACTGGGAGTAATTACTTTGAATGACTCTGAGGAGTAGTTAGTAAGAAATAGTAGCAGTGAACTGTCAATGCTTCCACTATTTCAAAATAAGAGTTATTCCTCATGGATAGCAGGAGTTATTTTGAAATAACGGGCTTGGTAGTGTGGATGCGCCACTTGTTATTTCAAAATAACTCCTCAGTGTAGACCAGGGCTGAGCAATGTAAATAATGCCAATATAAGCTGTAGTGTAGACACAGCCTAAATTAGGTCAGGAACGTATTTACTTTTACCAAATTTAATACTTCTCTTTTATGAGGATAATGAAGTAAATATGGTGACTAGGAGAGACAGGAACCCAATGACTTTGATTTCCTACAGATACTAACACAGACAAAATCATTTTCCATTTGTTTGACTTGGGGTTAGGAGACTGAACACAAAACAGCTCCTTTAGTGTTTTGAGGCACATTTTTAAGTGCAATCTCTCCTCTACAGTCTATTGAACCTATTGATCTGTTGCATCTAAGATTTGCACCAGGAAAATATAAATTAAGTCTTTTTTATCATATAAACTAGAGAACTTCTCATTATGACAACTGCCTACTAAATATTAAAACGCCTGTTTTAATCATACTCTTAAGTTGCATCACTCACCAAACTACTGATGGCTTTGGCAGCAGAGTTATTTGGGCCAGTTTAAAATGGGATTTACTGCCCTCTGGGCATTTACTAAGCTTCTAAAACTGCTGCATCAAAATTCCTGATGCATATCAAAAAGCTTCATGTAATAAAAGATAAGTTCCCAAACCATCCACTTGACTGGATTTTTCAAAGAAAACCTCCTTTATCACCAAATGTGAAGCTTTGTTTGGTTTTAGATCCCCAAAATGGACATGTCCAATGGATCACGTCTGAGTCTTTTTCCATAGGAGAAGAGGTGTTTATGAGACCTTATCAATGCTCAGATCCTTTTCCACTTGGGACTCTGCAGTTTGTATCTATATAGATTGTAATTCTAGAGCATCGTTTACAATAACATTTCTCAGAGATATTCCTAGCATACTTGATAATGGGCTCTGTTCTTCATATGTCAGATTTAGCAGTTTTGCTTACTGTGTTTTTGTTTTATACTGTATTGCAGCTGCTGTTGTAATTTCTTGCCTTTGATTATTGTAACAAAGCTTCGCAAAGAGAGGAGTTCTTCAACTTTCTATGAAAACTGTCATTCTTGGGTTCAGTTTATTTGGACCCATAAACTACTTTAGTCTCCAGATTACAGCAGTCCATATTGCTGCCTATCAACATATGTATAAAATGACTTTGAAAAGATACACGCAAAGACACATGTTGAGAAAAAGTCAAGCCTCTGACAATAAAAAAGTTACTCTTCCATAATTGTTGTTCTTTGAGATGGTACACATATCCATTTCAGTGTAGATGTGCGTATCTTGTGTATCTGTGGTGCCTCACACAACTTGAGGCACAAAGGGCCCCTGTGTGACTCAGTTCCTTCCTGTCAGAAAGACTCTGATAGAGAGGGAAGTATACTGAGGCGAGCCAATCCTGCAGTTCCCTAAGGTGAAATCTAGTGTTCTGGACCATGTAGATGCATGCTACCATGTGCCATAGAAGTCTGAAGCACTGTCAAACCATAGTGAGAGGAAGTAGCTTTAGAATTAGAATGACCCACCGTGCACAAAACCACTTTTGCAGCAGGAATGCCCTGGCTTGCATGGAGTCTAGCACTGCACCAATGAACTCTATTCTCTGAACTGGCATCACAACAGATTCTTCTGTATTAATAGCCTCAGTGTTTGAAAGACTGACTGGCTAGTGGCTATGCCGGGAGAGCACTTGACATCTGGTCTCTCAGTAGCCTGTCATCCAGATTAGAGAACATATGGATCCCAACCTACACAGAAGAGCCACCGCTGCTGCCATGGATTTTGTAAACATACAAGGGGCTGCTGTGAGGTCAAAAGGGAGAGCTGCGAATTGGTAGTGTGTTGGCCATGAACCTGAGGAGCTTGCTGTGGCTGCAATGAATTGCCACGTAAAAGCAAGCATCCTTTAAGTCCTGAGCAGCATACTAGTCCCCACTCTCTAAGGAAAGGATAATAGAAGCAAGAATAATCATCCAACATTTTATTTTCGTCAGAAATTTGTGCAGTTGCTTTAGATCAAAAAGAAGCCTGAGTTCCCTTTTGCTTTTGGCATTAGGTGAAATTTGGAACTGAATCCTTTCCTTTGAAAAGGGATGGGAACTTCCTCTATGCTTTCCCTTTCACCCCAAGGAGACTGAATCTCCTGACGTATCATGATTTCATGAGAGTGGTCCCATGAGAGGAATGGAGTAGGTCATGGAAAGGGGAAACAGAAGTAACCTGGAGGATGCAGTCCTGGAGGATGCCTTACTTAGGACCCATTGATCTATGGTAATGCAGAACTGAGCACTTAGGATATGAGATAAGTGGTTGGCAATGATAGGGGAAGGGAACAATGGTATCTAGAGAAGTGATAGGCTGCTCTTAACCTATAGGTCAAAATTAATACTGCAGGGGGGATCAGTCTGCCTGGATGAAGCAGGCACTGTGGAAGAGGAAAGAGGCGTAGATCATTTTTATAACTTCTGCCCACTCTCTCAATAGATATTAGCTATGAGGCACAAATGTGTGGAATTGCTGAGACTGTTCTGGGCAGAAAGCTCTTTGTTGCTGGTGTACAAATCCCCACAACTTAAGTGTTGCTTGAGTAATTAAAGCTATGAAGCTTTTCATTCATTTTCTCAGAGGACAGCAAAAGGCCTCTGAAAAGGTCTTGTATGGTTCACAGTACCTCTTGAGGCAAAACTGATGATTGTACCCAAGGTGACTTGCTTGGAAACAGAGGAAGCCATAACACAAGCCACTAAATTTACTGCATCCTTCCTTCCTTGCTTCCAGGGGTGTCCTAGCCACTAATCTATCCTAATCAACCAGAGTGGTAACTACTAGGGATGTAAAATCCTAGTTAACTGGTTAAACAATGTTTAACCGGTTAACTGATTAAGGGGGGAGGGGCAGGGTTCCTAACTCTCAGGGTTGAATTGTCAGATACCAAATCTATCAAACCTGCACATGATGTAAGCAAAACAATGTTCTGCCATTTTTCTGCCCCACAAATCCTGTGTATGTGTAGGTATCAGTTCAGCCACTGATGCAACTTAAAGCAGCCTCAAGGCTGTTCTATATTGCCTAGTCTGTAAAAGTTCCTTCAGGGACATTATGCTGGTAGATTTCAGAAACATATCCCTTCTATCCACACCCCTTCCTATTCCTTGCCATCTTCTACACAAGGAAAGAGGATCTGAGAAATTTGGTAGAAATCTGGTGTAGGTTGAACTAATTCTTAGGACTGTCCACTAAAGAAACACAAACACAGTTTTAAAAGGGCTGAGGATCTGGTGCATATTTATATAGCATTCTTAGAGAACATATTTCTCTCATTCAAACACATCATAGCACAACTGCCAAATTTTGTGCAGCTCCATCTGCTATCTTTCTCACTGCTTGAAGAGTGTTGTATATAAAGTTGAAAATGTTATATACAAAATATTTCATATGTAAGTTAAATAATTAAATATGCACAATGAATCACACAGCAGCACAAAACTTGGCAGCTATTAAACCACTTCCTCAGTTTTGAATCATCACTCACCAAACACTTCCAGGTTCAGACTACAACCTCCACACACAACCATTCATACTTACAAAATCTAACTTCAAAACTCTCTCCCATCCTAATTTAATTTGCATAAAATGTCAGATGGATTTGTACAAAATTTGGTAGCTATGGAATCACCTCCAGCCCCAACAGGAGTCCACCACGACCACCTTGCATTATAACAGGCACCTATGCTGTAATATTACTAGTGAGGCGAGGCCCCATCCCCTACTAACCATTGCCCCTGGGATGATGGGTAAAAGCGAAGCCAAAGTGGAGAAGGTTGCAGTAGTTGAGGTGGGAAATAAGTATAGTATGGATGAGCAACTTGTCAGCAAAGAGAGAAAAAGGGGATGAATTTTAGAGATATGTGAATGGGTAGGCTTTGGTGAGGACCTGGATGTAAAGAAAGATGGGAAAAAGTAACATACTTGAGTAATGGCAGAGATGTTAAGTTATGTGAACTGGACAATACAGAAGGGAAGAGGAGAGGATTTACAAGGGAAGATAATATAAAAGCCATATCAAATGTGATCATGTTATTCTGCATTACGAACACCTATATGCTACATATTGCCGGGTGCCAACAGAATATTACTGACAGAGAGACTGCAAAAGTAAATGTCAGCAATGATATGTTGTTTGACATGATGTCACCAGGATGAAACATCCATAGCAAAGTGTATGCAAAAACAGATCTGTATCTTGAAGCAACATACTTTCCACATTTTTGTTTAGGTTTTGAAGAACTGCCTTTTGGACTAGTTAACATCTTTTAGCCAATTGTTTCAGTTTAATCCAGAGTACTACCAGTTGGAAGAGCTTTATGTTACCAATGAGTAATGCTGTTTAATACAATTTCTCTCACATACTGTAGTCTGCTTGCAGTTTAACACTGTGCTTGTAATAACCAATGTTTACTGTCTTAGTGAATTTGTACTTCCACCTCATCTCTAAAAGTATGATTTTAGTTTTAACCCCATCATTCATGGTAGAAAATGCATTGCAGGTTTTTCTTTTCATTGTAGGCATTGTCTTTCTGCATATTAATAAAACCAACAACATATTGACTTATTTTGCCGTTTTCTTGAGCTGACTAAACACCATTATTGTGACTACATGCAACAATTGTAGAAAAAATTGACAACCATTTCCTATGACCTCCCTAAGGATTTTGCTCTTAATGTAAGGTCAATATTTGTACATTTTGGTTATGCCAACACTTGCTGGGGGTAGAGGGATGACTGTTTACAAAGCTTGCCTAGAAAATTAAATATTTACTACAGCTGTGCTCAGCAGCAAGGGAAACCCATGAGTAGTTAGCTCTGCTTTTGTCAATCTAAGCATACCAATGACATCTATGCTACATATAAGGACCCCAACTTCCAGAGCTGTTGAGCACCTCCCAACTCTACTTCAATTGAAGTTGTGGGCATTCAACATTTCTAAAGGTCAGATCCTAGGATCTGTGTAAGTTTTCAACACATGACAATGGTTTTAGCTGACACACTGCCATGTCATCACATTTATGTACAATATCAAATGTAATAAATAAAACTAATTCTCCAGTTTCAATTAGATCAAGATTTAATTTACAAAAGAAATATAACTATATTATTAGAATTAAAAGCAATAGTTGCTTTAATGTGATTGAATATAAAAGCCTAAACAATTCAGAAGTCTTCCTGGGACAATTTTCCCTTGCCTCAAGTATATAAAGATAATCCATCTCTAACCATTTCTTGGATTTAGCAGCCTGTGCCCCGTATAAATGTTCTCTTTTATATTAAAAAAACCCACACCCCTAAATATAGTACAATGTTAAGAGAACAAATGAAATGTTGTTTGAAGTGGGAACTGGCCCTTTTTACTGAATCTGTTTTAACGTCTACAAGTAAAGGTTTACGATCTTCTCATCCAAAGCAACCAGTATGTGTGCTTTCTTTTCTCAGTTCTTATTAAGTTATCATTCTAGTATTGCCAGTTTTTCTCCCATAATGCCCAATGTGACTTTTGAAATTACTTATCGTCTTTTTCCCTTTTTTTGTACAGGTGGGACAGGGACACGCGGAATGGTCTATCACTCAGGCATCCTCAAACACACGAGTCTATTCAAAAAGGTATAGAAAGAAGGCATAGAAAACAAAAATAAGCAGGATTAAGTCTGTGTCTAATCTGCTTTTATTCATGAATATTCTTTAGAGAAAATCAACACAAACTCCAAAGAACTCTGGATCATGGTAGTTTCTATATTTTAGGAAAGTCAAGTCATAGGAGAATCATAAGGCTGCATATACATTTCAAGATTTTAGCATTTTGTGTCTATGTGTTTAACTGAGTATCAAAAAGGCCACAAACTAATAGTTGTATTTGCTCAAACACTGAACGCAATATTTGAAGAGTGATTACTCATAAGAATATTTAACTGGAACAGCCCCTCTAATTATTATCATTTCCCATCTAAGTCAAGTCTATTTCTAAGTTTTTAAAGTGTGGGTAAATCTCTGTATTTTTAATGCTTGATCTGAAGTTGCACCAACACATTTCTGTGCATTAGTCTGTACAGGATCTTTTTTATTTCCTCGTTATATATACACAGTAGTATCTGCATTCAGATACACAAATGTTGAAAACTGATGATAAAAGGCTGTTTGTTAGATATACTCCAAAAGCCAAATCCTGTGTAAGCAGTAAACAAAGATAAATGGCATTTTATTCAAAGACATGAGTAGAATAACATGTTCACAAATCCTATGTGAACAGATGTTTAATTGCTTCCATAGTAATTAAAAAATCTAAACATTTATGTTCACAGCTGTCTTCTCATGAGCCTTTTTGTAAGGATCAGCATTTACAGCATTTGCTGGCAGATTCTCAGATACAGCAGATGTCAGAGCTGAGAATTTTGCTATTGTGGTGTTCTTAATTCTCTGTTGCATCAGTAGACAGTCAAGACTGGATTTTGCTTTCTGCAAGGGACTGCTCATAGAAATGTATTAGATAACTTGTTTCCTCTAGATTTAAATGGATTTGTAGTTGCCTGAAACATGAAATTCAGGTATTGTTAGATATTTTATGTGTTATGTGAACACCTCATGCTTAGAGTCAGTATTCAACCAAAACATGATGCTACTTTTCCTTCAGGGTAGGGGGCTGGCAGTGTGGGACTGGCAGGGGGCTTTTTCCCTCCCCCCTAACCTCTTCTGGTCCGGAGGTGGTGGCGGCAGGTGACTCTCTCTTCTCTTCTCCCGGATGGGGGGTGGCAGCCAGGGCTCTCAGGCAGGGACACCCTATTTATCCGGTCTGGTGGCAGGCAATATGGCAAGCTCCAGCCTTGCTGACCGCTCCCTGTAGCGGTCACTGTACAGCAGAAGCAGGGAACACCAAATTCCCCTCAGAGCTTAGGGCAGGTATGGGCAAAAGGGCCTCACGGGCCACATCCAACCTGCCAAACTGATTGATTCAGCTCGTGGAGGCTCTGGATCGGGGGCCACGGGGCTGGCCGGGAGGAAGGGGGGGGCGAGAAGCAGAGCGGGGGGAGAGGGGATTGGGGGCCGCTGGACGGGAGGAGGGGGGGCCAGAGGAAGGGGAGCAGGAAGCAGAGCTGGTGTGGGGAGAGAGGGGGTGCAGCCACTGGCTGTAGCCCGAGTCCAACATGCCACGCCCCCAGCAGGCACTCCCTCTAGTTGCTTGTAGAAGCCAGGCGGGGCCACGATTGGCGCTGGGAGCCTCTGGTTGTGTGCAGAAGCTGGGCAGGGAGAGTGGCTGGGAGTCCCAGCCACTGCCCCCGTCCTATCCAGCCCCACCCCGCCTTTGACCGTGACCACAGGGCTCCCAGCACCAATCCCTGCCTCCCAGTCGCTCCCCTACCCCCGCCAGGCTTCTATCCGGCGCCCAGCCAGAAATTCAGAAAATACCGGACATTGCACAGAGGGTGCAAATAGCAGCCTGTCCGGTAGAAAACTGGACACCTGGCAACCTTAGGTTAGAGGAAACTTCGCACACTCCCTCTGTCCTCAGACCCTAATTGGCCTGGGAGCAGGGGAGCACGTGAAGCCTCCTCCTGCCCTGCCAGAAGCGCACAATACTTAGAAGGCACCAATCAGATCCTGAGGATGGGGGGAGCGTGCAGTTTCCTCCGCCCTGCCCCCACCCTGTAAGGAGCACGCGGCACTTAGAAGCACCACGCACTCCTGGCAGGGTGGGAGGAGGCTTCACATGCTCTCTCACCCCCAGGTCCCGACTGGCCTAGGGGTAAGGGAACACGGGAAGTCTCCTCCCACCACCAGGCGCATGGGTGCTTAGTGAGAAGGGAGGTCTCAAAGGGACTCCCTCACCCCCAGAGCAATCATCCTGCCCTGCCCCTTCTATTTGAGGCCCTGCCCCTTCTGGTGTGGCCCCAGGCAAAAAATTATTGCCCACCACTGGCCCAGTGGACCCAGTCTAGTAGATTTTGTGTATTCCAGCTCTACAGCAGGGTGGCGGGGGGGAGCTGGAATGTCAGCACAGGGTTTCCAATGCTGGGGGATAGCCCTGAGACTTGGGGATTGGATCAAGGCAAGCCGGGACATGCATCTGGACCCTGGGCCATAGGTTCCCCACTCCTGCTCTACAGTATAACTCACAGTGGTGACTGTGAGTATTGTATCCCTCCTCTTTCTGCCCCCTCCCTTTTCCACTTTCTGAAGAACAGTCAGATGGCCAGCACTTCCCATTTATCTGGCATAACCAAACCCTGACCTTGCTTTAAATTAGGAAAAGGACAAAGCTGCATACCAAATTTAGTGGTTCTAGTTCTTATAATTTCTGAGGAGTTCTTGAACAAACAGACTCACAGACAGATAGATGCACATATCTAAAATCTATAGATAGATCTGGTATTTGTACACATTGACAGCGCACCATTACAACAACATTCCATTAGTTCTCTATGTATGTTCATATAAATAAACTAAAGACCAAAATAGTAAATAAACCACATGTTAACAGGAAGGATACTTTTTCAAGGATCTTTTGGAATATTGCCTTATTTTTTTAAAAACATTCTTAAATTGAGCGCACACTCTACTTGATATGACACAAACAGGTAATTGCATACACAGTGTAAGGTTGCAAATGGTGATACTATATAATTCTTCAAGATGGCATAATATTTACATATGCATTATAAATAAAAACTCTAACAATAATAGGATTTGTTCTAATACACTGGAGCAAGACTTCCAATTTGTTTAGGAAAAAAGCAATGTTAACCAAATTAAATAGAAATGGAAAATATATCCAGATAAGCTATTCATACATCTGTACTCTGCTATAGGTGTAAGCATAGCAGATTCCATGCCATTTTAGTAATGGAGTTATTTATGTACCTCTCTTTCCCACATCTCCTCCCTCTTTTACAGTCCTACAAATATACAATACATGTTGATTTCTGAGGTAAGTCGTATGTATCAGACTGATTCATTACTAACAAGCAAATTTTTACCAATATTTTATAAAGTCAGTGAGATATGGAAACTCTTTTGGTTCAAAACTAGATCTACTCACACACAAAAATCCAGCAGAATATTAAAAACTGTCACTCTCTCAACAAATGTAGGGTAATAACTATAAAACAGGGCTGAAAATGTTTAACGTTCTCCATTTTATAAATTTTTCTGTCAGAGCAACTCTAACATGCAAAATAGGATTCTTTAAATGCTCTTTATTGTAAAGAGCTTTAACTTTTTTGTTTTTGAAGTGAAAATTAATCAGATGAGAAAAATACTGTAGAGATCTATTACAATAATCAGTTTTAATCAAAACTGTTTAAATTTCAAACCTAAACATAGGACTTGGAATACATAAAAATTGTCTTCATTGATTTAATAATGTAATAATATTAAGCATGTGAGTCTCAGTGGTGAGCAAGTGGGATGCACTTCCTTTTACAGATATTTCAGGCACTCAGCTTTAAACATAAATTTTAGGCTGAGTAATAAGAGAGTAGCAAAACAGTTCTATTCAAGCAAGATAGCCTTTCAGCCAACAACCGTCTCCATAATTTTTTAAAACTTTTACTTCTCCCTGGCTCACTTGGGATAATGTTAGATTTAAAATTACATCCAGAGAGTCGCATGGAATACAAGAACTCTTCTCTTTAATGCTATAACATTTATTTTTGAATGTTTTTTTTTAAACACAAAAAACTTGATAATAAATTATTGAATATACACACAAATATACAAAAACAAAAATACAGGAAGCATCTGTACATTAATAGAGAGTAGAATAACAAGGTTTGCAGTGAAAAATACTTTGAGGCATGAAACAGGAAACTGATTAGGAAAACAGAATTTAAATTGTTATGAGAAACTATTAGGGTGTGTCTAGACTACTGAGTTTTGTCGACAAAGGTGAACTTTTGTCGACAAAACTATACCAGCATCTACACTACTGCTGAGTTCTGTCGACGTTATGTCCATTACATAACGTCGACAGAACTCAGCAGTTTTGTCGACGCTGGTATACCTCATTTTACGAGGCATAACACCTTCTGTCAACAGAAGGTGTTATTGCCTGTAGGGTTGCGTCTAGACTACAGGGTTCTGTCGACAAAGCAGCTTGCTTTGTCGACAGAACTCAATGTGTCTGGACGCTCTTTGTTGACAGAAGTTTGTCGACAGATACTGTCAACAAAACTTCTGTCGACAAAACCCAGTAGTCTAGATGTACACCCTTAGATGTCATAAGAAGAAAGATAAGCACACAAAGCCTATATCAGATACAAAGCAGGAAAAGAATATCACTTGAATTAAAAGCCATAAAACAAAAACAAAAGAGATATGAATGAAAGTTTTGAGTATTGTGAGGAATAAGGAGAACATTTAATATTCGATTTTTAAATAGTCAACAAGCATGTGAAGATTTCTGAGCATGTAGCAATATATTCCCATTTTCAAGTATGGGTAAACTCTTCAGCTATTTCAGTGTCATGTCATACATTGTACTGAAAGTCTGAATCAGATGAATTGAATGACCCAAACAGGAGATCAGAAGGTAGGCCTATGACTAAGTGAGTCAGGAAAGCCTAACTATCAGGATGACAAATGGAGATGTCATTAATTCACTTGCTCCACAGATAGCTACACATCAGTGCCTTCTGCATCAGCAATTTATGAGGAACTGCTGTTTGCTAACTCCTGGAGTTAATCCCAGGAGTTGTTTTATGCTTTACAAGAAAATAGACATGTGGTGGTAAGAAAGATTGTGGATGAAGGAATATATAGAAGAGAAGAGAAGAGTTAATAATTATAGCAGTGATTTATTGGATTCTATCAAATGTCAAACTGTTTATCCACCAAGAAATCCTCCTTGGAATTCTCTTTTTGCATCCCTCAGAATCATTCACAGTGGCTCTTGTCTGCTGTAAATGGAATGGAGATAATTTGAGATAATCTAATCCAAAAGTGAAATATCATGTTTCCTAATAGCAAGTCACATTGGAGCGGAAAGTAACTAAACGACTGTTTGCTCAACAGTCCTGTAAACAGATTATCCACATAAGGCACCCCAAGAACACAATAAAAAGCACAAGTCGTACAAATGTCAGATTACAGAAAAGTTTTATTGATACATCTCTTAATGGTCTCAGAATTACTTAGCTGAAAGAAGTTCCTCTATGTTAAACCTTAGTATTGTGGTATTTCCCTTTTAAAAATAAATCTATTTTAAATTAAATTTGAAATTATAATACCAATATTAAGACCTAAAACTTACTTTAATCTATTAACATTGTTTAAATTTTAAAAATTCAAACAGTACATGTCTGTCGACAAGATCCTCTACAGAGAGAGGAATGAGTCAAAGGTGAAGAAAGAAAGCTCTGTTCAAGAGTGTAGAATTTAATTAAGTTGAAAAAGTACAGTTGTTTAGTTAGGTAGATGACTGAACCGAAGGATAAAACAAATCTGTAGTGGAGGAAATCAGCCTCCTCATATATTTTTTATCAGAAATGCTCTAGAGGAGCAGAGGACGTTGATGCTGGGAGTCAGGCAGGGATGGGGGATGGCAGCACAGACTTCTGATGAGATAGAGGGGCAACAGTCTCAAGGATGGCAAACAGTGAATCATGAAAAGAATTCACAACATCAAAGGAAAAAGGGCAGAGAGGGCAGGGAAAAAGAGGATTGAGAGCGGACAAGACATCATTGATTCTGAAGTAGAAGTCACAGAAAAAACCATTTACAGGTCATGAATGGTGTGGCTGATGAGTGAAGCTGAAAGAGACCAGACATTAGTCAGACAGGGAATCAGAGAGACAATAGCACTTACTGAAGACCAAGTCAACTGACCAATGATCCTTTTTGTCATTGGAAGCATTGAACTAGGTCTGTAGATCTAATGTAGAGGAGAGGGTAAGGAAATATGCAGCCAAGAGGTCAGGTAGGTCATCAGCATGGAAATAAAGTCACCAATGATCAGTGAGGAAGACTATGAAGAGAGTTAGAGGGAGAGCCAGGAGTTGAAATCAGTAAGGAAGGCTGATGGGGAGGAATCTAGTGGCCAGCAGATGACAGTGACATGGATGCACATGAGGATGGTGATAACTACTGGTAGCTGCAAAGGGACAAGATTATTTTAAAAGGGCAAAGCTTACAAATACTGGGAAGATATAAACTTGTAGCATTCCCGAAATCCTGCATCCTAACATCTTCTAACAAGAAACTGAATTTGTGTTTTTTATTTTACTTTCTTTGCTAAAATATAGAATCATACATTTGAGCATTTTTCTTTGCAAAATCCATTTTCTTGACTGAAAGAATATATTTTCCTTGACAAATATGATCATCTCAGTTCTGCATCATATTGTTCAAAGCTACATTTTCAAGGCAAAGTGAACCAGGGTAAGTGTACTCTTACTATTATTTATGTCATGTTCAGTACTTATGCTAGGAAGCAGAAGGGAATACAACAATCACATTATCCTTTGCCCTTATTTTATCTCTTTGTGAACCACAATATAAAAGATCAAAATGACGGCTCATTCAGTTGAATGTAGAGCACTGGTTTTAACAGGAGAAATACAATGGATGATGATCAAATCAACATTAAAAAAAATATACATAAAGATAGAAAAAATTAAATCTTATGCTTACACTACCAGTTAGTCAGTATTAAAGAAAGGTTTCATGCTTTCTATGGTAAGGCAGATTTCTAAAATATAACAGGAGCAATTTTCACCTTAATTACATCTCTTTACTATAGAATTTAATGTGTTACAGAAGCCTGCAGCAGCTTTTATCTTAATGCTACAACTATTTCAGGAAGGTAGAGGAGGAGGATTTAAAAAATAAACTGCAATAAATATGCAAATATGCTGTAAAATTTGCACAAAAAGAGTCTATGATCTGCTATTATGATCCCGTGATTAAATTAATAGGATGGGTAAGAAGAATCATTTCCAAAGAACTGGATTTGGAGCACGCCAGGCAGTCAAGCGTAGCTGCAGAAGCTGACATTTAGGATTTGTGTTGTTAAACACATAGAAACAGAAACTAAAGAAGAGGGGGAGCCAAACTCACATTAGGGATGTGAAATAGTGATAGAAATGTAGCCGTGTTAGTCTGGTGTAGCTAAAACAAAATACAGGACTACGTAGCACTTTAAAGACTAACAAGATGGTTTATTAGATGATGAGCTTTCATGGGCCAGACCCACTTCCTCAGATCAAATAGTGGAAGAAAATAGTCACAGCCATATATACCAAAGGATACAATTAAAAAAAAGTGAACACATATGAAAAGGACAAATCACATCTCAGAACAGAAGGGGAATGTGAGTGTGTCTTCATTGTTTGTCCAGTACCCAATACAATTAAGCCTGCTTAGGACCTTTGGGTGCAACCACAAAAACAATACTGAACAATACTGAGTAGGTACTGGAAAAGATATCTGATCAGTTCCTTTGGACTGAACTAATTTTCATTTCCACTTTCAACATAAACAAATTCTTTCTAATAGAGGTTTCCCTTAGTTTGGCCCAAAAGTCTCTACCCTTAACTGCTATGAAGCTTGCTCTGAAATGGTTTTCTGCTTGGCTGCAATCTTCAGAGGTTCGTTTACGCTCCACCAGTTAGTCAGTATTAAACAGAGGCAAACGCAGTGCAGGCAGACACACCAGAGATAGGGCTGCCTGATACTTCATATTACAAGCCCCTGTTTCAATTCCTTATAACTTTCCAAATTTTAATTGTTTGGTCTGAAATGTCTCATGCCAGATGTCTACTTCATGCAGATTTATTTAAATATTACCTTTAACAAAATTAGTTCAATCATTCTCAGAATGATGTTAAAATACTCTTATATCCATGCTTTGGGGCAGGGTATTGATATTTGTTTGGGGGTGGCCACGATGGTGTCAGACAGAATCTTTCAGGAGCTTCAACCATATGTCCCAATAGCTCTTGAAATTGTCTGAAATCATTACATGTGGAGAAGGCATTATCCTCTAAAGAAGAGGAGAGGTATATAGCCACTTCTTGTTATTCAGGATTAAGGTGTTCCGCATTGCCAATCCATTCTACTTCCTCAGACCCAAAAGTGGGAGTCATTAATACTGATCCAGAGACAAAATGTTGTCAGAAATGCTAGCAGCTTAAGGCAGCAGAAGCAGAGGAGATAGAGGTGACATCTGGCTCTTCTGAGAAATACAAAAGGGTGAGGTGGTGTCCCAGGTTTTAAGGCCCATCTTTAAATATCTTTGGGATACCAATAAGTTAGAAAGAGTCCCACGAAAAACAGAAATAAATTAGATGATGCTGTTATTTTAAAAGTATATTCAACACTGCAGTGCTTTTCTGCCTTGGTCCAATGTATTAGGAGTTAGCCAATGGTCTTTAACTCGCCAAAACAATTCTGTATGATAATGTGGTGAGTTTCCTATTTCCTCCTTGCTTCTTAACATGGTCTTTCTACAGGATAATGCTTCTACTTTCCCCTAAGGTCTTCCTCTCCAGCCTTCCTGTACCTTCTGTTTATATTCCTGTTCCAATAATCCTGTATTGAACTCTCTGCTTATTTTAAATGTAGGGGTTTTATTATAACGCTGTTTGAATAATTAAGTTTTGAAATTCCATCATACCCTAACCCATTCACGAGGTATAAGGGAGTGGTTGACAAAGGCTTCCTTTGTCGACTGATCCGCATCTTGACTTGTATGCTGTGCCGACGATCAGTTGAGCCGGCACAGTGCGGCGGCCATTTTTATTTTAATGAAGCCGGGGATATTTAAATCCCGGCTTCATTGACTATATCGGGTAGTCTAATTTACATGCCTCTGGTGACAGAGGGATGTAGTCTAGACAGACCCATATATATTAACTTTTATTGTTATATTTAATTAGATTTTTAAAATATCTCTCTAATTTTTTGGAGAATTTTTTAATATCTCCAAGATTATTTGTAAAATATATTTAGGGAAACATAAGGAAATCTACTGAAAATCAGAAGAATAACTATACAGCACTGAAGAGAGGACTTTTGATTTAACCTAAAGATACAAACAAATTAGTGTGAATTTTCCTTGTAGATTATATATTTGCCAGTATGCATTACACCATCAGAAAAGCCTGGAATTAGACTACAATTAATTAAAGGACTACTTCAGTTATACTGCACGGCACTACAATGAAAACCAGAGGTAACAAAATGGGGTTTTATAAGAAAAACATGTACGTGTTAACAATTTACAACAGAAAATACAGAATTTCTCTAATTTTCCTGAAAATACTAGCATTTGTGGATATATTTTTTTGAACTTACAGAATCTCAAGAATTCATTTAAAAAAATCACAAATCAGAAAAACAACCATAAACACCAGACATACAGAAAAAGACAAGAGCTTGTGAAAATAAAAAACTACTGGCTCACCTTTGCAACAGCTGCAGCCACTCTGTGGTCTCCCCTGCTCTTTGTTTTCATTGCAATGTCCAGCATTATGACTGAAGGAATAGAGTACAGTAGAACCTCACTAATTTACTAGCTAATCCACACACCTCAGAATTTGTACACAAAAAAATAGCCATTATGCCCCACCTCTCAGCCAAGACTGAATTGTAAATACTATAGACAGAGAATGTTCCTATTACTCAGATTTCATTACATGTACAAAATATACTACATAATATTGACTGCATTATTCAATACTACCATAAACATTAAAACCAAAAAATGGTTAAAGATATAAACTAGAATTTGTAATGTATCACCATACATTGTGTTCACTTACTTACACAATTTGGAAACTTGAGGAATTCACAATGGACTCCCAATCAACAGTGAATTAGAGAAGCTCTACTGTACTTATTGTGATGCTTGTATTCAGATCCCTGTATCTGTGATCTCTCAAATCATAATAATTCACCAATTTCTAATTCATATTTGAAAATTACTGCACTTATTATGGCAATATAACTAAACTTAGCTGTATTTCATTTCATTCTACCGTACCACCCAATTCTTTCTTCTCCACATTACTGTATGTTTTCAACGTACTGTTTGTATTTTACTCCACTATATTATTTTCTGTAACTTGAAATGTTTAGTTCTTATATAACATCTGTTATTCAGCAAAGTTCCGCTTTTTGCTTAATTTTCCAGCTGGACAGAAAAATTGATGTACAAGGCATTCAAGTATTGCTCAAGGCAGCACAATACATCTATTTCTTAGATCAAAGAAAATACCCATGATTCTTCCTGGCTTTCTATCCTTTGAACTTCCCACTAGAGCATATAGCATCTCTGTTCTGGAATATAGTAGACCAAAATTACATACTGTATCAGGTCAGTCTGACACAGACGCTTCTCCAGAAAGGTTCTGGTGTATTATCACCGCAAATAAACAGTTGTTTACAATAACTGTAAAAAAACAATCCTTACCGGTCTGACATCCCCACATGAGTTTGTAAACTGTCGTGCCAAGCCAAAATCCAGCATGTAACACTTTCTACAGGTGCTAGGGAAACGTCCCATAGCAAAGTTCGACTAGAAAAAGAAACAAAAAAAGTGTACGTAATTAACATACACATAGTAATGAATGACATTGTCCATCATTCTGTCCTTCCTACTGTATTTTCACATCTGCCCATAATCCACTCACTCTGGAGAAAAGAACACATTATACTGACATTGCATATGCCAAGAGAGGGATGCAGAATGCCCCCTCCTTTTTTCTGGCTGCCTAGAGAAAAATGTTCAAACACAAACGAGTTGTATTGTGGAGGCAATACACTTTGAAAACTCATTAACATTCATTTTAATTATCTTTCAAAACCTGCTTCCACAGAGTTTCACTTTTGGGTTTTCTCTACATAGCCTTTTTTCCTAAAATTTCTCAACATTCCACTACGTCAGCTCCACTGATGTCAGCAAAAGGAAGGAACCACACTCCTCAATTGTTATAATGAAGATGAAACATGGGCCATAGCCAATCTAAATAGGCTGAGGTATGCTTACTATCTTTCTCCTTCCATGAAGAACAGGGACAATAGGGAGGTGTTCAAAATTAGGTTCTTAAGGGAAGACAGGCATACATTTCCAGATAGTGAATTTAGACCGACAAATTTTTTTGTTCATCAAAAGACTGCAGTGAGAGAGGCTTGCAATTGAGATTGGAGGAAAAATAGATAAGCAATACTACATCAAGGAAAATTACTCGGATAATCTTGCCACATCAAACTTGGATGATAACAGAAATTCCACAGCAGAATTTGGCTTTGAGATGTGTTAAAGACAGTGCCAAAAAATGCATTGTAACAGCTGTACAGAGAGGGAATGAACTCTTATAAAATCCATTTGACAAGATAACTGTGATTTCATAACTTTGTTTTTCTCTTTTTCTGTGCCTTGTCAGATTTCTCCTCCAGTAGTGCACACACAGATTCCTTGACATCAGGGAACTTATCAGGAAGCGGAAATTTGTACCTGGCTTGCCTTAAGAGGCAAGCAAAGAACATGGCCAATCATTTTTCACAATTCTTTAAAACTTCAAAAATCATTTTTGAAACATGCTTTTAGGCCTACAAATTTGGTGTCAAGAAAAATACTAACACAAAGTCCAAATGACAAATTTAACTATCAGTTTTTTTAAAAACAAAAAGCATTTCCGCTGAATAAATTAAAAAAAAAAACACATTAAAAACATACAGCAGTTTCAGGTAGATTAAAAAAACCCACAAAAATAAAAAAAATAAAACTCTTACAAATATTTCCTAGGTTTAAAGATTAACTCCCTTTGATTTCTTACGTTAAGAGTTTGCTTCCATAGTCCAAATAATCACTAATCATATTTTATTCTGTGGTGGGAGTAATTGCCCATTTTAAGGTCTTCTCAGATGACAAATGAAAGTCATAATTGAAGAGCACTTGGAGGACAACTGCCATTTAAACCAGTTGCAATCTGACACTAAATAATTTTTTTATTGCCATCTTGGAAGATTCACAGATTCATATCTAATTCTCTGCACCTTCTGACTTCTTAAGATTAATATCTAATATGCTGTCCTTTCTTCTTAATGTTGTCAACTAAGGCCCACATATTCATTACTGGTTTTCAGTTAAGAAGAAATTTACTGGTTTAATGTCTCTGTGCAGGAATCCCACAGAGTGAATGCTCTCAATGGACTCAAGAATCTGCTTTCCCAGGCGCAGGGTAGTACTGATGGTGAAAGTCCCTCGAGACTGGCTCCGACGCAGATCTGCCAAATTCCGACCCTAATCAAAACACAAAAACATTTTCCGAAGCAGTCCCAAAACCAGTATTCACAGGTAACATTAATATTTTTTTTAACTTATCTTTAACTAAGACAAGGTGAATTAGGTAAATATCTTATATTAGACCAACTTCTTTCTGTTGGTGAGAGAAACAAGCTTTTAAGCTTACATCTCTCTCACCAACAGAAACTGGTCCAATAAAAATGCTCTCAACCATGTTGTTTCTCTAATATCCTGGGACCAACACAGCTACAACAAAAGTGTATGCTTTTTTAAAATAGTTCACAATGGAAGTCTTAAGAAACGCATCCCAGGACTCGCCCCTCACTGACTGTAGTCTTCAAGGATGCCACATCTCATAGATTCAGTTTCCAAGTCCAGAAGGACCATTCTGATCATCTAATCTGAGCTTCTGTATAACACAGACCATAAAACTTCCCCAAAATAATTTTAGAGCATATTTTTTAGAAAAGCATCCAATCTTGACTTAAAGTCTCAGTGATGGAGAAGATGTTCTAAATGTAGATGCAAAATTCTCCAAACATTTCAGAAATTAAGTATAGAAGTTATTTTTGAAAATGTCACTCAGTCTGTCTCTGACTCCAGATAATTTGAACCATACCAACTTGAATCTAGCAGAAAAGTGATGTTGCCATATTTATCAGTTATAATTAGAGATGGACAACATCCTGGGGGAGAAAATGCAGTTTTGGTCAACATGAAACTATTCATAAATTTGTACTGAGTTCCCAGAATAGATTTCCCTAATCCAAAAAATCAAAACAAACCAACCCCCCCCCCCCCCCAAAAAAAGTCAAAATAAAACATTTAATTTTGACTCAACATTTTTCATTTTAGATTTTGGGCATTTTGACAAAAAACAAACGACTAGATTAAAAAATAGCTAGAGGTGAGAGTGGAGAGGTGGTGCCCTTATATCTTTTAGCCCAATGATTAGGGCACTCACCTGACATGTAGAAAATGCAAATTCAGTTCCTCTCTTTCCCTTGTGTGAAGTAGGGATTTAGACATGTTTTTTCCACATTTCAGGGCAATGTCTTAGCCACTGAGCTGTGTGACATTCTGGATTGAGTCTATGAATCTGAATGGATAATACCGAGGCCAGGGAAAGAGCATGAGAATAATTCCATATTCTGGTAGTTAGGACACTCATAGGATATGGGAGTTCAGGTTCAAGTCCATGCTCCAATGATTATTTAGTTATTTATAAATTTTGCAACAGCTTCAACAGTAGAATTTGAGAACAATCCACATCCGAATATTCCATAGCTGCATAGCTAAAGTACTCTACTACAATGTAGGAGACCCAAGTCCAAATCCCTTCTCCATTTAAGAGAGTGGGGTGAATTAAACTTGGTTCTTCACATATCAGGCGAGTGCCCTAACCACTAGGTGAACTGTCATGAGGAAAACAGCACCACTTTCCTTCCACTGCCATTTTCTGAATCCAGGGGAGCTGATAGGACTGCTAGGCCCCTCAACAGTGCGTGTGTGTGAGGGAACTCCACGTTCTTGAAGGGGGTGGGGCTGCGCCAGCCAGCACTAGCCCTCATAGCAGCCCAGAACACGCTGTGTGCGGCTCCCATGGTGATTCTAAAGGGCCCAGAGCTCCAGCTGCTGCACTGGACGTGTGTGCTTGATGTGACCCTCCCCAAAGAATCTGAAACAGTAAGGAGGGTCGCTGACAAGTATCAGTTTGCAATACCCTGAACAGTTTAAACCCAGGCATAGGTTCCTTCGGTATTGGGCAGCACTCTGAACAGAGGGTGTGTCTAGACTACAGGGTTTTGTCGACAAAACTATACCTGTGTCTACACTGCTGCTGAGTTCTGTCGACATAATGTTGACAGAACTCAGCAGTTTTGTCGACGGCTGTAAACCTCATTCTACAAGGAATAACGCTTTTTGTCGACAGAGTTCTGTCGACAGAAGGCGTTATTGCATTTACACTGTCCTTTGCATCTACACTGTCATGTCGACAAAGCAGCTTGCTTTGTCGACAGAACTGGATGTAGTCTAGACGCTCTTTGTCGACAGTATCTGTTCACAAAACTTCTGTCGACAAAAGCCTGTAGTCTAGACATACCCTAAGAGAGAAAGAAACAAAAAAAGAAAAGCCCCCAAATGAATACCATTCGGTACTTATTCAAGCAAAGTATTTACTGCATGGTCACAAAGAAACAACTCGCAGTATGCTCTGATGACCAACAGTAAAACATGAGAGGTAGAAATGGTGGTTCAAAACTTTATACCTTGATTTTAAGCACAAGCTAATGAAAATTCTCTGGCGCTAACACACAGTGCATGATACATTTCGTATAATGAACATACACAATCACTGGGTATGTCTACACAGCAAAGTTATTTCAAAATAACAGCCCTTATTTCGAAATTATTTTCCTAGCATCTACACAGCCAAACCGCTATTTCAAAATAAATTCGAAATAGTGGAACGCTTATTTCGAATTTGGTAAACCTACTACAAGGAATAATGCCAAACTTGAAATAGCTATTTCGAAATAAGTACTGTGTAGACACTTATTTCTAAATAGGGGGCCTCTAGCCTTCCCAGGGAGCCCTGGTGGCCACTCTAGCTACAACCAAGAACACTCCACTCCATCCCCACCTCCCCAGAGCCCTTAAAGGGGTAGACTCTGGCCACAGTGCCTGTGTCAGCTCCAAGCCTGCCAGCCCAGGGCCAGCAGTCACTGCCCCTGACCCAGTGGCCCCGAAACATGAGCCAGCAAGCCACTGGCAGCCAGTCTTCCACCGCCCCCCAGGAGCAGTCTGCTAGCTCCCAGGACCCTGCCAGGGCCCAGAGAAGGCAGGAGCCTTCCTGGTCCAGGGTGGAGATCATGGACCTTATTCAGGTTTGGGGGGGGATACCCCCAACGTCCATGATCTCCGCACTACATGGAGGAACGTGGCCATCTATGGCAGGATAGCTGCCAGCCTGGCCACCAAAGGCCACATGCAAACTCAGGAGCAGGTTCGCATGAAAATCAAGTTGGTCTGGCGAGACCCTCAACCCTAAGCTTCCCCTCCCTCTTCTTCCCCTTGCTTTCCCCTTCCAGCTCCCTCCTCCCAGGTTTTTCCCTCCCCTCTCCCACCCTCTCTTTCCCCCTCTTCTGCCTCCTTTCCCCAGTCTCACCAGAGTTTCATTCCCTCCCCCCCCCCCTCAGTTTTGTTAAATAAAGAGAGTTTGTGTTCACGAAAATACGTGTATTTTATTTGACACCAGGAGGGGAGGTTAGGGAGGGGTAAGTGGAAGGATGTGAGGGAGGAATGAGGCACAAGCCCCCAGTGAGGCACACCAGGGAGGCTCTTAGTGCTCCTAATGAATGGAAGCTCTCCTGCAGGGCCTCCTGGATACTGACAGCCCCCCAATGGACTTCCCGGATAGCAGCCTGCGGAAAGTGCAGCCAGGCTCGCAGCAAAGCGTCCAAGAGAAGCACCAGAGTGCCCAGGGGCAGCTCTGGCTCCACGTTGCAGAGTGCTGTGATGTCCTGAGTAAGGGCAACCAGAGCATGCAGAGACAAAATGCTTTGCTGTCCCTCATTGAGGTAGACAAGCAAGCAGGGAAACCTGAGAACTGGCTGCCCAGGAGGGGTCCCTTTAAGCACAGATATCAGATAGCCTCAGACAGCAGCCTCACACAGTAAGTCCTGATCTGGTGCACTGCCAGAACTGGTTCTGGCCAGCCTTAAATGCGATTTAGAGTCCACTCAGTGTGGACACTCTATTTCGAAATGCATTTTGTTTGTAGACGCGTTATTTCGAAATGAGCTATTTCAAATTAACTATTTCAAAAAAAGAAGTTACTCACCCTGTGAAGTAACGATTGTTCTTCAAGATGTGCCCCGTGGGTGCTCCACTCTAGGTGTCGGATCCTGTCCCGGCGCCGCGGCTCGGAGACTTTTCATAGCCGTGCTCCGCCGGCTCGCACATGCGTGGTTCCCCAGGATAGCGTTCGCACCTTTGATCAGCCGCGCGTGAGCCGGCAACCGTCAGTTCCTCTCATCCGCTCATCTGTAAGAACATTAAGAAGAAATTTCCAGAGCGGGGAGGAAGGGCGGGTCATGGAGCACCCACGGGGCACATCTCGAAGAACAATCGTTACTTCACAGGGTGAGTAACTTCTTTTTCTTCTTCGAGTGGCCCCGTGGGTGCTCCACGCTAGGTGACTCCGGAGCAGTACACAGAACAGAATTAAAGCGCTCCGGAATCCAGACTACCAGCACGATTCAGTACTGCTGTAGCCACAGAATAATCTGAAGTAAACTGATCGACTCTGGTGTAGTGCTTCACAAAAGTCGCGTGTGAGGACCATGTTGCCGCTCTGCAAATGTCACAAAAGGACACCCCACTGAGACAGGCCGTAGTAGCAGCAACTGCCCTAGTTGAATGAGCTTTGGGACGAGAGGGGAGAGGCTTCCCTCGCAGTGAGTGGCACATAGATATACACAACACTATGAGCTTGGAAATACGCTGAGAAGTTAAAGGCTGTCCTTTTGAGTGACTCGCCACTGACACTAACAAACGGTCTGTTTTCCT
This sequence comes from Pelodiscus sinensis, assembly GCF_049634645.1. Taxonomy (NCBI): domain Eukaryota; kingdom Metazoa; phylum Chordata; order Testudines; family Trionychidae; genus Pelodiscus; species Pelodiscus sinensis. Next base: position 66,938,451 of record NC_134714.1, read on the forward strand.
AAAACCCCGTGTTCTGTCGATGTAAAACGCCAACGTTCTTCTCACATCCAAGGTATGTAAGTGTGCTGCTTGCGTTGAGGTATGGGGTTTTGGGAAGAAGCATGGTAAAACTACCGGTTCGTTTATGTGGAATTCAGAAGACACCTTTGGAATAAACGCTGGATGAGTCCTCAACGTTACCGATTCTTTCGAAAAAACCGTATAGGGCGGCGAAGCCATAAAAGCTGCTCTCTCACTCACTCTGCGAGCTGAAGTGAGGGCTAGGAGAAATACCAGCTTGACCGTAAGTAAGTGCAATGTTACCGTCGCTAAAGGCTCAAAAGGGGGATGAGTCAAAGTTTGTAGGACCAGATCCAAGTTCCATGAGGGAGGAGGAGGCCTCCGGGGAGGGTGGAGATTTCAAAGTCCCTTCAGGAACCTTTTTGTAGTAGGGTGAGCGAACAAGGAAATATCATCATCCCTATGGTGGAATGCATTGATTGCTGTCAAGTGTACCCATAGCAATGCAATTGCCAAGCCATTGTCGTGTAGTTGTAAAAGATAATCCAATATACAAGGTAAGGATGCAAACCGCGAGTCCATGTTATTGTCCGCGCACCATGCTTGGAACTTTGCCCACTTAGCTGTATAAGCGGTTCGTGTAGATTGTTTTCGACTGTGCATCAACACTTGCTTGACTCGCTGAGAGCAGGATTGCTCAGACTCGGTAAACCAGCCAGCATCCACGCAGTGAGGTGTAGAACCTCTGGTCGCAGATGACTAATGGATCCGTTGTCCTGGATCAACAGATTCAGAAGAGAAGGTAGAGGATATGGCGTTTTCACTGACATCTGGTAGAGCATTGAAAACCAAGGCTGACGAGCCCATGCTGGCGCTAGAAGGATTACCCGAGCTTTGTCTACATTGATCTTTTCAAGAACCCTGGGAATTAACACTGTCGGTGGGAAAGCGTACAGTAGTGCCGTTCCCCAGTGGAGAAGGAAGGCGTCCCCCAGCGAGTGTTGTCCTATCCCGGCTCTCGAACAATAATTGGGACATTTCAAATTGAGTTCTGTCACAAACAGATCTATCGTCGGAAATCCCCAACGAGCGAAAATACGATTGAGTACGTCCATGCGAATCTCCCACTTGTGGTCGTGTGGAAAACGCCTGCTGAGAGAGTCCGCTACTAAATTGTCGACACCTGGCAAGTAGGAAGCTGTTAGAACAGTGTTGTTGGCAATACACCAATTCCATAAACGGATGCTCTTTGCACAAAGAGAGCGGGATCAGGCACCTCCTTGCTTGTTTATATAAAACATAGTCGCCATGTTGTCTGTTAAAATCCTGGTCACTGTATTTTGAATGTGTGACCGAAAATGCTTGCAGGCATGCCGCACCGCTCTCAACTCGAGCAGATTGATGTGCAGTAGCATTTCTCGTGGCGACCAATGTTCCTGGACCGTGGAATTGCCCATGTGAGCTCCCCAGCCTATGAGGGAGGCATCTGTAGTTATTTGTGTAGTAGGTTGAGGGCGATGAAATGGGACGCCCGTGAGAAGATTGGTCGGGTTGGTCCACCACTGCAGGGATTCCCGGACATACTGTGGTACCACTACGAGTCTGTGGACACTGTGCCTTGACGGGATGTAAACCGTGGCTAACCAGTGCTGGAGGCAACGAAAACGTAACCTTGCGTTGCACACTACAATGGTGGTAGCAGCCATATGCCCCAACAGCTGTAGACAGACGCGTGTGGGAATTTTCGGAGCGTGGACCACTGTGTGTATCAATTCTTTGATTATTATAAAATGTTCCATCGGTAAATATGCACGCGCCATAGCTGAATCGAGGCGCGCACCTATGAACATGAGATTTTGGGATGGAACTAGTGTTGACTTCTTCAAGTTTATGAAAAGACCCAGAGTAGCAAATTCGTCGGATACTGTCCGAACCATATGACATGTTTCCATATAGGTCGTACCCCTGAGAAGGCAATCGTCTAAGTAGGGGAATATTGTCACCCCTAGTCTGCGTAGGTGGGACGCGACTACTGCTAACATCTTGGTGAAAACCCTGGGAGCACATACCAGGCCGAATGGTAGGACCCTATACTGGTAATGCTCGCTCCCCAATCGGAAACGAAGGAAACGTCTGCGTGCCACATGAATTTCTACGTGGAAATAAGCATCTTGCAAGTCAAGGACTGCAAACCAATCCTTCTTGTTCAATGACGGAAGAATGGTTGATAAAATTACCATCTTGAAACGCTGCCTCCGAAGATGCTGGTTTAGCTTTCGAAGGTCCAGGATAGGTCTCTATCCTCCCGACTACTTTGGTATGAGGAAATATCAAGAGTAAAAACCTTTTCCCCGAAACTGGTTGGGAACTCTCTCTATCGCCCCGATGATGAGCAAACGTTGAACTTCTTGTTCCAACAGTTTCTCGTGAGAGGGGTCCGTGAAGAGGGACGGGGAGGGGGGAGTGGTGGAGGGAATAGAGAGAAAAGGGATGGAGAGGCCGGATTGAACTACCTCTAGCACCCATCTGTCTGTGGTGATCGTAGACCAGTGGTGGTAAAAAGAGCGTAGACGATGGTGAAAAAGATGATGAGCTTCTGTATTGACTATGGGCAATTGGTTTGCATCCTCGACAAGCAAGTCAAATCTGTTGCTTAGTCGACTGCCGATTACCCGAACGGTTCTGCTGTGGTCGTTTACGTTGGGGGCGTTGTCTAGGATGCTGGTTGTCAAAAGGACATGATTGCTGTCTAGCAAAATTGAAGTCATATCTCCGTTGGTAAGGGAAATAACACCTACGTTTGAAGGAAGGTGTGTATATCCCCAGTGTACGTAGCGTGGTGCATGAGTCTTTTCCCGAGTGGAGGACCTCATCAGTGTTTGCCGCAAAAAGCTTAAATTTGTCAAAGGGCAGATCCTCAACCTTGCTTTGCAACTCCTTCGGCGCCCCTGCTGACGAAAGCCAAGATGATCTCGTCATGGCGATACCAGTCGCAGCGGCCCGAGCTGCTGTGTCAGCCATATCCATAGCAATCTGAAGTGCAGCGCTACATGACGCGTACCCCTCCTGTACTATTGCTTTCAGGAGTGGTTTCTTGGTGTCTGGGAGATGGTGCAACAAATCTGTTAGTTTGGAGTAATTATCAAAGTTATGGTTCGACAAATGGGCTGAGTAATTTGCAATGTGAAGTAAAAGTGTAGCTGAGGAAAAGACTTTCCTCCCCAAAATATCCAATTTTTTATTGTCCTTGTCCGAAAGGGTATTTCTGTATTGTGGCACCTTACCCCTACGTTGCACTGCGTCTACTACCAGTGAATTGGGTTGGGGTGATTGAATAAAAAGTCCAACCCCTTTGCTGGAACAAAATATTTTCTATCAGCTTTTTTACTTGTAGGTGCCACCGATGTTGGGGTTTGCCATATCTCATCCGCCACTTCCATAATCACCTCATCGATTGGTAACGCGACTTTCGCACGTTGTTGAGGACGGAGGTTCTTCAAAAGGCGATGTTTCTTAACAGGCACATCTGCTAGCTGTATGTCCTGTGTGTCTGCCACTCGTTTGAAGAGATCCTGAAAATGCTTCAGATCATCCGGTGGGGAGATTTCAACTGGGCAAATCGCTTCATCCGGGGAAGACGATGGGCAGTCCGCTGGGGAAGCTTCCGTCTTAGGGTCCTCTGTTTCCGACAACTGACCCTCCTCTGGTTCGGATTGGCCTAATTGGATTGTTGGGCTCTTAGTTGGAGAAGGGGAGTGCAGTGGTTGTGATCGATGAGGTAAGTATTCCGCTAACGGTGATTGGCAGATGTGAGAAGATCCCCTATGCGATGGTGGTGAATGGTGATGCTGGGGATGATCGACATATGATCTATGATAGCGCTCACAGTAACGTTCAGAGCGTGACAGAGAGGGTATCAAGAAGAACGTGCGCTACCATGCTGGATATAATAGACGCGGCATGGAAAGCGCCTCACCAATCCGTACCTCGAGAGATGGGAGGGCGACCGGGATCGCGAACGGGACCGATGCGCATCTAAATACACCGCGTCCCTATAATCGTGCCGGCTGTACCTACTCCTCGAGGGGGAAAAGTAGCCGTGATAGCGACTTCGCCTTTTTGGTGAAGCAGATGGGGAAAGAGATCTGTCCCTATAATGGGTCTTTGACAGTTACTTTCTATATGTTCAAGTCTCATCCCTAGCCCGAAGCACAGGGGAACCAGGCACCGAGTGAAGGTGAGACGGTGCCGGAGAGGTCAGCTGCTGATGATCTGGTGTTGGTGCCGGCAGGGCCACCGGTGCCGGGGTTAGCAATGGTGCCGGGTCTGAGGCACTGGCATGTCCCGCCTCAGGTCCCGGTGCTGGAGGAGACGGTGCCGACGTCACTGCCAGGGCTGGCGAAATAGGCGCCGATCCGCTGGGTGCCGCACAAGCCGTTGAAGCCAGTGCCGGGAGGCTGGTCAATTGCGGCGCCGGCGCGCTCGTCAATTTCAAGGAACGTGCGGCTGAAGCCGGTGCAGGCTTGCTGGTCAGCTGCGGCGCCGCTCCCGGCAACGGCGCTGAAGCCGCTCTCTTTCCGGATGGTGGGGGCTCACTTATGCCAGCCCCAGCAAGTTGTCCGGACCCCCCGGGGTTCACTTTAGAAGCCATTGCCAGGGTTGAGACTGCCGCAGGGAGGGAGCGCGTCGGGGACGGTTTTGACGCTCTGGAGCCAGTCGGTCCCGGAGAAGCTGCTCTCCTCTTGTGATGGGAGGTTTTTGTGGCTGTTGGAGGGATAGGATCAGGCTGCAACGCCTTGCCAAACATCAGCATCCTTATCTTCATTTCCCACTCCCTCCGGGCTCTTGAAGTTAACTTACGGCAATGGGTGCACTTGTCAGGGACATGAGTCTCCTCCAGGCACCTAATACACGTGTCATGGCCATCAGCCGTTGGCATGGCTTCACGGCATACTGGACATTTTTTAAAACCAGTTGATCCTGGCATTGTCAGTAGAGTTAAACGAAAAACTGATCCCAGCTGTGACCCCCGCTGTAGGTAGTCAGTTTCACAGTCTAGCGTTCACCGCACCGCTTCTGAGTGAAAAGCAGGTTTGAAAGAAAAACCTTTTTTTTTAAACAAGAGAATACGTAACAAGTAACAGGAACACAGCTAACACTAAAATTTTTAACTATCTAAAACCATAACTGAAGAAGAGATCAGGGAGCTCTGACCGCAACCTGAGGCGGTTGAGAAGAACTGACGGTTGCCGGCTCGCGCGCGGCTGATCAAAGGCGCGAACGCTATCCTGGGGAACCACGCATGCACGAGCCGGCAGAGCACGGCTATGAAAAGTCTCCGAGCCGCGGCGCCAGGACAGGACCCGACACCTAGAGTGGAGCACTCACGGGGCCACTCGAAAAAGAATAAGATATTTCGAAATAATACCGTAATGTAGACATACCCACTGAGAACAGGTCATCTGATCCTCTGGATTGAGCCTTAACTT